>NC_136986.1:32319881-32680939 GCF_032717465.1 Coenobita brevimanus
TGGAGACAGCTGGAGGATATCAGACAGGACGCCGCCGACAGGGCCAGAAATTCTATCTGCTCGTTTCCAGCAATACCAACATGGCTCGGGACCCAATAAAAGATAACTAGCTTCATTTTGGTGGTAATCCTGTACAACCACTCCTGGATTTCAAAGACCAATGGGTTGGCTGCAGAGTCAGTGAAAATAAAAGATGAGATCGGAGAAGAAAAAATATTTTGAACGGCAACCAAAAAAGCATACAATTGTAGCTGAAGTCACTGCCGACATCAAGGAGACGTGGCTACCAGGAACTGTCGGGAAATAAAACAACAAAACTAGTGCCAAAAGAGGATTTTGAACCATCTGTGTAGATGGGAGCAGCTGAGGAATGACAAGACATATGACTAGAGAAGAGGAATCGAAGAATGTATATATGGGAAGGAGGAGGACTTAACGCCAGGAAGGACAGATGAGCAGATAATAAGGATAGAATCATTTGGAATGAGCCACGGAGGTACAAGGATGGGTTGGAAGTACCTAAGAAGAAGGGAGAAACAATGAGTGGGACAAGCCAGCTACCCTGTTAGAAAAAGAGTACTCTTGACATGCAGGAGTCAAGAATGGAAATGATAAAAAGGATGTAGGAAGGAAACCAGACGAGGAATGTTAATGAAGCCTATAATAATAACGAAGGGTAAATTCATCACGACGACGTGACAAAGAGGACAATCCAGATTCGGTACACAGGCTCTTAACCGGAGTGGAATGGAATGCCCCTAACGCAAGACGAAGCCTCTCGCGTTGAACAGCATCCAACATGCAAAGAATGGCAGTGGATGCAGATGCATAAACTGTACAACCATAATCAAAAGCAGAGAGAACCACAGTAACATGTAAACGTACGAGAAGAAAATAATCAGAGTCCCAGGTGAGATGACTCAAGGTTCGTAGAAGAAGCTTGGTAGATAACAAGGGTGTCATAAAGATAAAGAGGCTGCCATGGAATAATATATCGTCTAGAAAACATAATGCCACGCGATTTACATGGCTAAAAACGAAACTCTTGTTTAGTTGCCCAAGAGGACACAGCAGTTATCGCCGACTGCATATGAAAACAGAGACGAAAAGCATCATCATTAGCTAGATAAGCTGCAGAGTCGTCAACATATAAGAAGGCATGAGTCCCCAAAGGCAGGGAGGAGACAATATCATTAATTGCAATGAGGAAAAGAGTCGTACTCAGAACACACCCATGTAGAACGCCCTTCACCTGTGGAAAGGAAGCCGATAAACTACTGCAAACAAGCACCTGAAAAGTTCGATCTCTCAAAAAATTACCCAGAAAAACACCCAAATTACCATCTATCCCAAAACTACCTAGAGAATGAAGAATGTAGTACAGTACTTCTACGTAGTGTCATAGGCTTTCTCTAGGTCAAAAAACACCGCAAGAAGTGACTGTTTGTGGCGAAAAACCTGAAGAATATAAGAATCCAACTTCACCAAGGGATCTAGAGTACTGTGCCCCTTGTGAAAACCATATTGGAAAGCAGAAAAAAGACTCTTAGATTCTAAAGACCACACCAAATGAGCATTAACCATCCGTTGCAGAAGCTTACCAAAGCAACTAACAAGGGCAATTGATCTATAATCTTGGAGAGAATGACCAAACTAACCAGGCTTTAAAATGGAAGCAAAATGTGCCTTCCTCCAGACAGTGGGAAACACACCATCTGTCCAGATCTGGTTATAAATAGATAAGAGAGAAGAAAAGGCCAGTCAAGAAAGGTGCTTTCTCATCTGGTAAAGAACACAGTCAGGGCCGTCATAAGTGTTAGCAAAAGATTAGATCCCAGACAGAAACTCGGACATGCAAAATGAAGCGTTATATGACTCAACAGATTAAAAAGCAAAATCCACAGGAATAAGTTCATCCTCTCGTTTATATTGGTGGAACTCCCGGAAGATATGGGATCCTCTGCTAATCTCACTAAAATGGCCCCCATGAATATCAGCTACTCCAGCAGGATCTGTAACAGACCCACCATGGACACAAAGCACTGAGGCTGGCGGAGGAGAGTATTTGCTCGAAATTCTGTGAACTGGATTCCATAGGACATGAATTGATGTAGACAATGTAACGAAGGACACATAAGATAAGCAACTAGATTTTCTGGCAGCTCTGACTGTCATGTGCAAAATGGCACTGGCCCTTTTAAATGCAAGGAAAGCAGATTGTCTGCCTGGAGTATAGATTCTCTAGCAGCAGCTCCTCCATTGAGCCTGTTTGACCCAAAGGGCTGTAGCACAATCACTGGACCATCAAGGGATACATTTGGATGCAAAGGAGTGAGTTGTCTGGGGAATGGACCCCATTGAGGCGGCCGGCATTAAGTCCGCAAGATAAGAAACAATATCATCAGTGCTTGAGAAGGTAGAGAGATCTAAAAGGGGATTTTAAAAAGAAGTGAACACATCCAACTTGGCATGCTTAAAACACCAACGGGAGGGGAATGGAGAACAGGCGAATAGTATGCAGTAGTGAGTAAAATGGGAAAATGACCACTGTGGGAAATATTTTCCCCCAGAGCGGTTGCGCGCTCTACATTTTGTATGAGTCATCCCTGGTTAAAGGCAGAGGAAAACTTGAGACCGTTGTTAATAGTTCAAGTGGTTTTTATAACCCAGAAAGTACGTTCTCTTTAATAATTCTTGTTATTGATAAATTAAATGCTACTGCGTTTAACCCTCATGGACAACTATACATTGTAAATACATGTAATTATATGGAATTTCCACTGACCTAAACTGCGTCTGCGCATTAGATAACGTGGCAAGTAGGGAAAGATTCTCGTGTTAAGCAGCACCCCCGTGGGCAGCCACCTTGTCGTGGTGGGGGGGCTTGCATGCCCCTGTGATCCCACAAGCCTGCCCATGGATGTAACGACATCTGGCAGGGTCTCCCATGCGGGTAGGGTTGTGGGTGAGAGGTCTGACTAAGTGCTGCCCGAAACGTAGGTTACCTGTATGGGTCATCGGTGCCGCCCTCCAGAGGTATCGCCTTGGTGCTGTCCTGAGTTGGTTGGTTGGATGTCTGGGCTGGGGAGTGTTGGGGAAGGGGGCCTTTGCACTGGTGGGAGCAAACTTTCGTAGCACGGGGTGTCCTTTCTGGGACACCCTCTGGGGACGAGGTACCCTGCTCCCATCAGATCGTGCTTGGTCCCCTCACTCCCTGGTAGGCGGTTTCCCTTGGCTTCTGGTGCTAATCCAAATTCAGCACTGTATATATGGATATATCAAACAATTCTTTAACCACTTGTGTGGTCGGTGACCAGCCGCACGAGTCGGCATCAACTGGTCACTCTCTGGCCGACGACCCTGTACCCTCCGGGTCATCTGCCATAACTGCGAATCAAGATGCCCTTTCTCTCGAGCTGTTACCTGGTGTTTTTGTGAGACACAATTATACAAAATATATAGTCCTCAAAATGGATGATGGTACTTCCTTCCGGAACCTGAACTGTTTTCAGATTCACAGTGGTCTAGTTACAGCATGTGGATTTACCCCCAAGTCTCTTTGCAGGGCGATGGTTCTCTATTGTCAGAAGCCAGGAATGAAGAGGAGAGTTCACGCATCCAGTCTCTAACTGTGGTCGCCGGTTATCCTGTATCTGCCTCTCGTCACTTGGTCCTAAACCAGTCCCCAGGGGTTGTGTATTCTCGTGACTTGATCTCATATTCTGATTCTTTCCTCTTAGAGGGGCTGGCTCCTCGGGGTGTTGTAGCAGTACAGAGAATTATGAAGAAAGTTGATGGGGTTTTAACCCCCACGCCCACTCTTATCTTGACATTTGACCGTCTTACCTTGCCAGAGGTTATCACTGCTGTGTGGTGGAAGCTAAAGGTTAAAACTTATGTTCCCCGACCTAGAAGATGCTATTATCGTCAAAGATTTGGTCATGTCTGCCGTTCTTGCAGGCGGGAAGCGTCTGGCCTTCCTGAGGTCTGTGGAAATTGTGGTGGAATTTCTCATGGTATGGATGATTGTCCTCAACCCCCTAAATATTTGAACTGTGAAGGAGCACATGCAGCCTCCTCAAGGGACTGCAAAGTATACAAGTATGAATATGAGATTATTTCCGTCCGAATGAAGGAGAAAATTTCCTTTTCCGAGGCAAAGGCCAGGGTTAGGGAGCGGTTCATTCGCCCTGGGGTTACCTTTGCTGCTGTGTTGTCTCGCCCTAAGGCTACTCGGCAGGTGCCCCTGCCATCACACAATGCCCCATCAAATTCTCTGGGTTCTACTTCCCGGCCTTCTCGGCTGGGGGGTTCCACCGAGGGAGTGAAGCCTGGAAACAGCTGTGCTTCTTCCGGAGAGGTGCCCCCTATCTCTGGGGGTGTCCCCTCTGTGGTGGTGCTTCCAGCATCTGGGAGTGCCTCCCCCATCCCAGTTCCTCCAGTTCCTCCTGTGACAAACACCCATGTCGATGCTACACCTTGCTTTGACACATCCAAAACTCCCGATGTCCTTCCTGTGCAAGGTAAGCATTGCTGTGGCTCCTCGGAGTGCTGAGAGAGCGAAGCACTGCTACCAAAGATCTCTGCAGTGGAGCCCACTACTCCTCCTCCTCGAGATGCTCAAGGGTCAGGGCAAGTGCAGGCTGGGGATGGTGTCTCGCTGACGACCCAGCCACCGCCAGATAGTGGTGGTCCTCAGGTAGTTGATGCACCTGCTCAGCTGCATGAGGCCTTGCCCTCTCAGGGTTCCAGTACTGTGGGACACGCTACTGATTGTGCTCCTTCTCGTAGTGGCACTGCCTGCTCTATTCCGGCTAGGGCAGTTTGTGGTCCACCTGCCAAACCATCTCTTGCCCCATCAAAGAAGAAAACCATCGTCCGGCCCTCTTCTTCTTCCTCCAGGTTATCTTCAGCACACTGTACACCATAACGGTGCCAGGTAGTCCCTTTCTAAGGGCAGTTCTAAGCAGCAATCTAAATCTGGTTGCTTGCCGGGGGCAAGGTTGTCTTGCCCCTCAACCTGATTCTTCTTTCGCTGTAGGTACTATGGCATTCTCAGCCAGTATATTACAATGGAATTGTCGAGGGCTGCGTGGTAATTGGAAGGAGCTGCGGACCCTCCTGGCTTATTCCCCTTTGTGCGTGTGTCTCCATGAAACTCTTGTAGGGCTTGCCACTCCTCATGCACCACCTGGGTACGATGTTTTTTACTCGGCTCCAACCCAGGATCCTGTTGGAAGTGGTGCTGTTTTGGTGAGGGCTGAAGTCCCTCATCGGCCAGTCCACCTCCAGTCTGACCTCCAGTGTGCTGCTGTGCAGTTGTATGCCCACCACTGGTATACAGTTTGTTCGATTTATTTACCACCCAACACAGCAGTCAGTAGGATGGAACTTCAGAACCTGCTTGGTCAGTTACCTAGGCCCTTTCTTCTCTTGGGGGACTGGTCGCCACTCTTTGTGGGGCGACTGTCTTATTAACCAATGTGGGAGTTTGTTGGCGTCCTTAATGGAGGATGAGGATCTTGCCCTCTTCAATACTGGGCCATTTACCCATTTTCACCCCTAAACAGGATCATTTACTGCAATTGACCTCTCTGTCTGCTCTCCTGATTGTCTCCTGGACTTTACCTGGGAGGTTATGGAGGATCTCCATGGAAGTGATCACTTTCCCATCCTCCTTACTGCAGCAGTATCTAGTTCCTATTCCCGTTTACCGAGGTGGAGATTGGACAAGGCAGACTGGCCCCTTTTCTCTTCTCTGCTTTTTGTTGATGTCTCCGTTGAAGACTTTCCAAATATTGATCAGGCTGTTTCGTTCTTTACCTCCGTTCTGCATTCTGCTGCCCTTTATGCTGTTCCTAAAACCTCTGGCAGATATTGCTATCGATCAGTCCCATGGTGGAATGAGGATTGCAGTGTTGTTGTATGTGAGAAGAAGTTAGCCTTCTCACGTTATCGTAGATACAGAACAGAGCATTATCTTGTCGAGGTCAAAAGGGCACGGTCAAAGGCTCGTCGGGTACCGAAACAAGCTAGGCGGGACTCTTGGATGGCTTATGTGTCATCTATAAACTCAAAGACACCAGTGTCTCAGGTGTGGAAAAGGGTGCAAAAGATTTTGGGAAAATTAATTCAAGGTAGTCCCCCATGCTGATGTCTAATGGTGAGCCTGTTGGTGACCCTGCAGCTGTGGCCGATATTTTTGCGTCCGCCTTTGCGGCGGTCAGTCAGAGAGGTGCTAGCTCACCAATATTTGCCAGACAACGGGAGATAGAAGAAGCAAGGGTACTGGACTTTCGTTCAGGGAATGTGGAGTCCTACAACCTCCCTTTCTCTGGTCGTGAACTCCAATCTGCCCTTTCCCTCTGCCATGACACCTCACCAGGGCCGGATGATATTCCCTATGCAATGCTTCGACACCTGGATGATGATGCGCTGTCCTTTCTCCTCAGCCTTTATAACAGAATTTGGAGGGAATCCTCTCTTCCCACCTCTTGGCGTGAGGCCATCGTCCTGCCATTCCAGAAGCTGGGGAAGGCAGGTTACAATCCCATGGAATATCGGCCAATTGCCTTAACGTCCTGCATGTGCAAATTATTTGAGAAAATGATCAACACACGCCTAATGTATTTCCTAGAAAGAAATGAATGTCTTTCTCAGTGTCAGTTTGGTTTTTGAAAATGTCGCTCAACAGCAGATCCACTTGTCCATCTTGAGGCTGCAGCATGTGATGCTTTTGCTAGACAGCAGCATCTAGTGAGCGTTTTCTTTGATCTAGAAAAGGCATATGATACTACATGGCGGTTTGGTATCTTCCAACAACTGCATTCTTTTGGTTTACGTGGCAGGCTACTCCTCTTTATATTAAATTTTCTGTGTGACCGTTCATTCAGAGTTAGGGTTGGTGTCACCCTCTCTCCTTGGTACCCTCAGGAGGAAGGGGTGCCTCAGGGAGGTGACCTCAGTGTGTCTCTTTTTGTAATAGCATTGAACGGTATAGTGTCCTCTATTCAAGAAGGGGTGTCAGCCTCACTGTATGTTGATGATTTGGCTCTATGGTATGCTGCTTCCCGAATGTCAGTGGCTGAACGTCGCATGCAGCTCGCTCTGGACAGGGTCTTTCGGTGGGCCACAGCCCACGGCTTCCATTTCTCCCCAACAAAGATGGTGACCTTGCATTTCTGCCACTTGAGAAGAGTTCACCCGGGCCCAGATCTCCAGTTATATGGCCACAGTGTGCGATGTGTCGATGAAACAAGGTTTCTCGGACTTGTCTTCGACAGGAGACTGACGTGGGCACCTCATATCCGTTCATTACGACTCTCATGCCTCCGTGCCCTGTCTCTCTTAAGGACCCTATCTCATTTGTCTTGGGGTACTGACAGAACCATCCTGCTCCGACTTTACTGTGCCTTAGTTAGGAGCAAATTGGACTATGGGTGAGTGGTGTACTCCTCTGCTACTGAGGCACGGCTGCGGCCACTAAATTCTGTCCATCATGCTGGGATACGCCTGTCAACTGGGGCTTTCAGGTCCTCGCCAATCGAAAGCCTGTTGGTTGATGCGAACGAACAACCGCTGGATCTCCGCCGGCAGTCCTTAATGGTGCAGTGTTGGCACCGCCTTCACCATCTTCCAGCCTCACTGAGTTGTCAGGCTGTCTCTGAGGTCGCTCTTCTCCCCATTCATGACACCCACCCCTGCTATCCACACCCGTTCGGGCACAGAGTGAGGGCCGCCATGGAGGAGCTGGGTGTCCAGTCCTCTCCTGTTTGTCCTGTGTGTGTCCCCCGAGTGGCCCCCTGGCTTCTTCCAGAGGTACAACCATGTGACTACTTCCTTGAGAGGAAGGCCTCTCTTTCCTCACAGGCAGCTTTGTCTTATTTTTTAGAACATGCCTCTGCTCACAATGACTCGATCCATGTATATACTGATGGCTCTAAATCCCATGTGGAGACAGGCTTTGGTGTCATCTTTCGTGAGTTTAGCCATGGTGGGAGTCTCCCTCCTTGTGCATCTGTTTTTACTGCTGAACTTACTGCCATTTTAGCTGCGGTTGAATTGATTTTTAGCTTTCCTCCAGCTTCTTTTACCATTTTTAGTGACTTGGCCAGTGTTCAACAAGCTTCGTCACGTGGCTTTCCATCACATCCCCTAGTCCTGTCTGTCTTGGAGTGGCTCTACTTATTAGGTAGGCGAGGATACTCTGTACAAATGTGTTGGGTCCCTGCACATGTGGGGGTCGTGGGCAATGAGTGTGCTGATTCTTTGGCAAGAGCTGCTGCCTCTCGCCCTTCCTCTCCTCAATGCCGTGTCCCATCCGAGGATTTATATGGAGCAACTGTGGATGCTGTCCGTCTCTGCTGGCAGCAGAGGTGGCATGCAGCAGGGGCGAACAAACTCCACAGCATTCATAGGAACCTGGATGATGGGGGGTATGTGGGACTGTCCCGACAGTGGGAAACAAATTTGGCTCGTCTCCGGATTGGCCATACTAGGCTGACTCATGGTTTTTTAATGGAGAGGGCACCCCCTCCCTATTGTGATGACTGTCTGGTTCCTTTGATTGTGCGGCATCTCTTTGTCGAATGCCCCAGTCTTGGGGACCTTCATCGGCAGTACCTATCTGGGTGCTGAGCTCCCGATGGATCGTACCTTCTTTCTTTGGTTCTTGGGGAAGAGGCTTGTTCTATGGGGAGAGGCACCTTCTCTTTTGTGTTGAGTTCTGGCCTTCTTCACAAGCTGTAGGGGTTTTCGATAATTTAGTTTGTATTTTAATGATAGTGTTCTAATTTTAATCCATATCTTTCCACCATGTTTTTTAACTTTGGTTTGTTTTATTCTTTTATATTGTTAATTTGTTTTATGCATTGTTTATCTCTGTTTTTTATCGTTTTTTACAAATTTTTACTTTCTTTTAATTTTATGTTCAGCGGCATATGACCTCTGCAGTTGCGCCGCCATGTCACATTTTCTTTCATTCATTTAATTCATTCGTGTTAAGCATATTTGGCATTAAGATATTTACACAATTTAACCCACCCCATCCCGACATTTTCTGGCCAGTGGTACGCCCCAATCCCGACATTTTTGGACCTTTTTTCTTTTGGCTCAAACATCCGCTTTTGGTGAGAAACATCGAAAATTCATAGAGAAATTGCTCACCTGAGGTTTAAAATACTCGATCTAGGTACGAGTACTTCCTTACCTGACTGGGTTTTCTAACAGGCTGGCACCAAAGAAAACTAGTTCTATGGGAGGGTAACTATTTTATCCACTCATAAACAGTATTTATTTATTTACTTGGTACGAATTTATATGTAGTACAAGAGTATATTGGTTTTCAAACAGTAATATAGGCATTATAAGCATTGTTTCACTCACTAACTCATCACCATTCATGACCTTTTTTTCCCACATTACCTGATCATCATTTCTGACTGTTTCTTCCTCTAATGCTATGTAAACTTTGTCCTCCACATTGTCATCGATTGGGGAATCACTCTGGCCCTGAATGTCTTTATTGGCCAGGTCACTGGTAACAGGTGAATTGCCGAGACAATGGCGTGCAGGGGGGGGGGAGAGGTTATGCGGTGTAAGGCATTGTCCCTGCTTGGCATCTTGTAGAGGAATAGAGGAAGGTGTCCCGTGTATACGTTCCAAAAATCACTCGCGAAATCACTCGCGAAAATTGAAAATTGTGCAAATTAGGGACCTTGCAATGTTGCCGTGTTAATTCACGTCTCTGGGATATGAGTGCACATCATGTGAGGACGTGAATTCACATCTCTGGGACGTGGCGAGTTAAGGGAATATTTCGTTTAACTTTAGTTTAAGTAAAACTAAGATTAATTTGTTAGATTCGCCCTGTACATATCATGATGTAATCTAACTGTATTTAGTACTGTAATTAATTACTAGTTGGCAACCCACAATTCGATGAGGAGTTGCAGCCTGCCGCATTCACTCACTCTGTTCCTAGACATACTCAAACTAGCATGGTTGTACATACGCACCTTAAGGACGCTTGCTTGCTCAAGCAATTACATTAAGCAGCCCATCATCATCGGTTAACGATCACTCCCTCTTCACTAGCTAAGTAACCTTTACGAAGTGGCCAATTCAAGGGGGGATTAGCTATGAGATAGAAGAGAAATAGTTATTGTAGGTGAGTTAAGGTTAAGTTACGTTTCACCTAACTCTATGAGACTTGTTTGATTTACTTAAAGACAACTTTATGGAAGAGTAACGACCTACGAGTTGTTTACCAGAAATTTCTTACATAGCGGTGCCGCGACAGGGATGCCGACTTGTATACATTATATATTTTTCACATGTTTGGTGCCCAGAAAGAGCGCCCCGATTTGTATACCATAACTATTAAATATTTTCCACATCCACCTAGCAAACAATCATCTAGCACAGACCATCAAAAATCTGGAGATAGAGATGGTGAACAAAGAGAGAGATCTATACAAGAATATGTAGGAGTGTGAGAATCATGACGTGTAAAGCAACCAGAATTATGAATATGGAGTTCTTGATGAAAGAAAAAATTCAAGCAAATGGCCTCTAGCAGAAATGGTATTGTCACTCCATAAGGGGTGTCTGCAATTAAAATCACCCAGTAGCAAAATGGGCTGAGGTTATGGAGACAAAAAATGGGAAAGCTCAGGGACTTCATAGGGACGGAAGGCAACAGGTAGGGGGAAATTACAGCAATCCAGCACTGAAGGAAAAACCCTCACCACGGTACACATATGTGATGAAGAAACTGAA
Organism: Coenobita brevimanus; assembly: GCF_032717465.1. NCBI lineage: Eukaryota > Metazoa > Arthropoda > Malacostraca > Decapoda > Coenobitidae > Coenobita > Coenobita brevimanus. The sequence continues at coordinate 32,330,661 of NC_136986.1, forward strand.
TTAAGTCCATAAGGGACTGTAGTATGGACGAGGATAGATGATTCAGAAATCGAAGTAGGCATACTAACAAAGATATAACCTGGAATTTGAGCAGGGGGAGCAGAGAGATGGGTCTCCTGAAGGTACACTACCAAGGGACTATACTGGGCAAGAAGTCACTGGAGGTCGGAGCAGTTTGAATGAAAACTTCGAATGTTCCACCAAAGGAAAGCCATGATACCAAAATATAAATAAAATATGACATGATATATGCTATATACACTGAAATAAGAGCAACAACTAAAACAATTCGTGACAGAGACTGGAGAAGGAAAAGAACTGGGAGGTAAAACTGGTGGAGTAACACTGCTAGGTACAATAGAAAGGGGGGGAAGAGAGTTATGGACGGATCAAGGGGAGGGAGAACAGGGGTAGGCGGAAGAAAATCCGGGGCTGGATGCACCTCTGCAGATTCCAGCATGTTTTGTAAAGGTACCCCTGAGAAACCAGACATAAGAGGGGAGGGGAGTCGCCTATCTGGAGGAAGGTCCATAACGAGGACACACTCATACTAGACTTAGCAGGTCGAGAGATATATGTTGGTGATGAATGCTGCCATTTCACACTACCAGGAAAGGGTGGTGTTGAAGGGCGGGGAGAAGCAGACTGCTGTCGAGAGACAGAGGAGGAGGAGGTAGATTTGGAATCAAGGACAGGAATTGCACTGGGACAACGGTCAAAAGAATATTTGGTGCAAGAGGCAACGGAAAGGGGAACACGACAAGGAAGGTAGTTAGACTGTTTACAGGAGACATACAAGTACCAACTGCACACAGCAACTGAACACGGACCTTGTGGATGGCCTTTGGTAATCGGCCATCGAGAGACTGACGGGGGTAGGCAGAAGCTGGACGAGACTGGACAACTGGGAAAGGGGTCGATGACAAAGCTGTGGGGATGGAGGAAGTAAGGTAGGAGGGGCCCTAACTATCCAACGGACGCGACCTTCGTATGAGGAACAGTCATCAAAACCCATGCTACAAACAATCCAATGTGCTTCCCCAAGTGAGAGTGATTCACGAGCACAAGTACGACAGATTTCATTCTCAAACATGAAGGCGGGACAAGAACAGACATAGGTTGGATGACCACCACCGCAATCAGGACAACAGCATGCAACAGCTGAGCAGTCTACTTCGGTATGACCGAGCTTAGCACATCTAGGACAAGGAGCCACCGAACGACACCATTTACTGCGATGGTCATTGCGCCACCAGGATCGGCATTGGCAAGGAGAATCAATAAATTCTCTCACTGGAAGCTTCATTCCACCTATCATAACATGATCGGGAGGAGATAGTGAATTGAACGTGATCTTAGTAATATTAGTAGGACGTGATTTCCTTGTGGTGGAATAATGAAGCCAAGAACAGAGAGCACATCATAACCAACTCCTGTAGGGCAGCCTGAATACGTGGCGAACAGTCAGAAAACTCCCTGTTACCCAATCGAGTATATACAGGGATCACAACTGTGCCAACAATAGGGTTGAAGTGCAAATTTCTGGAAGTCGGAAAGGGAGCACCAGTAGTATCCAACAGGGCAGTCAGAGCATCAACTTGGGCTTTATTCTGGAGTGTAACAATACGAGACCCATCACGCAGGGAAAGGAATGTCACATCCTTCCCAGCACGACGGAACAAAAGTAGATGAAACTCTTAATCATCAGAGGAAAGAGGGGCATGAGGCGGAATGGTTAAGTACTTTGTCCAGTTCTGTCAGAAATGGATGAATATGAATGACAAGATTTAAAAAGAGTGTAGGGACGGAGGTAAGAGGAAAAAACAGTGCAGGTGGACTTGGACTGAATGGGGTTCGAGACAGACGAAGCTGGTTTAGGGGCAGAATGGGGGTTAAAAGATTCTACAGCTGTGTGGCAATGAGGGAAGAGGCGGAAATAGCAGAAACATCGGGAACAGCTAGTGGATTTGGGGAATTGTTGAAGGATCGGGAAGTGTTGAAGCATTTGGCAGAATGATTGAGGAGCTGTCAAATGAAGTGTCCGTAACCGGGTCAGAGATCGTCAACCTGTCAGACGGGGGAGGTAATGGCAAGGGAGTCCCTCCCGAAGCCCCTGCATTCAAAGCTTCGAACTCCACAATGAAGCCTGGCTGACAAAGGCAGGCAGAGACATCCGCAGTCCTCCAAGGCTCGGTGTGGACTGTGGACTGGGAGAGAGAGAGAGAGAGAGAGAGAGAGAGAGAGAGAGAGAGAGAGAGTGAAGTAGGTGGGAGGAAGAATGGAGGAGACAGGTTTGGATAATATAATGTAAAAGACTTCCTCTGCTTGTAGGCTTTAATGACGTAAACTGTGTAGCTTGGCCTTGTGGAACACTGGGAGGTAATCTTTAGCCAGTGAACGTCATTTATGTGTTGTTCTTGTTGACCAAATGATCTGATTCAGTGTAGGAGAGACTTATTGCAGTGACTATGATAATGACGGGTATATCTCATCCCTCCCGCTCCCAGACTCCCTCCCATACAAAACATAATCGTGTGTAAACACAAAGGCGTAAGGACAGAAAATATGGAATACGCCGTTTGCTAGAAGTGGTTAAGGGAACGACGAGAACAAAAGCACTGTGGCAAGGCAGATGAGAGGAGAGGGAGAGATTGATCAGGGGTGAGGGGATGGGAAAATTTGGGAAGTACCAGTATATATGAGAGGGCAGCGTGGGGTGAAATATAGAAGAGTTAGGATAAGATTTAGGGATAAAAATAGGATGTATATGGTAAGGGGATGGCGTGGGGTTGTATGGAAGAATGCTGTGGAGTTGGAGTTTTGTTAATAAGCGGAGAAATTTATGCATGTGGCTGGGTTGGTGTGGAGAGATGCAGGTAAGTCAGGATAAGGTAAAGGGCTTGCAGGGAAATATATGAAGGAAAACGGTGTAGGATGGTATAGATAAATGGAGCTAAGTTAGGGAATGCTGTGAGCATAAAATTAGGGTGTTTATGCAGGAGGATGGCAGGTAATGGTATAGAGACGAATTTTGTCCAGTTAGAAGCTGATGTGAAAGATAGCACTGGGCGGCGTAGGCAGGAGCGTGGCAGTGGATGGCAGGGAACAAAGTTGTAAAATTAGAATAAGTCTTCAGGATAAATTTGGTGGTATGTGCATGAGGTGGTATAGGATGGTACAGAATTAATGCATCTGAGTTAGAATCTGATGTTAGGATAAAGATGTTGGAGTGTGGCATGAAGGATATTGAGTAAGGTGTGAAGATAAAGTAAGGGTGTACAATATATGCAGAAGGGTGAGGTGGGATTGCATAGCATGTTTGTCAAGAAAGGTGAGGTGCTTTGTTAAATATATTGATGGGAATTGCTTAACCCATTAACTGCGCAAGGCGGTGTTTTGGAGGTGTCCGTGGTGCGCAGACATAGGGGTAAAAATGAAATTTCCCAGAGGCCAAATTTTGTCTTAGGAATTGAGAGAACACATGCCAAAGTATATAGTAACGAAATATTAGCTCAATATTTATCTTGGTAAAGCCAAGTAACGCGAGCGTATAACGTACCAAAACGCTTGTGTATAACTGCGAATGTTTCATTTCATACTTAATGGGTGCTGCTGTACGTGGGTGACAGCTTAAACTAATTCTCTAGCACCCAGATCCCTTCTCAGTTGATGTAAAACGATACGGTTTCGTGTTGCCCCATGCCACGTAGCCATTCTAAGGGTGCTGTATCAGTAATCACGGTAGCGATTATTATGCAGTTTAAAACCATTTTATAATAATAGGACACGTGTATTTGGTAGCTACTTTCAGTAAGGAGATCATGACCTAGAAAAAATATATTAAAATTTTGCTAAAATGCAAGGATGGAAAAAAATTCAGAAACAAGAAATGTGATAACTAAAACGTGAGGGCATTTGGGATGGAGAGAAGTTTGGAGTTCTATATCCATTACTTCGCAACACACTGTACTCACAAAACGTTTGTAACTATTATATCGTTGTAATGGGTATAGAACTCTGACTCTTCTCTCCAAAATAATCACTTGTTTCTGTTTTATCTCCCTTTTCTGCACTTCTTCAATCCCTTCATCTTAACAGTCACTATAGAGAAAATTTTAATGTTTTAGTGAATGGTGGTGGGGGTGTGAGAAATCGCATGAAACCATATCCTTCATGTAAAGAGTTGAGAGGAGGCAGGGGTGATGGTGGAGGTGTGAGTTGTGAGTGGAGGTGGGGTGAACAGTAGGCAGTGACAACCCCCCATCCAGCATATTACCTCGGGGTTACATCAGATTGGCCCTGGCATTCACACCACTACCATACTCCACCTCGCTACACCCCAGGTAAGGAGGGAGAGAGAGAGAGAGAGAGAGAGAGAGAGAGATTATTTCAGGCATTTTCCTTCAGCGACCGGTACGAGAAGGAAATGTGTAATAGAAGTGGAAATAATCAAGAAAGATAAGTGGTTCAGAGAGAGAGAGAGAGAGAGAGAGAGAGAGAGAGAGAGAGAGAGAGAGAGAGAGAGAGAGAGATTTCCAAGCATTTTCCTTCAGTGACCAGAAGGAGAGGGAAATGTGTAATGAATTGGCTATGATCAATGAAGGTATGTGGTTGATGTTACGCAGGGCTTAATTTGGAAAAGGAAATTGAGTACAGTACGAAAGCCGCCAGACAAATGCTTCAGGAAGTGTTATCAGAATGAGTCGTATTCCCGTGGGTTTACTGGCCTTGTAGTATTTCCTGTATTTACTTACTTACGTTGTTTTCCTTCTTCTTCTTTTTCTTATTCTTATTCATCATCTATCCTCTTCTTCTTCTTCATCTATCTTCATCATCATCATCATCATCTTCTTCTTCTTCTTCTTCATCATCTGTCCTCTTATTCTCCTTCATCTATCTTCTTCTCCTTCTTTACATATTTCACCTTAAACCTTTAAATCCCTTAATGTCATTTTTATATTTATTTTCCTTGCTTCTTTACGTTTTATTTCGGCTTGGAAAACACTGTAGAACTGCAGAGGTTAACTATGTTTGACCACCACACTTCATAAAGTCTCTCCTAAGCCGAATAAAAACGTTTAACAGTAGCGAGAAGAAAAATGAGAAATACGAGTATTCTATTATAGTGAAAGTGCTATTGTGGTGGTTCATGTTATTTTGTCCTTTTAATATTGGCATAGCTTACCCCAGTAACATGGAGGAGGATAATGGTATAAGAGACACGTTGATTTGCTGTGGAGAAAGTATTTACGAACCCTCCTAAGCACACATGAATATGGCCAGACCTGTATGGATATAACACTACCTATGTCATATATATATATATATATATATATATATATATATATATATATCTGTATCTCTCTCTCTCTCTATCCATCCATATATATATATATATATATATATATATATATATATATATATATATATATATATGAAGAGAGAGAGATCAGTAGATAGATAGAGATATACAGATAGATACAGATATACTGTAGATAGAAAGATAGATAGATTTATATATATTTATATATACATATTTATATATTTAGATATACATATTTATATTACATATACATCTATCTATCTATTGCCAAACGCTATATATATATATATATATATATATATATATATATATATATATATATATATATATATATATATATATATATATATATATATATATATATATAAAGAGAGAGAGAGAGAGAGAGAGAGAGAGACAGATATATATATATATATATATATATATATATATATATATATATATATATATATATATATATATATATATATATATATATGGAGCCTCAGTGGTAGAGTGTGCGTTTTGCGCGCTGGTGAGCGAGGGTTCGCCTCCCGCCAGAGTTGTAAAAACTTTGGGAAACGTTCACATGCCACTTGCTACTTTGGCGGGCACAAGGGGTGCTGTGGTTGAACCAGTGTTGCATACTAGTATGCTTGCACCCAGTCGGCTTAAGGCGGGCCGATTATACTTGGTTCACAGACTACACACACATCCAAAGCCACTACAACACTACAATCACACTTACAAGCACTTCTCACCCTACATACAGTCTCTACCAGACAGCCTAAGCCACTGGGTGGAGATACATTGCCTGTATCGCCCCTGCTTCGGTAGGGATCGGCCGGTCCTGCAGTGGACCTCAACGGCTGTTGATGATGATGATCTGTCTGTCTATCTATCTATTGCCAGACACCTCAATCCCGTTTGGGGTGGCCACAAACAAATCGCCTCCAAGTCGCCCTGTCCCCCGCCATTTCACTGCCCTGCTCTCAACTCACACACCCCTCCCTCATATACCTCTCCACCCCATCCCTCCATCTCACCCTCGGCCTCCCCCTCCCTCTTCCCCCCTCCACCTCACTCACATACACTCTCTTCGTCAGTCTTCCACCCTCCATCCTCTCCACATGGCCAAACCACCTCAGTGTGTTCCTCATAACGCTTCCTATCACATCCACATCCACACCACAACTCTCCTTTATATCCTCATTCGTCAGCCTGTCTCTCCATGTGACTCCATAGGCTCCTCTTAAATAACTAATTTTCACTGCTCTCACTCTTGACTTGTGTCCTTCCAACAACGTCCAAGCTTCACTTCCATACGTTAGAGTTGGTATCAGAATACTGTCATGTAGTAACTTTTTCACTTCCATGCTCACTTCCCTGTTTCTTATCACTGCTTTCAAAGAACCAGCAACCTTTCTTCCCTGCTGTACCCTTTCAAGCACTTCACCCTCCAAACCTCCATCCTTACTCATCACACTACCCAAGTACTTAAACGTACTCACATTTTCCAATTCCTCACCATCCAACCTCGCTGTACATTCACTGACTTCACCTCTCTCAAAGACCATCACTTTACTCTTCCCTACATTCACCTTTAGATTCCGTTTCTTACACACTCTCCCAAACTCATCCACCAAGCCTTGCAGCTCCCCTTCGTCTTCACTCAACAACACAGTATCATCTGGAAACAACAGTACAGGGAGTTTCCAAACACTATCCTCTCTCACTAGGGCCACTCCAACATCCACTACCCTACCTTGTACCTCTTTTATTACCCCATCCATGTACAGATTGAACAATCATGGAGACATGACACATCCCTGTTTCAACCCAACTCTCGAAGAGAAAAATTCACTTAGTTCACCATCCACACGCACTGCAGCCTTCGCACCATCGTACATCCTCTTCACAGCATTCAACAACTTCCCATCTACTCAATATGATATATATATATATATATATTTATATATATATATATATATATATATATATATATATATATATATATATATATATATATATATATATATATATATATATATATATATATATATATTCTGTCTCGAGAGAGATTCACCTGTGTGGTAAGAGCTGCGTCCAGCTGACAGATGCATGGAAATAAACACCAGTTTGGTGACGGCTAAAAGCGAAACGTAATTTAAACCCTTTTCAACACACTGTTTGTTTTCCTGATATCCATTTAACTCCTATTGAGTCTTGTGTGACAGCTGTGTAAGTTTTGTTTGGTGTGTTGTTTTCTTAACACTACAGAATGTAATAGCATTCTAAGCTAAGTACAGCATTAATACTCGAGCAAATTAAATAACTAAGCTGATGCTTGGCACGTACACACGGCTAAAATTGTATGTCACTGAAGGGACCCAAAGATATCCCGAATTACTGATGACTCAAAATAACCAAATATTATTGCCCTGTTATTTTTTAATCTGCATGAGATAACAATACTAAGTAGGAAATATTACAATTAAGCTATATAAGGGAATCACTTAATTCAGATCAACCAACATGCGGTAGAATCAATGGTTACTTTCAATAACCATCATCTTACAATATTTCATGCCAAGTGTGTACAAACACTTTCTTGACCAGTGTACTTCCTGGGGAGGGGAGAGGGGGGGACAGAATGTTTCCTCACTACCCCTGCTTGTTAAAAGCGACTTTTTTTGTTCATTATGCAAGAAAAAGGACACAAAGGCCAGGATCCCGCAAACCGTTCCTTCCAAGAAAAAACAACAACAATACAAAAGAGAGCCAAATTCAAAATCCGTTCATTTCGAGATGCCTGGACACACTGCGTTTGAAACTCTGGAGATCATAGAAAGTATGAAATACAGACAGAGGGAGACAGTTCCAGAGTTGACCTGTTGAATAAATAAAGGACTGGGAGTAACAGTTAACTCTTGCATTAGAGAGTTGGACAGAAAAGGGTTGAGAGTTTGTTGCTAGACGGGTTCTACACGCCCGTCGTAAAGGTGGAGGGATGCAAGCAAACAGTTCAGAGGAGTAGTGACCATGGAAGCAGCGATAGAAAAGAGATAATGATGCAACAGTGCGGCGAAGAGACAGAGGTTGAAGCGAGCCAGGAAGAGGAGGAGAGCTGATAAGATAAAAAGCCTTTGACTCCACTCTATTGAGAAGAGCTGTATATGGGGAACCTCCCCACACTTGAGAGTTGTACTCTAATTAGGGGCGATTAAACCCGTGTATAAAGCCAACAGCTGTGCAGGGGTAAAGAAGGTACGGAATCGGTTTAGCACACCTAATCTCTTGGAAGCAGATTTTACAAGAGATGCAATATGATCTTTCCAAGATAAGTCCCGAGTGAATGAAACCCCAAGCATGTTCAAGGATGATGTAGGATTGAGCTGGATATTATTAAACATTAGTGGGTACTCCTGTGAAAGATTGTGTCGGGTTGATAGGTGTAATAACTGAGTTTTTGATGCATTAAAAACAACCAGATTATTATTACTCTAGTCAGAGATACGAGCCAAGTCAGACATTAGGTGTGCCATAGCCTCATCCCTTGTTTGTCGAAGTAACTGCTGAGATGGACGTTGAGAGAACTGTATGGAAAGGTGAAGGGTGGAATCATCAGCATATGAGTGGATTGGGTTAGATGTACAACTTAGAAGGTCATTGATGAATAAAAGGAAGAGAGTTGTGATAAGACAGAGCCCTGAGGAACACCACTGTTGATAGACTTAGGAGAAGAACGATGGCCGTCTACAACAGCGGCTATAGAACGACCAGAAAGGAAGCTAGCGATGAAGGCACAAATAGAAGGATACAAACCGTAAGAGGGCAGTTTGGGAATTAAAGATTTACGCCAGACTCGATCGAAAGCCTTTGAGATGTCAAGTGCAATGGAAAAGCATTCTTCACAGTCCCGAAAGGAGGATGACCAGGAGTCTGAAAGGTAGGTGAGAAGATCACCAGTGGAGCACCCCTGACGGAACCCATACTGACGATCAGAAAGAAGGATGTGATAGTTAAGATGCTTTAAAATTTTTCTGTTAAGAACTGACTCGAAAACTTTTGAGACACAGGATGTTAAAGCAATTGGACGATACTTAGAGGGTTGGGAATGGTCACCCTTCTTTGGGGCTGGCTGTATGAGAGCAAACTTCCAGGAAGAAGGAAAGGTACAAGTTGTAAGACAAAGGCGAAAGAGTTTACCTAGGCAAGGTGTAAACTGAAGCACAGTTCTCGAGGACAACAGGAGGGACTCCATCAGGCCTATATGCCTTATTAGTATTGAGGCCTGTGATGGCAGAAAATACGTCAGCTGGAGAAATTTTAATGTCAGCCATAAGGAAATCTTAGGGGAGACGTGATGGAGGAACAGCACAGGAATCATCTAAGGTGGAATTGGAGAAGAAAGTCTGAGCAAAGAAATCTGGTTGGTCAGTAGAAGAAATAGCTACAGATCCATCAGAATAGAGAAGAGAAGGGAAGGATGATGAGTTAAAGTTGTTAGAAAGGCGTTTGGCAAGGTGCCAGAAGCAGCAGGAAGAATTCAAGTTGACAAGTTGAGAGCATTTAGTGAGGATGATATTATATTTACCAGAGCGAAGAACAGACTTAACACTATTCTGGGCAGAAACATAAACAAGATGTGATTCAGAGGTGGGTTGGCTCCAGTACCTTTTATAGGCCCTCTCCTTGTTGTGGACAGCATTAAAACAAGTGTGATTAAACCAAGGCTTTCTTGCATTTGTCAGAGGATATGAGAAGGGAATGTATGTTTCCATGCCCGAGAGAACAACCTTCGTAATGCACAAGGCACACTCAGATGGCTCCCGGCCAAGGAAGCAATAATCATTCCAGGGAAAATCAAAGAAGTACTGCCTGAGGGCCTGGAAATCTGCAGCTCCAATGTGCTACAGATGACGTTTCTTTGGAGGGTCCGCAGACCGTACTGGAGCGATGGGACGGGTTAAGGTAATAAGGCTGTGATTGGAGAAGCCCAACGGAGAGGAGAGATTAACAGAGTAAGAAGGATTAGTTGTAAGGAAGAGGTCAAGTATGTTGGAGCTCTCTCCAAGGCGGTCAGGGATATGGGTAGGGTGCTATACAAGCTGATCTGGATCATTAAGGATAGAAAAGATATAGGCTTGTTCACCAGGTGGATTAGTGAAAGAAGAGGAGAGCCAAAGGTGGTGGTGAACATTGAAATCTCCTAGAATGGAGATTTCAGAGAAAGGAGAAATGGATAGAATGTGTTCATCATAGAAGTAAGATAGTCGAAGAATTTTTCATAGTCAGTAGAATTAGGAGACATGTAGACAGGGCAGATATATTTAGTCAGAGCATGACAAGAAAGCCGAAGCCAGAGAGTAGAAAATTCAGAAGAATCAAGTTCAGGAACACGAGAGCAAGAAAAATTGTTACGTACATATACACAACAGCCACCTTTGGCTTTGAAATGAGTATAGAGAAAGTAGGAGGAAACAGAAAAGGGTTTGGTGTCAGTTGCCTCAGACAGCTGAGTCTCTGTCAAGAAGAGAAGGTAAGGTTTAGAGGAGGAGAGGTGGTGTTCGACTGACAGAAAGTAGGAGGAAAGGCCGTAAATGTTGCAGAAATGAAGTGAGTCAGACAGTGGTTCCAGGCATTTCTCTGAGTCGTCACCGAGAGAGTGGCGGATGGTGGAGGAATTTATGGTCCTCCCCCTGGGGTCTTTTGCCTCCAAAATTCCTCTCCTTATTGTCTTCTTCATATCTTTTGTCTACATTCTTTTCTACATCCACATTTCTTCCAGGCTCTGTTTTCTCTCTTCTCCCATCAGGTTGTACATTCGGTTTAAGTGCCTTCCTTTGCTGTCAACCCTTCCTCCTTTTCTGAAAGGGTCAAGCCCACAGACTCTATCATTGTCGACTCTGCCAGTGCTGAATCTGGCAGGATCAATGTTGACTTTACAGTGCCGACACCATTGATGCCGACTCTATCAATGCAGACCTGTGAACACTGACTCTATTTAAGCTGACTGCCAACGTCGACTCTGTCGATGGTGACTTTGCCACCGCCGTATCTATCAACGCCAGCTCTTTCAACATTACCTCTGCTGACGCCGTATTGATGAACGTCAATTTAGTACCATACTCATTTAGCCAATTTCTGGCTTGACATTAGTTCTTTATTATTCCTCCCTTCCTTGACAAGTGTATATAGTGTTTAGAAGGGTGGTCCCTATTAGTTGGTCAAAAATGGAATGATGGAATTTTTCTGCTTCCTTCCCCTGTAGTAGTTCCATTTAACACAAAAATTGAAAACTGAGAGTCTTGCCCCAATCAGCCTCATATTTAAGGGTCACCCTCAACTGGGAAAGAGGATAACCTTGATAAAACAGCTCTTATTGCACATTATGGAGCCAAAGAAAACATAAGAGTGAAAACTACTTTATTTGTATTTTACTCGATACAGTGAGCTCTAATCAAACTAGATGCACATCAGTCAGCATAGGTGTACAAGACGTAGGGTCTGTGGGGGTGGCATCACTATATTCATTAACTAATGATCGCTTCTTGAGCAGGGCAGACTTTGTCGAAACAGGTTGACTCTGGCGGTAGTCTGCAACAACCTGGAGCAGGAACTGGAGCTGCTTTCCCCCCATCATCAACGTCTCATTGAGCTCCTGAAGGGGAGCCACTGTCCTTTCTGCCCGGTAATTCACAACGGTGACAACTGCAATGATGGCCTTGGGCCTCAAGAACTCATTGTTAGATGACCAAGTGTCGGTTGGCTGGGTCAGGAACCCCACTTAATGAAGAATTCTTGTGTATTCTTCATCACAAGTTAATGTAGCCCGTTGTCAGTGACGAACGTCGACTCAGGAAGCTGAGGATGTTTGGGTGGTCTATCAGTGGCCTTGTCTTCTAGGCCTTTCATGCAGCTCGTCACTTCTGTAAAAAGCTGCTCATCGAAGAAAGCAAAGCCAACTGCTTCTTTGGACAGGTACCATAGGTAGGTTGATAGCTTGTTTTTTGTTGCCTCAGTGATCTTCTTGTTTGGGTATTGCATCAGCATCCTCATCAGAGTCCAGTCATTCAACGGGGCTTTGATGGGAAGTGACGATGTCATCCAAGCCTTCATGTAGATGAGGACAGAAAAGAGAGAAAGATCTCGAATCCCTTGTTCCTCAGTCTGTGTTATCTTGAAAGGGCTTCAGAAAAGCTATGTCTTGATAGAATACAGCGCTTTGGCCAGCCAGCATGCTTGATGCATGGCACCTGGCGCACAGAACTTCATGCCTTTATTGAGAACACTTCCTAGGAAGATGATGGACAGATCCAAAAGTTCTCATTAGTCATCTCATAGCTTAATCATCTGAGATCTCACGAACTGAATCAGTTCAGTCACAGACTGAGAAATTGTTTTTTAGGTGGTCTCATCTGTCTCAGCTGGTTGGAACTGGTTTTGGTTGATGAAGGCCCAGTGGTCACGAAAACGCTTGAAGAGCAACACCTTTGGACCAGTTGAGGAAGATCCCAGCACTGCTTTGAAGGCAGCTGCAAACAGCAAGTCTTTATCAAGGTGTCTGCAAGCCAAATTCAAGAGGTTACGTCCAGTTTTGTCTCAGTGAGAGTGCAGGCTTCTCCACGCTGACCAGTGTTCCATGTTGTTGTGTTGAAAAACATTACCTTCGCCCGCTTTGTAATCCTCCACTCATTAAGGCACTCCATGATACTGTAGCTTGAGCCTGTGTTTCTCCAGTTGAGGATGGAATCTTGGGGACTCAAAGCAGCTGTTCGGCACCAGGTCCTGACACAATCACTAGGAGTTGGTTGACATGCTTGTAAGAGGTGAGGTCCTCCATCATCTTGCCATCCTAGTGGACTGTCAAAGAACATTCTCCCTGGAGATGCTCTTTCAGTTCTTGAGCACAGCGAGCTCAATTCTCTCTTAGGAGACGGTGAATAAAACACCGATTGATGTTGTACTCAGAGACATACAAAAGCGAAGCTTGCTGCTGCCTTGTCTGGGACAAGTGTTGCCTTCCTGGAGGACAACTGGGTCTGGTCCAAGGTAGCAGACAGCTGAGGAGCCATGACGTTCTTCATGCCTCGCTTTCTCTTGGGTGGGGACGGGACTCCTCCACTGGCTCCTGTGGGCAGCTTCTCCTCATCCTGGCTTTCATCACTGTTGCTGGAGGATGAAGAAACCAGGACAGCTCTACTATTTGTTGCCTCCATCACAGCCTCGGCTCTTCCCTTCCTCTCCACTTCATCTGTCCGCTTGGCTTTGTTTTTTGTGTGACGAAGATGGATGGTGTCCACACCACCCATTGAGCCAGGGCAATCCTTCTGTCTCTGCAGCTGAAGGAACTCCCTGTTTTCACGATAGTAGACCAGCTTTTTGGCATCTCCATGCACAATGTCGAAGAGAAATTCCAATCGCTCTGTGAACTCAGCCTCCTTGGTTTTATGACCCTCACTGGTGCTGGGAGTGTGCTTCTTCAAGCATGTCCATTCGTTATAGAAAACCTCCAGCATCTTCATGGCGGGGGACTCCTGCTGAGTGGGAATGTTTGCTTTATCCCACAGAGCCACCGTGGCCCGAACAGACTGACGAAGAGCCTCACGGACCGTCAGCTTCTTATTTCAGTGGAGGTACATGAAATACCCAAAAGCTTGCCGATATGAGGGCAGCTATTAGACTTTGATGTCATCCACTATTGAGCCGAGTAAATAGTAGGACTTCCTCAAATCCATCTGCAATATACAGTGAGTAAAAAAGCAACAGTTATGTGGAGAGCAATGCCAGAGATGTACTACAGCGTTTAGCATTGTGAACTTTGAAAAGTGGGGGCGACCTGTAAATATTATTCAGTCCAAAAGATTTTTCATATCTGACTTTTTTTTTTTTTTTTTTTTAACCAATGGAACAAATTTAGGGGGCGCAAGCAAGGACATTCTACAGTTCGAAATACTGATAACCTCTTGACAATTTAAGTTAACTCAAAGGAAGATTTTGTAAAACGATCTCGACTGTGAGATTGCAGATTTTAGTGTGTTTCTGCTGATGTCAGAATTATATTCTGCTGAAGATAATCCAACATAGTCAAAAGGTTAAAAAACACACACACACACACACACACACACACACACAGCAGAGAAACTTATGATATTACAGACAAGACAAACAGTAGGATTTCCGCCGCGGTGGTTAAGTGATTGGAATAAGCTGCCGGTCCGATAACTCCAGAGTTCGCCTCTTGCCCCGGGCAGCTGATGCCACTCGACTCCGGTGTCCATCTAGCCTCAGTGGGTTGGTAGGTAAAATGAGTAGTCGACCTAGAGGAAATCCTACAGGAAGTAACCACTGTAAGCTGGGTCATGCAATGGCCTTGCTTCCCAGGATAGGAGGTGAATACCCATCCCAAGCTCAAAGCCTGAGTTTGGGAGATGAGAGACACAGCTAAGCGCCTCATGTTGTCTGCCTTCACTTGTACCTTTATGGGTCGATATTGATTCATTTCAGGGCAGGTGGCTCTCCCGACTTTCATTGCTCGGACTCATGGTTATTAGCCTGTGCCATTTAGCATAGAAAATTTAAGGACTCCATCCCATCACCCACTGTACAAGGTGGCTTATTTTTATATTATATTATTGTTCCTACTGGATTTCACTCTGCTTTATAGCGTTCAAGTCGAGAAGGAGTTATTAATGATTATGTAGACTCTCCAGTTCGAGAAGTCACTCCTAAGCTGAATAAAATCGTGTGAATATGCATGAATAAAAAATGTACTAGCTGTGTGTTGCCATCTATGATTCTAAAGACGAAGCCCCTTTTGATCCTTGTGGTGTGGAACCGATTTTTTGTAATGCAGTGATCTCAGGTTTTGCATCCACACTGCTGAACACAGTGATCCTTTCCATGGAGGCATTAACCCCTTAACTGCGGGGCGTCACTTTCGTGACGCTTGGGAGCAAGGGATCCTACCGCGGGGCGTCGCTTTTGTGATTCTGTGTTATTTTGAATTCACCCGGGCTTCCAAGTGGGGGCTTGTATCATCTATCAGTACTGCCAATGTCCAACACTAGTCAGCACTCCTAATCTCATCTGTACTCCCATCCATTGTTGACAATTTAGCCATTTCTCCCCGTTCTTGACTCCCCTTCCTACCCCCCCTCCATTACCCTATCCTCTCGCCTGCCTGGCCGTGCTACGCTAAGTAAATCTTCCCTGGAATTTTCCACTGATTTCATCCATTGAAATAAGCCCTATGTCCTATTCTTATACCAAATAATATATACAAGAAAGAAATAAGGTAAGTGAGAGTGCCATACACCTGGAATTGGCTTATTATCACCTGACAACACCTCACGTGCACTTGTTCGCTAATTTTCGCTGTTTTTTTCCCCTTGAAATATGCCGTATAATCTATTTTCGTAATAAATATACATGTAAGGAGGGAAGGGAGAAGCCTAAGTGATATTTACATTCACCTGGAACTACCTAATTTATAATGTATTGTCTAGATTTCCTGCCAATCATTTCAGTGCTAGACATTGCTGTTTCAAGAGCTAACATTGGTAGCTCTGAATATCCCCTAAGTAGGCCTCCACCCCGGCCCTCCGTTATCAGTTTACTCTCATCTTCCGAAGTGAGGGTATGTATGTTTCTTCTTGCTGACTTCAAGGACTTTTTCACCCCCATGCAAAGGGCCCTGTGACCTTTACCCCCTACTAAACCTTGTGTGGAAAGAGGTAAAGGGCTGACAATTGATAAAAGAAAGACTACGATCTTTCTATTGAGTAAAACAGTGCAAGTGGAATTGTAAATAATGTGTAAATAATTTGTAAACAGCAAGTGAAAGTAATGAATGTAAATATACGTGAACAATGGAAAATAGTTTTATAAGTTACTTCAAGTGACAGTGCATTACACAGTGTAAATAAAATAGAAATGTAAATAACCTAAATAAAATAGAGAACGTAAATAGAAATGTAAATGAGTAGTATTATAAGAATACGAGTATATACCCAAGGAGTAATGAAAGTGAAAGTTTCACTCTAGCATGTCTGAATGCTATGAGTTATGAGAGTGAAGATGAAAGTGACATTCACTCTCAGTGCTAGTATACAGGACGAGAAAGTGAATGCTACGAATTTTACTGAAAGAAATTGAATCCCTACAGTGACAATAAACTAATACTACTGAAGGAAACTTGTGGATAAAGACTGTAGATGTATATAAGTGTTATATAGTAATAGAAATATAAAGTGTGAGGGGTTTTATGAATAATAAATGACAGAGTACCAAGAGCGAATTAGTGCCAGTGCGACGATCAGACGCGCTCGTAATTTCCATTGCTTTCACAGTTTTTTTTTTTTTTTTAGTATGGATCCCAAACTACTTGAAAATTGTAGAATAGTGTTTATAGTGTTTGTATCTGGCTGTGGTAATCATATTACGGGTTGTTGGGAAGTGTAAAGTGGAGACTTCGTTACCCTACTTCAGAGGTCTCCACAAGTCCTACGGTAATCGACGAAGGCTCAACAATCATTCCAGGAGAAAGCTGAAGGTATGTGCCATAAGCATATGTAATTTTATTATTCTAGGACTAATAACTGATTTTTGGCAAATATTTTTTGAGAGTCTGTCGGAGCCCAAATAACCCCGTGGGACACGCAAGTCATTGGTAAACAAGCCCGCGGTGTAGGGGTTAAGGTGCAAGTTAATCCTTTAGCATATAAATGATTAGCTTACACTTGTCACTTTTCCACTCCACCTCATGAGGAGGCGACACCAGGGCACATATACTTTTTTTCCCAGAGCTGAATCCAAATTGTAATGGCATTCTTAAACCGAATGTTATCTATTTTATGCTTATACTCCTGTAAATGAAGAAGTTTGCCTTATGACCTTGACATCATTTTTACTGTCACTGTGACCTGGGTGCTGATCTCAGTGTGTCAACCACTGAGATGAGGACATACTGTCAGCTGGAGAATTCATTTGATGTTTGGTCGCTAAAATCAGTCCATAACTCTGGTCTGTGGAGCACAAACGAGCAAACAAACGAAAGGAAAACTATCATTTTTGCTTAACCTCCCAAGGTCTTTTGCTTCTTCTTCGAGAAAAAGACGTCATCACGCTAAACCTAAGATAATCATGTGGTTCTTTGTCTTGATCATCCTCTCGTTTCATCTTCTGAGCGTGCATTCGCAAGTTTAGTACCACTTGTTTCTCATAACTAATAATTGTCCTAACAGGAAGAATATGAAATGGGAAGCTTCTGCATTCACGCTCCCTTGTCCTTCATGCAAATGTATATGTTATGGAGGAGAAGCAGCTGATTGTTACTTTGTGAATTACAGCACTGAACTACTACTTATCCATTGTTATTTCTTTTATGGAAAATATGACTTGCCTAAAATGCATTCACATTTCGGCTTTTTAATATTTGGGAATATAATTTACTTTCACGCTTCCTTATCCATCATTTTTGAAGGAAAACTGCCTTTCTGATAATATAGACACTGACCTGCGCCACAGTGGCCGCCACCACCGTACTACCAGGGTACATGGGGTTGTTGAAGACCGCCACGATGCTGATGGGGACTGTTGTGGCTGAGAGGGGCGGGTGGTCGGCATCATGAACCAGTAAGTGTACCAGCAGAACCTCATGGTCCAGACCTGGTGTTGTCCTTACTACGCCCATACCACGACTATCATCATCATTTGCAGAGAAGAGGGAGGTAATACATCATCACCATCAGCAGCAGCAACATCACCTACAACAGGCACTGGTTGGGAACAAGAGAATAATAGTGTAAAATCATTATCATCATCATCATCATCATCATTACATCCTCATCACCTCCTACACTTACTTCGTGAGAACAAGAGAAGGATAATGCGTAGTCATCAATATAATCATCATAATATTTAATTTTTAAAATGAATCCCATAATCATTCATCGGTTGAACAGCATCTACAGTAAGGAAATGAAAAAAAAAAAAAAGCATGAAAGTAGGAGAATCTATCATCCAAGTGTTCCATACAAACCCCAAAGCCTCTGCATCACACAAGTTTCTGCACTGCATGTGTCAGGGTACAACAGATAAGTATTCAGCGAAGGATGTCGTTTATATATTATACTAGCTACTTCCAGACGATTTAATTAACTTAGGAATGACGTAACCTGGAGAGTTTTAGAAATACTATATGTAACCTCCTCAGTTCCAAATGCCTCTCTGAAGCTAAATGAAATGACCAAGGAACGGAAGACTAAAAGAGGTCTGGTAGCGAACACGCTGAAAGACAGCATGTGATATACAAGGGAGAGAGAGAGAGAGAGAGAGAGAGAGAGAGAGAGACTAAGGATAAATTAACCTTCAATTATTTTCCCCTACGCCCATCTTCTGTCAGGAAGTACTCGGTAGAAAGCAAGGTGTAGGAGATGATGATGATGATGATGATGATGATGCCTACTTCAGTACCAACCAGTACATCTGAATACTTATTATAACTAACTTGTGTCGTTATATCAGAACTGAATGAGCTTCCCTACACTCAGTAGATAGGGGACGTTTGTGAGGGGAGTTTTTTTTTTTTTTTTTTTTAACTATTAAACCTATGAGACAAAGTCCTTAACTATACTCGGTTCCACGGAGTCTGACGCACTGATTTTGCCAGCCGAGGACAGGTGGATCTGGTAACACTGCTCGACGTACTCGGGCTGTGATTGGTGGATTTCCGTTGTGTTTGAACGTGCACAAATTGACTTTGTATTTCAACCAAGGCCTCATTGATTTGTAAGATACCGGATTATACAGATACAAATTAAAACAACGATATCTTTAATGATAAATATGTGCCTTTTAAATTACTAGAGATAAACCTGAACGATAATGATAACAAAAAGTAAGTAAAGTCGCAACTGGACGCATGCGGACAAGTCAGCAACTGATTTAAATTCATTTCATTATGTTTGATTTCGTTTATACTGCACGCGGTTTTATTATAGCAGCATATATCAACTATTATTTTCTCATGGAGTTTGCTTTTATCTTACTTTCCTTTCTTCCATCATTAACAAAAATTCGGTTCATTCTATAATGATGTAATCCATTACTTTCCCTGCTCTTTGTCGAGGGGGCAGAGATACATGCTTGAGGATGCACTGTGACCAGGGATAGGGTGTCCGTCTGTATGCCTGTCTCTTATGATACAAAAATGTTATGGAAAATCAAACATCAAACTTATTCATGTAAGAAATAATTCTACTGAATCTGATTATGAATACAAATAAATGCAAATTTTTAAAGCTACTGTTACCTATAAAGGTAATGAAAATATGTGTGTACACTATGTGTATTAAGAAGAGAATTGCATGTATTGGCCCCAGTGAGGTGTGTGTGAGTGTGTGTGTGTGTGTGTGTGTGTGTGTGTGTGTGTGTGTGTGTGTGTGCTTACACAAATCATAATTATTAGAAGCTAAGCTAAGCATATCTAGGGTCAGGTTGTATATTAGTAGATGAGGTAATAAAGGGCATAGTGCAGACTGTAGACTGTAACACTGTGTAGTAGTGGTGGGAAAAACATTCGTGCCTTCACAGGACCTCGTGACCACCTCGCTATGAACGTCTGAATTCCCGCCACAGTCGCTGACTTGTCCGCATGCGTCCAGTCACGACTTTACTTACTTTTTGTTATCATTGTCGTTCAGGTTTATCTCTAGTAATTTAAAAGGCACATATTTATCGTTAAAGATATCGTTGTTTTAATTTGTATCTGTATAATCCGGTATCTTACAAATCAATGAGGCCTTGGTTGAAATACAAAGTCAATTTGTGCACGTTCAAACACAACGGAAATCCACCAATCACAGCCCGAGTACGTCGAGCAGTGTTACCAGATCCACCTGTCCTCGGCTGGCAAAATCAGTGCGTCAGACTCCGTGGAATCGGGTATAGTAACAAAGTCAATGGAAAATAGATATAAACTAATATATATATATATATATATATATATATATATATATATATATATATATATAAGTAGTCCCTCCACTATCTGACATAATAGAGCCATAGGCATGTCCGGAAAGTGGTCCTGTCCGGGTAGTGAGCACCAGCCTCCTGGACTTGTACTTATGGACCCTAACTCAGAAAAACACCTATACAACTCCCTCTGGACATGCATAGCAACTATTTAAGACCCAAATCACACCAATAAGGGACATAAAAGACTGAAATAAATGCAAAAGAAGCATAAAATTAGGTTTTTGAGGTAGGTTCATACAATATTAAACATTCTGGGTACTTTCAAGTCCCTGGCTCCTGGACTGGTAGTTATGGACCCTAACCTAGCCTAACTCAGAAAAACACCTCCCTACTGCACATGCATAGCACCTAAGACACAACATATTCACACCAATAAGGGACATAAAAGAGTGAAAGGAGGTGTTTGAGGTAAGTATACTATGGGAAATACAGTAGAGTACAGTATGAAACATTCTGCCTACTTACAGCAAGTCCATGGCCATCTCGATGAATAACCGCCTCCTCTCAGACTCTGACAGTAAGAAGGATTTCCTGAAGCACTTGCAGTACACTGTTCATGAAGTCTTGCACTGAACTTAGTCATTCGCATTCAGAAGTCCATTCTCTTCACACTGCGCACTCTTTGTCTTACTTATGCTCCATTGTAACTTAATAAGTGTTGCACTCTGCACTTTAAGTCTTTTCACTCATAAAACCAATTTCAAAACAAATCACAAGTGTATTTACTTTAAATTTAGTCCAATAATTTTGTCTTTTCACTCAAATTTCTACTTTCTTTACAATACTGTATGCACTGTTTTTCTTTCACTGCACAACACTAAAGTCCCGTGTGGTCTAGTGGAGAAGTTTTTGCCGTTTAATCACTGTCAGAGTCTGAGAGTATCGCTGGCAGGTGACCTAGGGGTGCGTCACTGGGTTGTGGTGATGGTGTACCCACTACAGACGACTCTGAAGATAGATGCAAACTCACGTCTAGCGGTGACTCCACCGTGGCTGATGTGCTGGGCTGTGGTTCGGAGCATCAGGGCCTGTCTTGGGGAGGCAACGGAGTGGAGCCAGGGCTGGGCACAGCAGGGGTCATGGACCTGAAAAAGCTGTCAATCATTGATTGACGGAAGGAATGACGATTCTGACGATTTATGATGTGCTGCCTGAAAGCACACACTTCCTCCACAAGCCCCAAGGTCCCAATTTCCCTGTTGCAGTCCGGGTGTTCCAGGTAGTCCAGAACAAACTCTAGGTGTTCCCGGAATGTGCTCAACTTGGGGATGGCTGGAGTTATGTCATGCTGAGAGGAGTCTGCATCATCGTCGCCGTCCTCATCGGAATCTTCAAGCTGGGTACTGACACATGCAATTGAAGATGCGATCTCGATATCAGACAGGGTCTGATACCCAGGATCGCCCTCATCGTCATCCAACCACTCACGCACTTCGTCCGTCCACATCAACATCGGCGTGCGCACGTAGACGTGCATGGAAGTCATCCACGTCGAAACCTAGGAAATCGTACTCTGCATCCGTTCTGAGAAGCAGACGAGACAACCATTTTCTAGAGTCTTGACAGGGATTTCCTTCCATGCACTGGCCCAGTTGTAAATGGCAGACTTGATGTAGTGGCGAAGGTTTTCCAAAGTCCGCTGGCCTCGCGTGTCCTGTCCCTCCCTGTGCTCGTCCTCGTCCTCGAGAACAACCATCACCTCGTCCAGGAACTTCCATCGGTATAGGCGCTTCGTTGCCATGATCACTTCTTGGTCCATTGGTTGGATGAGAGCAGTAGTATTAGGTGGCAGAAACAAGCACCTAATGCGGCCATTCTCAGCCACCAAGTCCTTGTCGCACGCATGGGCAGGTGCATTGTCGAGAATGAGGGCCTCTACCTGGTCGTGTGGGATTCCCAGTTTCTCCGGTTGGTAATGTATGACCTCCTTGACGAAATGGCGGTGGAACCAGTCTTTGAAGATCTGGGCTGTGAACCATGCCTTCAAAGAATGGTACCAGACGACAGGAAGGACATCCATCACCCCACGAAGACACCGAGGCTGCTTTGCACGGCCAACAATAACGGGCTTAAGCCGGTGCATGCCGTTAGCATTGGCACAACACAAAGCAGATAACCGTTGCTTGGAAAGCTTGCGGCCAGGTACACGCTTCTCCGTCTCCTCGGCTAGAGTGTTCGTTGGGAAAGAGCGATCGAATAAACCAGTTTTGTCAGCGTTGTAGGCTTGAGCAAAAGTGAGGCCCTCCCTGGCGATCAAGCCCTTCACCTTGTGCCGAAACTCCTCTACTCCATCCTCGTTAGCATCCAAAGATTTGCCATGAGACTTACGGTTGGTAAGGCCATGCCGTAACTTAAACGTGAAGAGCCAACCCTCGGATGCCTTGAAGTCTAGGGTGTCGTGAAGCCTTGTGAACTTCTCAGCAGCAGCCTTCAGCTCCGTACCACGTACCATCACACCAGCAGCATGTTGCTGTTGATACCAAATCAACGTGGGGCGGTCAACTTCAGCAAACTTGGGAGTAAACATCAACTTCCTCTCCACGTTGCGTTTGCTTTTCTACGAGAAGTCAGCCATGTACTGCATGAGTTTGTCTTGGGATCTCTGAACCCTCCTCAGGTAATGTGGGGTCTGTGGGACACCATGCTATTTTTCTTAGTGTTTTTCATATATTACTATAAGGTCTTGGGATCTGGTTTTCCCTCTACCTTCCTGACTTGTAGACTAGTTTAGGGAGGTGATGGGGTCAGTTCGGGATCTGGCTCTGTTTTCGCAATAAAGGGCCTTTGAGGTCCAGTGGACCCCACTTTACCTAACCTGTGATTATTTTCCCATATACTGTATATATCTTCCATACAAATTTTTTCTTTTTTTATGACATGCTTCTCTTACTGCTTACAGAAACATTGGTCATTACTGTACAGCATGCAATGATAGAACACTGGTGGAACATATTAGTGTTGGTATGGCAGCCACTAATTTCAGATGGTATAAAATTTGTCAATTTTTTTTATTTAATTTTCCATAAAATGTTTCGTCACTTATATTTCCATACATTTTGCACTAAATTGAAGGAAAAGGCCTACAGAAGCTGTGTAAATGTGATTGTTTCAATAAAGTTGTAAGTATTTTTGACGATTTTTTAGAGATTGGGGTCTGACAGACCCCACATTAACTAAGTAAGGATAAAATTATAGGTTTACCTGAGAAGGGTTAATATCAAACAAAGTAGATTGGGCCAGGTTTAACTTATGGAGGATGCGTGAAGAAGACCATCCCGCATCTACTTTCTCCAATATCTCCCGCTTCTTCTCCAGAGTCAATATCTCTCTCTTCCTCTTCTCAGACGGTGGGGCCATCATCACACACACGAAGGAGAGGAACGAGAGCAGCAGGAGTGCCTGCAGCAGGTAAGGCAGCACCACAAAAGCGAGCACTTGGGCAGCCATGACAATGAGCGTTCACCCGCGACAAGAGACAGGCGGAAAGTGGGGAGGATGCAGGGGCGCTCTAGTGGACGTCGGAGGAATGACGTGCCACAACAAAGGTGTCCCGCGCCCTGTGCGCCAACTTCAAATTATGGGCGGGAATTGTTTTTTTTCGAAATTTTTTACGGTTTTTGGACCATTTTGGTAATATTGGATCCCGGTACAATTATGTCCAGTTAGTGGGGATGTCCGGCGGGCGTCCGGAAAGTAGAGAGATTACTGTATATATATATATATATATATATATATATATATATATATATATATATATATAAGATTAAGTAAAGGATTGGATTTTTTTTTTTTTTTTTTTTGCAAGGAAGAAGGAATCAGAGGTCAGGAACCCGCAAACCGTTCCTTCCAAGAAAAAAAAGTAATCAATACAACAAAGAGCCAATTTCAAGATCCTTTCATTTCGAGATGCCTGGACATACTGCTTTTGAAAGATTGTAGATCATTGGAAGTAGGAAAAACAGACACAGGGAGACAGTTCCAGAGTTGACCTGTTGCATAAATGAAGGGTTGGTAGTAATGGTTAATTATTGCATTAGAGAGTTGGACAGAAAAGGGATGAGTTTTTTTTTTTTATCTATGCTTCTCATGTGTCCGACTCTGGGCATAGGCTTCACAGCCTGCTCCCAAGGCCCAGTAGTCCTCCTACACATTATACACCTTTACATGTCACCACTTCGGTGCTAACATCCACCTTCCATATTGAAGACATGCTAGGGCTGTCTCATACAGGACTGGTGTACTGGTATTAGCGGGGGTATCTTTATGACATGACGGTGGGTCTTCTGGTAGATCAGTAAAGTCTGTTTTTATGAAATTCAAATCCTTAAACTGTTCCCTGCCCCAGTGGGGATTTGAACCTGGGTCCGGTAGGACTGCAGGCCACCTCTCTACTGATTGAGCCACCGCCTCCCGTCATAGAAGTGGAGTGATACAAGCAGACAGTTCAGAGGATCAGTGATCAATGAAGTAGCAATAGAAAAGAGACATAGATGCAGCAATGTGGCAAAGAGACACAGGTTGAAGGGAGTCGGTAAGTGGAGGCGAGTCAATGACACAAAAGGCCTTTGACTCCATCCTGTTGAGAAGAGATGTATGTGGAGAGCCTCCCCACACATGAGAGTTGTACTTCACACAGGGGCGAATAAAACCCGTATATAAAGTCAACAACTGTGCAGGGTAAAGAAGGTAAGGAGTTGGCTTAGCACACCTAATCTCTTGGAAGCAGATTTTACAAGAGATGTAATATGATCTTTCCAAGATAAGTCCCGAGAGAATGGAACCCCAAGCATGTTTAAGGATGATGCAAGATTGAGCTGGATATTATTAAACATTAGTGGGTACTCTCGTGAAAGATTGTGTCAGGTTGATAGGTGTAAGAACTGACTCTTTGTTGCATTAAAAACAAGATTATTTTTACCCCAGGCAGAGATACGAGCCAAGTCAGACATTAGGTGTGCCATAGCCTCATCCCTTGTTTGTTGCAGTAATTGCTGAGATGGACGTTGTGTGAACTGTATGGAAAGGTGAAGGGTGGCATCATCAGTGTATGAGTGGAATGGGGTGAGATATACAGCTTAGGAGGTCATTGATGAATTAAAGGAAGAGAGTTGTTGATAGGACAGAGCCCTGACGAACACCAGTGTTAACAGATGTAGGAGAAGAACGGTGGACGTCTACAACAGCAGCTATAGAACGACCAGAATGGAAGCTATAGATGAAGGCATAGATAGAAGGATAGAAACCGTAAAAGGACAGTTTGGAAATTAGAGATTTATGCGAAAGCCTTTGAGATATCAAGTGCAATGGTAAAGCTTTCGCCAAAGTCCCGAAAGGAGGATGACCAGGAATCTGAAAGGTAGGTGAGAAGACCGCCAGTGGAGCGTTCCGAACGGAAACCATACTGGCGATCAGAAAGAAGGTGGTGATAAGAAAGATGCTTTAAAATTTTTTAAAGAATAGACTCTAAAACTTTTGAGACACAGGATGTTAAAGCAATTGGGCGATAGTTAAAGGATTGAGAATGGTCACCCTTCCTTGGGACTGGCTGAATGAGAGCAAACTTTCAGCAAGAAGGGAAGGTACAGTACAAGTTGATAGACAAAGGCGAAAGAGTTTACCTAGGCAGGGTGTAAGTACACAAGCACAGTTCTTGAGAACAACAGGCGGGACTCCATCAGGCCCATATGCCCTGTTAGTATTGAGACCTGTAATGGTAGAAAATTACATCCGTTGAAGAAATTTTAATGTCAGCCATGAGGAAGTCTGAGGGGAGAAGTGAAAGAGGAATAGCACCGGAATCGTCTAAGGTGGAATTGGAGGAGAAAGTCTCAGCGAGGAGATCTGCTTCATCAATAGAAGAATAGCTACAGAGCCATCAGAGTACAAAAGAAGAGGGACGGTTTTTGAGTATATGCCAAACATGTCATCACTCAGGATCATCTTTTCATTGACTGTATCCATGTAACTGTTAACAGTAATGTAACTATATGAATTATGACTCACGCATACAAAGGGATGCCACGTACATGTATATCAGGCATAAAAAAGTCAGCCCTTACTAATATATATATATATATATATATATATATATATATATTTATATATATATATAGATATATATATATATATCTATCTATCTCTCTATCTATATATATATATATATATATATATATATATATATGTAGATAGATAGATATAGATATATAGATCTATCTATCTATCTATCTATCTATATATATATATATATATATATAATATATATATATATATATATATATATATGCCCATGCATAACGGCACAGAACAGCATCAAGCCCCTGGAGGCCACCTCTCCTGGAGCTGTCGGCTCTAGGGGACCATACCGTGCCTAAAAGCTAATCCCAGTGGAAGTATACCATTGTGCAAAATTGTATGTATGTAGGAGTATAACACTGCGTATATGTGAGTGAAAATGTAGGTTATAAAAACTGATTATATGTCTTATATAGTACAGAATGCGTAGTTTATATAAGCTATTGTGTTTAGATATAGTAAAATGTGTATTACGTTAAAGAATATCTATCAGCCAAGGAATAATCTGTATATATGTCATTACTGTTTTTGTAGTACCACGCTGATCTGAAAGTGAAGTAGACATATTGAGGACTGAAGTTTCCATTTTTCTGCAGTCCAGTATTCTCTTTCCGGGGGATTGGGAGGGAGGTGAAGAACAGTACCATAACCACATAGCGGAGACGCCTGCTATGTCGGCGCCACACCTTCCTTTTCTAGCACCACAATTTATATAGAATGAGTGTTACATTTATGCGCAAATGGATATGTATATTTAACTGCTACTTCCAATGGCTTCCCAGTGCATAGGTGACTCCCTTCAACAAACTGAGTCTCTCTCTCTCTCTCTCTCTCTCTCTCTCTCTCTCTCTCATTGTTGACTCCTTTCAACAAACTGAGTCTCTCTCTCTCTCTCTCTCTCTCTCTCTCTCTCTCTCTCTCTCTTACTTCGAACAGCTTCCTGACACATTGGTGTCCTTCAAACAAATTGCAGTCCCCCCCCCCCTCTCTCTCTCTCTCTCTCTCTCTCTCTCTCCACACACGCACGTGCATATACATATATATATATATATATATATATATATATATATATATATATATATATATATATATATATATATATATATATATATATATATTATCATCATCATCATCAGCCATTACAAGTCCACTGCTGATCAAAGGCCTCCCCAAGCTTCTCCACGAATTCCTTGACTGAGCCAATCTTTGCCATGTTTTCCCTGCAAAATTCTCTACCTCATCACTCCTCCTCCTGTCTGGCCTTATTCTGCTATGCTTACAATCTCTTGTTGTCTAGGTAGTCAGCCTCTTGCTCCATCGGCTATCCCGTATTCTTGCTACATGGCCTGCCCACCTCCATTGCTGTTCTTTTATAACTTCTGCAATATCTTTGACTTTAGTCTGCTCTCTCACCTAAGTTGATCTTTTCCTGTCTTTTAAGGATATTCCCAACACTGATCTTTCCATTGCTCTCTGAGAAAGGATTAATTTATTTTCCATCGATTATGTCAGTTTCCAGGTCTGACAACCATACGTCATTGCTGGAAGTATACATTCGTTATATACTTTTCGTTTCATACAAACTGGCAAGCTACTTTTCATAATGTCACTATGTTTACCGAAAGTTTTCCATCCAATTCTAATGCGTCTTTTGATTTTGCTATCATCATCTTTCTATAATTTTAGTATTTACCCCAAGTAATTGTACTCCTCGATTTCTTCTTGAATTTCTTCCCTTATTTTGATGACGCTCTTTGGTGTTTGTGGATTAATCATTAGTTTTACTCCGGTTCATCTTTAGCCATACTTTGAGACTTTCTCTGTTCAGGTCATTTAACATTTCTTGCACTGTTTCCGCGGTTTCTGAGATTAGGACAATGTCATCTGCAAACTTTAGAATGGTTTAGCTTTTTTCCATCTTTGTTCACTTTGTCTTTCAGTCTAGCCTTCTGAAAATACTCTCTAGGTATGCTGTAAATAATTTTGGTGAAATTGTATCTCCTTGACGCACACCCTTCTCATCTTAATTTTTTCAGAGTCCTTATATAGATTAACTGTAGCAGTTCCCTCCTCGTAAATGTCTTCGAGCAGTTTTACAATGTTATCATTCACTCCTTGTTCTCGAAATGAATTTACAATTGCTCTGTGCACCACTGAGTCGAAAGCCTTTTCGTAATCAACAAAACCTAAACACAGTGGTTTATTATATTCTGTAGTTTTCTCAGTTAGCTGATTCACTGAGTGTAGATGATCAATAGTTGAAAATCCGCTTCGAAATCCTGCCTGTTCACGAGTTTGGTTTTCCTCCAAATTTGTTATTCTGTTTGTAAGGACTTTAATGAAAAGTTTGTAAATGACTGATAATAAGTTAATGGGTCGATAGTTACTAAGATCTTTTGAGTCACCTTTTTTGTAAGATAAAATAACTATTACATTACACCATGTTTTGGTAATTTTCTTCCTTTTTATACCTTGAGTAAATATATAAGTGAGCAAGCCTGTTTTGTCCTTCTGCTCCTGCATCCAACAGTTAATCTGCTACTATTCCATCTTCTCCCGGAATCTTCCCTTGTTTCATATTCTTCAAGAGAAATATTTACTTAGTCTGGTGTTACCTCAGGTATTTCACTTGTGTCAGCTGGAAAGTTAGCTATTGGTACTACTGTCTTTGATGCACACACTTCTTCGGAAAATTCTTAAACTTTCTTCACGATCTTATCTCTGAATTTAATGACTTCGCCGTTTTTGTCTTTCGGTGATGTAATACATAAATATAAATATATATTAAAGTAAATATATATATATATATATATATATATATATATATATATATATATAATGTCTATCTATCGATATCCATCATCTAACTGGTCCTGATATTTATTATGAGTGAATATATATATATATATATATATATATATATATATATATATATATATATATATATATATATATATATATATATATATATATATGGCTACAAGGTTCTACATAATTGCATAGTCGCTAATACAAGGTCAGTGTCATATAATACGATTTCTTTATAAACTACATATTCATTTATACACATTCAATAAAAGAATATGTTCCACATAAAGTTCAGCTTCAACACGCAGCCGTGTATTTGATCTAATACACATTTTTATGTTTAATGCTTGTGAATGAGTCCTATATGCGGAAGGTGTCATATAAAAGTAAATGTAACTCGGTGAAAGTGCAGTTTATATACAGAATGCAGTAGTCAATCGTGTAGAGCGTGTAGTACACGTGGAGAGTCTGGTGTGTGCAGTCTGTTTGTAGGAATTAACGGCGTGTCAGGGGGCCAGTCCAGGTACCAATTTAATTAGCACATTGATTTGCTTGCCGTGTGTATGGTAGTGGAGTGTGTTGGGTATGGTAGTGGGTGTGTGAGGCATGGCAGAGAGGTGTGTGGTGTATGGTAGTGGAGTGTGTTGGTTATGGTAGTGGGTGTGTGGGGTATGGCAGAGAGGTGTGTGGGGTATGGTAGTGGGGTGTGTGGTGTATGGTAGTGGGGTGTCTGGGGTATGGTAGTGGGGTGTGTGGGGTATGGTAGTGGGGTGTGTGGGGTATGGCAGTGCGGTGTGTGGAGTATGGTAGTGGGGTGTATGGGGTATGGTAGTGGGGTATGTGGGATGTGATAGTGAGGTGTATGAGATGTGGTAGTGGGGTGTGTAGGGTAAGGTAGTGGGGTTGTGAGGTATGGTAGTGGGGGTGTCGGGTATGGTAGTGAGGTGTGTGAGGTATGGCAATGAAGTGTGATGTTCATGGAAGAAGTATTATCCTTCTCGTGATATAAACAACACTAATACAGTATTCATTTTGACCTAACGCCAACCTTTTTTTTTTTTTTTTTTTTTTTTTTTTTTTTGAGCTGTGAGTGGATAGAAGGAGCCTGAAAGTATAAAGACTGTCACCATTAATCATCTTGTGGGAGAGATAACTGAAGTATTTATTTAAGCTTACGCATAATAATCCTGTCCAGCCGAAAGTACACGAATGTTAATCCATCTGACACAAGATATCTCACTTATTCTCAGTACAATCGTCTGGCCGTAGCAGAATGTACATACAAAAGACCCCCTGTTACTAAAGAGTTCATGGAGATTATATGTACCCTATTCACTACGAGAGGTTTTCCCTCGGGTGATTAAACTGAATGCTATCATGAATAAAATCTGAAAAAATGTCCTTAAGCTGGAGGCATCATGGATATTGTTCCTAACCCCATCACTTCCCGAGGTTTTCGCTATGATGCGTTAAATCATGTGGTGGTGCAATCAAAATATAAGAAATACATTACAATTGTACTGGTGGGTAAAAGATGATTCATATGAGAGAATGGAAACATTAAAATTCAATTTATAACAGAACATAGAGAAATGATTGAGGAGTAGAATATGAAACTTAGATACTAATTTGGGATATTAGACGAGGAACAGAAGTATATAGTAAGTTGCGACAACAGGAAGCCTGTTGGCACATAACGAGGTTATTTATTAAGGAAATGACTCCTTATACTAGGAATATAACAAACACGTGTGAGAAAGCGATAGAAAGGAAGGCTCTCCTTCGCCCATCACACCCTCCGGTAAATAGGCAGGAAAAAGACAGAAAAATACTATGAATGTTGAGAGAAAAGACAGAGAAGGAGTTACTATGCACCAGGGAATCTCTGATCAACGGTAGTGAAAAGGGAGAATACATGAATGAGCTGGCAAGCAGAATGGAAGAGAAATAGTTAGAGATGGAACTGAATGGTCTCTACTCCACATTTATTATGAAACGCTTTGTGTGTGTGTGTGTGTGTGTGTGTGTGTGTGTGTGTGTGTGTGTGTGTGTGTGGAATATTAGGACTGTAAAATGGATCCGGGAATATAAAAGGGAGTGAATGGTGATTGATTAGTAAGTGGGTGTATGGTTCATCACTCTTAGCACTCTGTTGGTAGTTCTCTCAACTTAATGCTTTCCTGTACCTGGTTGTGGATCCCTTCTAGCCCACGTATTTGTGGCATACAGAGTTCGAATAGGCTTAGGATAGAGAACTGCTTGGAAGGGGCATATATGAAGGAGTAAACATAGAATAGTATGAAAGAGGATGACTCGTGAGGGATGAAGTATGGAAAAGTTGGAATGGAAGGAGTTGTTATTCTCGGTACGAAAACGACGATTGCAGTGCTTTCTTGCTATTAGGATATAGATATCTTTGAGGTGGGGATTTAGAGGACGCCTTCTTCAGCATTTCATTAAGGTGATTACTAAAATGAATAATATCGTCAGATGGTATCAAGAACAATGTGAAAGACAACTTACCATATTGAAGAGGCTAAGATGGGATGGTTGAAGTGACTGGAAAGAATGGTTTAGGAAGGAACGAAGGAGAGAATGAAAGAGGATCACTGGGAAGAAAATAAAAATGGAAGAAAAATGCCAACACGGAATCGAGAGGAAGTTGGATGGGGAATATTGGTTGTGCTGTGAAAAATTTTGTCCTCAGCTACTCTCATCCACAAGAGTTTCACGCCTGAGAAAAATGGCTTCCTAAATTCCATTTATATATCATCTTGTGCGCTTCTGAAAAAAGAATATATATATATATATATATATATATATATATATATATATATATATATATATATATATATATATATATATATATATATATATATATATATATATATATATATATCAGCAGCAGCAGCTGAAGTAGATGGGAATGGTAGTGCTTTGGTGGACATCTGTGCCGGTAAGGGGTTGGCAATAGCCAACTGTCACGGTTTTTTTTTAAGATTATGAAATATTGAAGGATGATTTCCAATTATACTGAAGAGCAGGGACAATGAATTGTCTTGCTAAAATCAAGCAATGATTACTTTATGCTGGCTTACTTCGCTCGATTCTCTAAAAACAAGAATTTATAAACTTTCTCAACAGTACACAGCAGAGACTAGTTCCTCACAATTGCTGTTTATTGGTACTGTTAGCCTTTGGAGAAAGTGACTTCACCCCTGACAATAAATAACTAATACTATGAATGATATCAGGTTCTTGCTGATGCGTTAACTCCTAAAAGGCACAACGGATTTTAAGCTTAACGCAACAAGACTGGCCCAAGTACCAGTTATGAATAGCAATGCGTTTATGCAAGCTAGGAGCTATAACTAGAATAAGCTTAATTATGGAGAAATGAAACGAGTTTACATTACACTAAGCTCAAAGAAAAAGAACTGTTAAATTTATTGATTACAAAGGAATAAATTTAACGTTACATTTCAAAGTGAATTCAAATAAAGAGATCGCACGCACTTACTCACTCAAAAGCTAAATTCTTAAACCTAGGAAAATAACATGCGGCGCAGCCGGCCAGCATGTGAGGGAACAGCACACTTAACTAAACTCTTAAGTCTAGGAAAACGAAAAGAAAATACTGGTCAAAGAGTGGACTAAGCGGTGACTGGGTGTCGTTACTGAGGAAGAACACTGCACTCACTGTCTCTCGCCAATCAGCTATGTGGACAGTGGGAACTAGGTGTCGTTGAGGAAGGACACTGCCACACACAACCTACTTCTGTGATGCTCAAATCTTGACTGACTAACTCGTGGGAAAGAAGGGAACGCTATGGCCGCCTTTCTAACGGCTAGAATGAGCGAAACACGCCCAAAACAAATCGCTCAGTGGGAGCTCTAATGTCTTGCACAAAGACGATCACTTATGACTGAAAAATTGATTTGAAAAGACTCCCGACCGAATGAGCGGTTAACTGAATGATAACTGGGATTCCACTAGAGTTCACGGTTTCCCACAAAAGCCAATGTCACTAGCCGACTCGTGACATTACGCCCCATGAAAATCAAATCATTTTTTCTTCAGAAGAAAGATTTCAGTATACATACATATAGTTCCTAACTCAGTCACACAAGATTCACACTGTGGTGTGTGTGCTATCCTGCTACAGGAGAAAGTTGCAGTCGCCAGTGAGCGAAAAAATCTTGTATTTACGTTAATAGAGGCAAGCTTGAGGGAAAAAACTCCGTGACGACGGTGAAAATCCTGTACTCAGGTCAAACTGAGCGAAAGTTCGCTACATTTACACTGACAACTAATTGTTGTGTAGCGTGGTGTACAGTATGTGATACACGGTGTAGGTGTGACAGTTGTAGTGTAACTGTACCTACGTGTAAAATGATACAGTAAATATTAATAATATGGCGACAACGAAGGCAGAGGAGAAGAGGCGGCAGCGTGTGGCAGACGATCAGCTGGCCCACACAGCAAAACTGCTACACCCATCGCTGTACCTGCAAAATCAATTAAGGTGGAGCAACAAAAGTGTCAATGAGACAAAAATTCTTATTACATTACAATTACTCTCTTTGCCTAGCAATCAGTACATGCTACGAAAGGTACGCTCTAGCTGAAAAATACGAGTGACAGCCTAGGCTTCGTACATTCGAGGTCGCCATTTATTTATTAGCTATATTATTAACCAGGAAACGTAGTCCCTGGACGCCGTTGGTCTCGAGGACTCGTGTAGTTTACTGGTTAAACTTAACACTATACTTATGATTAGTGTTGGCAAGTTGAGAATCCTTATGCAAACTCGGGCTCATGTGTCCTCAGACACAGCCTCGGACTGCACACGGGTCCTCAACCCCCCCCTTAACCTAGTGCCTATATTAATATCGGGCAACTGAAAATCCCTGTGCAAACTCAGGGTCATGTGTCTGCAGACACAGCCTCGGGTCGCCTCTGCGGGGTTCTCTCTCGAACTTCCCCCTTAACCTAGTGTACTTATATTAATATCGGGGAGCTGAGAATCCTTGTGCAAACTCGGGCTCGTGTGTCTGCAGACACAGCCTCGGACTGCACACGGGTCCTCAAACTTCCCCCGTTTAGCCTAGAGTACACATGTATATACAATATCGGGGCAGCTGAGAATCCTTACGCAAACTCGGGCTCGTGTGTCCGCAGACACAGCTTCGGGTTGCCTCGTGGGTTCTCGAACTTTCCCCCCTTAAACTACGGTACATATGTATGTACAGGCCCTGGACATGATGTGTCCTGTGGGGCCAATGGGCGAGACGTCAGGTCTGCACCCACTTCACCACTACCCTGTCTCTCAACTGCTTCAGAGATTATGGGTGTGAGTTCAAACGGCGAAGGAAGGACGTGTCCCTGACTGGTGTTACGTGGACACAAATTGCAGGAACGCACAAAACTATCTATGTCTTGTCCCATCCCTGGCCAGAAAAAGTCAGCTCGGATATGGTCCTGGGTCTTCCTTTTGCCCATGTGACCTCCTGAGGCTGAACAATGACCCCATTCTAACACTGCTAGGCGGTACTTGGCGGGAACGACAAACTGCAGTCGAACCTCTCCCTCGGGTGTTCGTGACTCACGGTAGAGCTGTCCTTGTTTGTGAAGGAACTTGGCTCAACCTCCCCGTGAATACTTTATCACTCTACCCTTTTGTTTCTTCCACACGGCAGCAAGTGTCGGGTCAGAATGTTGTTCTTGAACAACATGTTCGCTACACATCAGATCTTGCCGCGATTCAATGGTCACTGGGGTGACACAATCTGGAGCCTCAGTCATGGCTCGTGTTTCTGTAGCCGAAGTCTGAGTAGCGTCATCTTCAGTGCAACTGTTTTTGACACCCGGTATGTTGCCGATAATGAGGTCAAACAAGGGTCTGGCATGACAACAGCAGCTGTCAAGCCAGTGTAGAAAGGAGATGCCACCTGGATACATGCCTCAGGAAACAATCTCAGTGACCCATCGATAAGTCTAACTTGGATCTGCTTACCCGTGTACTCGTCGGGCCAAACTAAACTTTGCTTGACAGAGCAACCTGAGGAACCATTATCTCTCAGGACATTTACAGATACACCTCCCACAAACCCTGCCTGAACAAGAAAGGCAGTGTTACTGGTGGAAGGGTCTGAGGAGGTAGCAGCCAGTTATTGGTGAGACTGCGGAACAAACGATGCAGCAAATGTGGTGCCCTGAGAACTTGGTACCTGAGGGGTCATGCTCACCATCTGAGGAGCTGGAGCATTGACCACCTGTGGAGGAGGGTTCACTGTCGTTGGGGAACTAGTGAACTGCAAAGTACCTGTACTGGTGGGGTTGGTACCACTGTACGCTTGTTGTGGCATGAGGGCTGCATTTGAATCCTGTCTCCGATACACTAGAGTCGATTGCCCTGACTGAGGGTTACGTAGTTTGTCCTTACCCTGCTGCTGCTTGAAATACCGCTGCTGCTGCTGGTTAGAGTTCTGTTTATCGTACCGGTTCCACTCAGGTTTCTGAGTGTTTTGCCCCTGGTCCTTCTTCTGCAGTTTTGGACCTTGGCCATTATTCTGAGAACGGCCTTGTTGCTGGGGTTCAGTCTGAGACGGTTTCTCAGATTTATCAGGTTTCCTATTCCAGGTATGCTGCTTGCGAGTCTGATACCCGTATGCAGTGAAATATGCGTCAGCCTTCTTCACCATTTGGCTGGCGTCTCTTACCTGGCAGATCTTAAGTTGAGCCATAAGTTCAGTAGGCCACGAATTTTCTAGCTGTGTGCACAGCATAAGGTCAATTATCCCCTCACGCGAGGAAGGAGTTTCATCTTTCTCCATCCACTCATTTAAGTAAGCAGTAAGCCGGTCAAGAAACTGATCAGCAGTCTCTTTATCCTGTAAATGCGCCCGCATGAACTGACTCTTGGCGTCGTCAGCTGTGAGACCATACGCTTTGACGAGTGCGGCCTTCATCATCTCATACCTGAGATTGTCTCCACGAATTCTGTGGAGAATGTCGAGGGCAGGGCCCTCAAACAGGCTAAGAAACTGAAGCTGCTTAGCTGCATCATCCAGCTGGTACAGTTGAGCCATGTCTTCAAGACGAGCTATGTATGGCTCGATTCGCTCGCCATCTTTGTATGGGGGAAGCTTGATGTGTGGGGTCGCCATAACATGTGCAGGGAGAACGCTCGTGGAGCTTGGACCAACTGCACCAGATGTGTCTGAAGCCAAGGAATCTCGCTTGAGCTTCAGCATTTCATATTCGTGTTTTTCGCGTGCTTCTCGCTCGGCACGTTTGTGTTCTCGTTGTTCTCGCTCATATTCACGTTCTCTCTCACGTTGTTCTAACTCGTGTTGACGTTCTCTCTCGCGTTGTTCTAACTCGGATTTTCGCTGTTTTTGCTCGTGTTCGCGTTGTTGTCGCTCTTGTTCTAACTCAAATTCATGTTGTTTTTGTTTGTGTTCGCGCTGTTGTCGCTCGTATTCGCGTTGGATTCTACCCTCTTCACGAGCATTTTTCTCACGTTTTTGCTCGTAATTAAACCGTGAGAGGACGAACTCCTTAATTTCGGTTGGGTCCGTAAGACCCATATCTTTGGCTTCCTGTACATAGACGCTGGTCGACATAATGCTAACTCAAACTAAGTACTAGCGACTCAGTACTGATTGCGATTTTTTCAGAGAAAGATGTCAATAATCAAAAATAAAGAATATAGGCACAGGTTAGTGGTGGCCAGTTTTATCTAATTAAACTGGTAAAGAAAGAAAACTAAACAAACAACTGACTGTCAAAACTATTATGTAAATTAATAAAAATGAATCAGTAATCATCAGTAAGGTAGTGCCTATAGACTTTAATGATAAATACCTAAATATGAACGAGTGAGTATTATCTCGTGAATAGCTTTAGAGCTAGGAGTTAATATCCTGGAATGAGGTCGTCAATTGTCACGGTTTTTTTTTAGATTATCAAATATTGAAGGATGATTTCCAATTATACTAAAGAGCAGGGACAATGAATTGTCTTGCTAAAATCATGCAATGATTACTTTATGCTGGCTTGCTTCGCTCGATTCTCTAAGAACGAGAATTTATAAACTTTCTCAACAGTACACAGCAGAGACTAGTTCCTCACAATTGATGTTTATTGGTACTGTTAGCCTCTGGAGAAAGTGACTTCACCCCTGACAATAAATAACTAATACTATGAATGATATCAGGTTCTTGCTGATGCGTTAACTCCTAGAAGGCACAACGGATTTTAAGCTTAACACAACAAGACTGGCCCAAGTACCAGTTATGAATAGCAATACGTTTATGCAAGCTAGGAGCTATAACTAGAATAAGCTTAATTATGGAGAAAAGAAACACAAGTTTACATTACATTAAGCTCAAAGAAAAAGAACTGTTAAATTTATTGATTACAAAGGAATAAATTTAACGTTACATTTCAAAGTGAATTCAAATAAAGGGATCGCACTCACTCATTCACTCAAAAGCTAAATTCTTAAATCTAGGAAAACAACATGCGGCGCAGCCGGCCAGCATGTAAGGGAACAGCATACTTAACTAAACTCTTCAGTCTAGGAAAATGAAAAGAAAATACTGGTCAAAGAGTGGACTAAGCAGTGACTGGGTGTCGTTACAGAGGAAGAACACTGCACTCGCTGTCTCTCGCCAATCAGCTATGTGGACGGTGGGAACTAGGTGTCGTTGAGGAAGGACACTGCCACACACAACCTACTTCTCTGACGCTCAAATCTTGACTGACTAACTCCTGGGAAAGAAGGGAGCGCTATGGCCACCTTACTAACGGCTAGAATGAGCGAAACGCGCCCAAAACAAATCGCTCAGTGGGAGCTCTAATGTTTTGCACAAAGACGATCACTTATGACTGAAAAATTGATTTGAAAAGACTCCCGACCGAATGAAGAGTTAACTGAACGATAACTGGGATTCCACTAGAGTTCGCGGTTTCCCACAAAAGCCAATGTCACTAGCCGACTCGTGACACCAGCACCTACTTTCGGCATAAGATGATCCACCGGTATACATGGAAAGTAATGAGGAGGATGGATGGTGAACTTGTTGAATGAAAGGCAATGATAGACTACGTGTGTGTGGATGAGCGAATGAGAAGACAAGTGTTGGATGCAAGAGTGTGGAGAGGGTGGGGGAATGGAGTCTCGGACCATCACTTAGTGATGGCCAAGATAAAGCTGCAAAGAAAATGGTTAAGGAGACGAAAGGGAAGACAGGAGGAAACAGCTCCTGTGAGAAGAGTGGAGAATTTGCAAGATAGTGAGAAAATGGCAGAGTATAAGAGTATACTGGAAGAAAGATTGGGAAGGTATGAGGTAGAGCAGATGGAAGAGGTGGAAGACCCATGTAATATACTCAAGGAAGAGATAGGCGCAGCATGTGATGTGGTTTGTGGAGTGAGGAGGAGATGAAAGGGTGTGCAAGGGACAGCATGGTGGAATGATGAGATGAAACAAGCTGTGGAACAAAAGAAGAAGGGATATAGTGAATGGTTAGCGAGAAGAGGTAGGGGAGAAGATGAGAGAGAGAAGAGAGAGGTACATGTGAGCAGGAGAAGGGAGGTGAAGAGACTGGCGAAGGAGAGTAAGAAGAAAGTGGATGAAGAGTTTGGGAGGAATCTGAGTGTGAAATGGAGGGAGAGTAAGAAATTGTTTTGGAAGGAGGTAAAGAAAGTAAGGCAGTGTGAAAGGGGATATAGTAGGGGAGTGAAAGATAGGAATAATAGATTGTTAGTGGAGAAGAAAGAGAAATTGAGGAGATGGAAGGAGCACTTTGAGGATTTGTTGAATGTAGAGAGTGAAAGCAATGTGAGTATAAGTGGTTGGAGAATGGCTGGGAGAAGAAGAGATGAGAGGAGGAAGGAAGAAATCAGTAAGGCGGAAGTAGTGGAAG
This sequence comes from Coenobita brevimanus, assembly GCF_032717465.1. Lineage (NCBI taxonomy): Eukaryota > Metazoa > Arthropoda > Malacostraca > Decapoda > Coenobitidae > Coenobita > Coenobita brevimanus. The sequence continues at coordinate 32,369,824 of NC_136986.1, forward strand.
CAATGAAGAAGATCAAGATAGGAAAGGCCCCAGGAATTGATGGAGTGTGTGGTGAAATGCTGAGGTATGGGGGTGAGGTTGTTGTGGAGTGGATATGGAAGTTGTGTAGATTGGCTTGGGAAGAGACAAGGGTTCGAGAGGACTGGAAATCAGGTATAATTGTTCCTTTATACAAAGGAAAAGGGGAGAGAGAAGTATGTGGTAACCATAGGGGTATTTGCCTTCTTAGTGTGACTGGTAAAATATATGGTAGAATACTCATTGATAGAGTTAGGCATATGACAGAGGAGCTAGTTGGAGAAGAACAATGGGGATATTGGAAGGGAAAAGGGTGTGTAGATCAGGTATTTGTTCTAAGATGTTTAGTGGAGAAGTATCTAGAGAAGGGAAAGAAAGTGTATGCTGCCTTCATGGACTTGAGAAAGCTTATGACAGAATAGATAGGCAAGGTATGTGGAAGGTATTAAGAATATATGGGGTGGAGGGGAAACTGTTGAATGCTATGAAGAGTATGTACAAAGGAGCTGGGGCTACGGTGCAAGTGGATGGTGAGCTGAGTCAGTTCTTTGATCTCAATGTGGGACTGAAACAGGGTTGTGTGATGTCTCCATGGCTGTTTAATATATACATGGATGGGGTTGTGAAGGAGGTGCAAGGTAGGGCAGTGGATGTGGGGGTGGCTCTAATGAATGAGGGTGAGATGTGGAAGATTCCGGTGTTGCTGTTTGCTGATGATACAGTATTGTTGAGTGAAGATGAATGGGAATTGCAAGGTTTGGTGAATGAATTTGGGACAGTGTGTAGGAGGAGGAAGCTGAAAGTTAATGTAAACAAAAGTAAAGTTATGGTGTTTGAGAGGAATGAAGTCACAGAATGTTCAGTGAGGTTGGATGGTGAGGATATGGAGAATGTGAGTGCATTCAAGTACTTGGGTAGTGTGATGAGTAAGGATGGATCTTTGGGGGATGAAGTGCATGAAAGGGTGCAGCAGGGAAGGAAGGTTGTTGATTCACTGAAAGCAGTGATGAGAAATAGGGAGGTGAGTATGGAAGTTAAGAATTCACTGCATGATAGTATTGTGATCCCCACCCTCACGTATGAAAGCGAAGCGTGGACCTTGCAAGAGGGGAACAAGTCAAGAGTGAGAGCAGTGGAAATGAGTTACTTGAAAGGAGCATGTGGAGTGACATGGAGGGACAGGTTGACGCATGAAGAAGTGAAGGAACGTTGTGGGGTGGATGTGGATGTGGTTGAGATGATTAGGAGAAATACACTGAGGTGGTTTGGACGTGTGCAGAGAATGAAGAATGAAAGACTGACTAAAAGGGTGTATGTAGGTGAGGTGGAGGGAGGGAGAGGGAGGGGTAGACCGAGGATGAGGTGAAGGGATGGAGTTGAGAGGTATATGAGGGAGGGGGGGAGTTGGGGGGAGGGTAGTCAAATGGTGGGTGACAGAGCGACTTGGAGGCGTTTTGTCTGCGGCCACCCTTTGCGGGATTAGGGCGTCGGGCTATAGGTAGATAGATAGATCAGCAGCAGCAGCAGCCGTTTGAGTATCCACTGCCTATCCCAAGCGAAGTGGGGACGATACAGCCAATGTATCTTTACCAAGTGGCTTAGGCTATCTGGTAGAGTATCTGGAATGTTGGATGTGAAGTGCTTGTAAGTGTAATTGTAGTGTTGGAGTGGCTTTGGATATGTGTGAAATCTGTGAACCAAGTGTAATCGGCCTGCGGAAGCCGACTGGGTGCAAGCATACTTTATAGTATGGGACACTGGTTCAACTACAGCACCCTTGATGTCTGCCAAGCAGTACGTGGCCAGGAGAACGCTCCCAAAGTTTTTTACCCTGGCGGGGCGCGAACCCTCGCTCTCCAGTGTACAAAAAAGCACACTTTACCACTGAGGCTCCATATATATATATATATATATATATATATATATATATATATATATATATATATATATATATATATATATATATATATATATCCATCAATCCATCATCCAATCCTACGTTGCCCCACGAGGAGCATAAGAGCCCAGGGCTATGCAAGTTGGTCCTGATATTTAAGATGAGAGTGACCAGCCTCACTCATCACTGAGTGGCATTATGTGAGCAATGACCCCAGCCACCCCTTGGATATACACGTTCACCGGCTTAATCCGATTGGAGTGCTGCAATTACCCACTAAACCACCAGGCGCCATAATTTGGTTATATGGTTACCACCCAGCGTAGTAAATGGTTTCCTGGTGAACAGGAAACCATTTGGCTTGTCACTCAGTGTAGAGTCACTCACAGGAAGGAACAGGAAAGAATGAAGGCAATGAGGGAGTGTAAAGTCACACGTAGGCAGAAGGACGAGGAAAGCATGAAGTAAAGAAAGGCAGAAGAGGAAGGAAGGAAAAGAAGGAGAGGAAAGGGCAGACACCTGAGAGCAGCACTACATCAAGTGAGTGGATATATATATATATATATATATATATATATATATATATATATATATATATATATATATATATATATATTTATAGCTAGCCTGTGTATATATATTGTGGTGGGATGGTGAGTCATGCTTGGGAAAGGGAAAGTATTTGCTATGTAGGAGGGTGATGTAGGGAGGCTGATAGGGTGTAATCCAAGGTAGGAAAAAAATAAGTGGGAGGGGCAGAAAGGGATGGGTGGGATGGACTAAGATGACGGTGGGTAGTAAAGCAAAGTAGGATGAATACATTTCATTTAGACGGGTGTTGTTTGAACAGCTGTAAGAGAAGATTTCTATTAAAATTTTCATGTGTATGTATGTCGGGGGAGGAGTGGGGGTGGGTGGAAATTAAGTACCGTATGGGATAGGCAGAGAGGTGGGGGTTGGATGGAATAGGATAACAGTGGTAGGACAGGGCAAGGTGTAATTTACCTTGTGAAAATGGATGTTGTACGTTGGTCTACACCCATGTGCCTGTTGCCTACTTCATAACTTTGCCCAAGCAAATCAATAAGAACTACAGGAGGGATCACCCGAGGACTTCAACACCCACACCCAACCGATGGTCGAAGGGTCGACTATTTGAGTTTGTCCCTGTGACCTTGACGTTCGACTGACTGTTCTCATATATGCATAAATTATCCTTGCCTGATCTTCAACACTTCTACCAAGTTTGGGTCGGACCGTACTAAAGCACTCTGAGCTAAGCTTGCTCCTTGCCCTTAGTATTTGATCTGTTGTTCCCTAATCAGGTCCCTTCATCCTTGCCTGGGCTTCCCCTCCACTATGTTTGGTCCAAAATTGACTCAAAACTGAGTTGCAGAGTCGAACCTATGACCTTATATGACCTTGACCAGTAATACTGACATCAGAGATGAATTATGTTATCCTTGTCTTATTCTCAGCCCTTCCACTAAGATTGGTCTAATATTATTTTCACTTTGTAATGCGACCTTGACATCTGACAATACCTCAATTCATGGCATGGCCCTCAACATTTCCATTAAGTTTAGTTCAAATTGAATCAAAACTGTTTAAAGTAGTTTGCTTAATGACACACACACACACACACACACACACACACACACACACACACACAGACACAGACACACACACACACACACACACACACACACACACACACACACACACACACACACACACACACACACAATGGCCAACTCTAACGCGATCGCCGATGCAGTAACTAGAACAGCAATTCAAGAACTTAAAAAAAAAAAATACCACAAGAACAATAGGTACACGCCCGCCCGCAGAGATACATAAAACACTCACTGGTATGTCAGTGATGTGGATATGGGAATGAAACTGGTGCTGATGCTATAGGACAGTGCTATTCAAGTACTCCAGACGTAGTGCCGATTTATGACACTGAGATTAACAAAAGGGCCATACATCATTTTACCTTTATTTATTCCTCAATTTTTTTTTTTTTGTGTCCGACTCTAGGCAAAGGCTTCAGGGCCTATCCCAGGGCCCAGTAGTCCTCCTACTTACCTCCACATGTCACCACTTCGGCGCTAACACCCACCGTCCATACTGAATACATGCTAGGGCTGTCTCATACAGGACTGATGCACTGGTATTAGCGGGGATATTTTTACATGTAGGCGAGTTTTCTTGTAGATCAGTAAAGTCTGCTTTTATGATATTCAAATCCTTAAACAGATCCCTGCCCCAGCCGGGATTCGAACCCGAGTTCATTAGGACTGCAGGCCGCCTGTCTGCCGATTCAGCCACCGCCACTTATGCACAGAAAGAAACAAAAAAATCATATATTATTTGCGTTAAAATTTTCCGCTAAATACATAGATAGTCAAAAGGCCAAACAAAAACGGCCCGTGGGCGGCCAGTCGAATAGCCCTGGTGTAGGTTTTCATAACCAAGTGGCAGCAGCACTCACAACCCTCCACCCCCACACCCACGGTGAACATGTCCCATCAGCGCCCTCTGCCCTTCTCCATTTGAGGGAGAGGAGAGACGCTTTGATCACTTGTTGACATGGCTGGGTTGGTGAGTAGGGAAAGGGCGGCATTAGAAAGAGAGAGGAGATAGGAGGGGTCTCTACATTATCACTGAGATTTAACCCACCATAGTTTGGTCAACGTTTCCATTCTGGTACAGTGGGATTAAAGCAAGAAGTTTTAGCGCCATTTTTTCCCAAGAATACACTTTCAGATGACCAATCATTGTGAAATTTTACTTGTCGGTAGTAAAGGCCAAGACGATTTCATTCAATTCGATTCGAATTGAATGAAATCGTCTTGGCCTTTACTACCGACAAGTAAAATTTCACAAGTGTTGTATTAAAATCTGTTCAGTGTATTGAGGTCTGGACTTGCCGACAACTTTCGTAACTGATCGAATACTTTCTTCCAGATTATATCACAGGAGAAAAAAAAACGCAGGTGTTCAAACTAACAGGTATATAACTTTCCGGTTGGGTGATTAGCTTCTTTTAAAGAGGAGGTGGATAGAAAGAAAGGAATGCCATGAAAGAAATGGATGGTCAAGGTTGAGAAATATGCGAGTGAAGATGTGTTGTGATGCAATGAAGAATGGTGTCTGAACTGAAATAATGTTACATTATGATATATTATGATATTTTGGTCAAAGATATCCTGAATAAAAGCTAGGCTTGAACTGCGGGCAACACACACACACACACACACACACACACACACACACACACACACACACACACACACACACACACACAGAGGAGAGATTGTAGAAGTGAAGTAGCCTAGTGGGAGTTGGACAGTGTGAGTAAGAATTTATGTATGTGAGTGTGTGTGAAGAAGAGTGAGTAAAAGAGAGCACACCCACCTTTGAGTCTGCTTCCATCGGTGTGTACTTGTGCGTCCTCTCCCGGTCCACACAGCATATGGCCGTAGTAACAAGGCCTGAAGAACCGGCCACGCTGAAGATAGGTCGGCCGCTGCCTTCGTCGATCACGTTCCTTTCCAATGAGAACGGGGGGCGAGCGTTCTTGCCTTCCTGGGGATCGTCGTAGTCAGAAGCGATTACATGAATCATTATCATCATCATCATCATCATCATCCTTATCATCATCATCGTCATTACCAACCTCGTCATCAACTTCCTTATCATCATCATCATAGTCTTCCGGCTTCATAATTTACATTGTATGGTTATATTTTGTCAAAGGAGGTTTATAAAGAAGGAGGTGATATCGCAATTAGGTTAGGTTTCATTATGTTTGGTCTCTCTTAAAATAAATTTGAAATGCCTGGAGAGAAGTCCTATCAAACAGCAATAGAAGGATAGAGAATAAAATAAAGGCGACCATTTTTTTCATAGCATATTTGAGCCATTCAATCTGATGGCTCAATATGCTTTTATTCTGGCAAGCGAAGAGACGATTTTATGCAATATAGAAACACCCCTGCTACTGAATAGGTTACTGAAGGCTGTGGTTAAACTTTTGCTCCTGAAGTTTCTAAACAGCAGAAAGTCGCCGTTTGATAGCAAGAATATAACACAAAGTACGTCATCGTAGTACGGGAGTAAACCCCTTCAATCTATGGACGGAGTTTTTGTAACATTCCTGCCACCTCAATTAATTCAATACACTTTTATTGAACTTATGAGTTCTGGCAGCCCTTAGGTGATTTTTTGCAGGCAAGTCCTTACATGTTAAATGGCACCTTCCATTCAAAAGGCTCTCTTGGGCAAAAAAATGTCGTATGGAAATAACAGGAACACGCTGGATAATATTTCCTCTGGCAGAACAGGTTAACTCTTTCAATCCGGGGACGTCTTACTAACTTATTTTAAATACTGGCCAGCTATACTTCTTTTCTTCAGGAGTTGCCTGTCGAACTCCTGGGGAGGCGGTGGCTGAATCGGTAGAGAGAGGCGGCCTGCAGTCCTAATGGACCCAGGATCGTATCCCGGCTGGGGCAGGGAACAGTTTAAGGATTTGAATGTCCTAGAAAGCAGACTTTCCTGATCTATCAGATGACCCGCCGACATGTCGTAAAAGTACCCCCGCTAACACCAGTACACCAGTCCTGTATGAGACAGCCCTAGCATGTATTCAGTATGGACGGTGGGTGTTAGCGCCGAAGTGGTGACATGTGGAGGTGTAGAAGGACTTCTGGGCCTTGGGATAGGTGACTGCCCCCAAGAAATAGGCCCTGAGCCTTTGCCCAGAGTCGGACAAGTAAAAAAAAAATAATAATAAAATAAAAGAACTAAAGTGGTACGAATCAGCATCTGTTAACCCCTAAAAACGGGTAGCGTATCATAAGTTTTCATTTGCATCAAGACAGTAAGTATGGGTTAAATGGCGAAACCACTACTAAATAGACACAGGAAGTCACGCAACCATGCGGCGTGTCCTCAGGGACAATGACAGCAACGGATCCTTTAGCATAAAAGGGCGTGCTGTTGATGTTCTTGATGTTGACGTGCATAATAATTATAGCAGTAATAATAATAATAATAATAATAATAATAATAACAATAATAATAATAATAATAATAATAATAATAATAATAATCTATCTATCTATCTATTGCCAGACGCCTCAATCCCGTTTGGGGTGGCCACAAACAAAACGCCTCCACGTCGGCCTGTCCCCCGTCATTTCACTGCCCTGCTCCCAACTCACACCCCCCTCTCTCATATACCTCTCCACCCCATCCCTCCATCTCATCCTCGGCCTCCCCCTCCCTCTTCCCCCCTCCACCTCACTCACATACACTCTCTTCGTCAGTCTTTCACCCTCCATCCTCTCCACATGGCCAAACCACCTCAGTGTGTTCCTCATAACGCTTCCTATCACATCCACATCCACACCACAACTCTCCTTTATATCCTCATTCGTCAGCCTGTCTCTCCATGTGACTCCACAGGCACCTCTTAAATAACTCATATCCACTGCTCTCACTCTTGACTTGTGTCCTTCCAACAACGTCCAAGCTTCACTTCCATACGTTAGAGTTGGTACTCGTATCACAGTACTGTCATGTAGTAACTTTTTCACTTCCATGCTCACTTCCCTGTTTCTTATCACTGCTTTCAAAGAACCAGCAACCTTTCTTCCCTGCTGTACCCTTTCAAGCACTTCACCTTCCAAACCTCCATCCTTACTCATCATACTACCCAAGTACTTAAACGTACTCACATTTTCCAATTCCTCACCATCCAACCTCGCTGTACATTCACTGACATCACCTCTCTCAAAGACCATCACTTTACTCTTCCCTACATTCACCTTTAGATTCCGTTTCTTACACACTCTCCCAAACTCATCCACGAAGCCTTGCAGCTCCCCTTCGTCTTCACTCAACAACACAGTATCATCTGGAAACAATAGTACAGGGAGTTTCCAAACACTATCCTCTCTCACCAGGGCCACTCCAACATCCACTACCCTACCTTGTACCTCTTTTATTACCCCATCCATGTACAGATTGAACAACCATGGAGACATGACACATCCCTGTTTCAACCCAACCTTCAAAGAGAAAAATTCACTCAGTTCGCCATCCACACGCACTGCAGCCTTAGCACCATCATACATACTGATCACAGCATTCAACAACTTCCCATCTACTCCATATATTCTTAATACTTTCCACAGTCCTTGTCTATCCACCCTGTCATATACTTTCTCCAAATCCATGAAAGCCGGATAATAATAATAATAATAATAATAATAAAATAATAACAGTTTTTGCTATAAATTTTATTTTTGATTTAACCTGCATTGAAAAAGTGGGAAATAATCGCTAAGAACCTGTTGTGACCGTAGCCGGAAACAAACCTACTCTGATGCATGTGTGCAGCATGCCCGTAAACCAGTCAGAGACGCCTCATGGTGTTCCCTTAAACTGTGAATATTTCGTTTCTTACTGCCACCTACATTATGTCAGGTAGAGAAAAATAGCTTACCCCGAACGTGATCTAATTAAGAAAGATATATATATATTTTTTTTTCGCAATTTGTCCCAACGTACACAATCGAACAGTTTACACCAGAATATATCCAAACCCAGCCTCGTTGTGATCAGACCCTAAATTTGTTTGTGAATCCGGGCTGAGACTAAGAATGTTACCCCGCCAGTTATGTCCCCCTATCTCAGTATCATTCCCCTCCAGAATATTTCCCATCATAAAGTTCCCGCCAGAGCATTCCCCCATCAGAATATTCCTCCGTGAGAATATTCCCTAGCCAGAATATTCCCCCAATTAACGTTTTCCTTCATCACACTATTCCCCCCGGAATAATGCTGTCGTAAATATTCCTCATCCACCACCACCCACACTGCTGCCTCTCACTCCGACATTCGCCCACGTATTTCCTTTCCCCTCGGGTATTTTTCCAGGTTTTACCTTCGTTGGTGCCTCGTTCACCTCTCACCCTCTCCTGCTGACCTCACTCTCCCCTCCACATTTTTATGATCTGACTGAAAATTGTTAATGTGTGTCTTTTGTGCTACTGCCATCATTCATCAGCTAAATACTCCTTTTGATCTTACATGTTATTCATTGCCATCAGTCTTAGTCTTCCATCCGACTTCACTTTCTTATCTGCATTGTAATGACCTGATGGAATATTAATGCCTTCGACCCGATGACGCAATTTTTACATTATCATTGCTACATTTAGACAGCTTTACTATCGGGAAACTTCCCAGAATGAAAAGGATGGGACCAATCGACACAATACTCCATTATTAAGAAATGTCTCCCCAAAGCTAAATAAAGCAATTAGGTGGTTGAAAGAAAAAGGACAAAAATACGTTCTATAATCAAGGGGTTTAACCTAAGTTCTCCCACACTCCACAAACTTCATTTAAAATAGTAATGATGGCGTCTATTAAGTCGCATTTCCTTCCTCACTCTCTCCTTTCACATGCTCATGAATTCTTTCTCACAGTCCACAATACTCAGTTTAACCCCTTCAGTCCGTCCACGTCATTTTAAGTAGTTTTGTTAACACCCGATTTTCATTCATAATCCCTGGTACTTAAGTGTTAAGGAAAGCTGTATCAATCTCTTGAAGATTTAAAATATTATTCGAAATTTGAGCAAACTCGTCAGGAAATATCAATAATATAAAATGACGTCATCGGGCCTTCCATGTTTATCAGTCGCATAATCCTTATTGTGATCCCTACCCTGACGTATGGAAGCGAGGCGTGGACCTTGCAAGAAGGGAACAAGTCAAGAGTGAGAGCAGTGGAAATGAGTTACTTGAGAGGAGCATGTGGAGTGACGTGGAGGGACAGGTTGACGAATGAAGAAGTGAAGGAACGTTGTGGGGTAGATGTGGATGTGGTTGAAAAGATTAGGAGAAATACACTGAGGTGGTTTGGACATGTGGAGAGGATGGAGAATGAAAGACTGACTAAGAGGGTGTATGTAGGTGAGGTGGAGGGAGGGAGAGGGAGAGGTAGACCGAGGATGAGGTGGAGGGATGGAGTTGAGAGGTATATGAGGGAGGGGGGGGTGAGTTGGGGGGAGGGGAGTCAAATGGTGGGTGACAGAGTGACTTGGAGGCGTTTTGTCTGCGGCCACCCTTTGCGGGATTAGGGCGTAGGGCTATAGATAGATAGATAGATAATCCTTACGTTTCGAAAATGTACCGTAATGTCGCCAGCTTTATCTGATACACACACACACACACACACACACACACACACACACACACACACACACACACACACACACACACACACACACACACATATTAAAGGTAGTGCAGCTTGAAGATGCCTCTGCACCTTCGCTACCATTGCCATCACTACCACTATTGTCATTCTTGTTAACATCATTAGTTTCTTTAACTTCCCTTCTCTTCTTCCCTCTATTATTTTCCAGCCAACTTCTACATAACTTATTCACTGTATTCATATTAGCTTCAATGAATTACACCACTATCCCATCTACACAATCCATCCAGCCATACAGCCCTCTCACTACCCCATGCACCCACCTACACCACCCTCCCACCTTCTGTACACCATCCTTATAGCTACAGCACCCATCTAACACCACGACTCTCTCTCATACACTACCCTCTCACTTACATCAACCACCTACCAACACCAGCTTCTCACCTACTGTATACCGTCCTCTCACCTACACCTCGCACCTACCTACCCACTCACTCACTTGAACCACAGTTCCAGCTTCGCCACGCACTCCAATAACCCTTGGCATGTTTACAGTAGCTCTGGAGAAGCAGCCTCCAGAACTACTGGAGGGGGAGAAGGAGCCTCCCAGTGGTCCTGGTATGTCTACAGTAGGGACTTTCATTAGTGCCACCTGGCCAACCACTGATTGGGGTCAAGGTTTAAATCTGTACAAAATCTACTGTAGTTTTCGTAGATAAAATCTCTCTCTCTCTCTCTCTCTCTCTCTCTCTCCCTCTCTCTATATGTGTGTGTGTGTGTGTGTGTGTGTGTGTGTGTGTGTTTGTGTTTGTCAACAAAGTCATCTATTTATATTACGGTATTTTCTGCAATAGAATTTGCTGTCAGCGTTTGGCTTCTCAAATCTTATTTTCATGTCAGGCTTCTCAAATCTTATTTTCATGTCACAAAGTAAGTTATCCTATAATATGTTCAACCATTTAATATCCCTTGCATCAGAGAGTGGATAGTGAGAGTTTGAATTGGAAGGATTATGAGATTGGGACGGCAAAGTCAAGACTGCATCCCGGTACATCGAGAACCATAAGAACAGAAGGGTTGTGAGAGCTGTAAGAGTGAGATGCTTGGAGAAGAAGAGGAAGGAAGAGAATAAAACAGTGAGTTATGAGGGTGAGATTAAATGAAGCAGTAGTTTGAGAACTATGAAGGAGAACAAGGTAGTGGTTTAGGGATGTAATGAAACATGGGTGAGAAGAAAATGTAAATCGAGAAACATGGAAAGTTTGAATGTAATGGAGATGAGATGTCTTAGGAGTATGTGTGGAGTGACACATATGGATCGAGTGAGAAGTGATGAAGTGCGAAGGAGAACTGAAGTTATGTGGGAGATGGCTGATCGAGCTGAGCAGAGAGCGTTGCGATGGTTTGGGCATATGGAGAGAATGGATGAAGAGCAATCGGTGAAAGACAGGTGTATCGCTAAGAGGTCGACCGCGTATACGTTGGACGGACAATATGAGGAGAGCGTTAGATGTAAGAGGGATGTCTGTTGAGCAAGGAAAAGTGGCTGCGTGTGATAGAGATGACTGAAGAGAAATTGTGAATTAATGAATGGTGACGTGGCCCTGAGAGGATATTCTCCCGCATTTGGTCTGATCAGCTGATCAGGTCAGGTATGGGTAAGGGGATGAGTCCATTATGCTGTGGCAGGGGTAAACCAGCTCTGCTGTCGGGCTCTATTGTTGATGTCGCTGATTGCACTGCGCTGTTGACCCTCGTGCGGTATGGTTCGGTGAGGATCTGTCCCTTCTCCCCTTGGGGCTAAGATGCGAATAAATGTGTGAGTGTGGATGAGTAAATTGGGAGTGTCGTCCTGTCTCGGCTACACCCCTTCCTTGGAGGAAGCAGCCTAGGTATATAGACAGATAAATAGATAGATAGATAGATGAAGCACATGGTAGTGAGGTGACTGGAAGGAGAGGGAGAAGTATAGCAAGACTGTACGAGGGAGAACAAGGTCTTGGATTATAATGGAATATGAAGATGTCGTTAGAGGAGGGATTGTTACTGACGAAAGACAGCAATACTTCAATGTCCTTCTGTTGGTGTCATCCTCATACACGATGCAGCGTCATTTCATAGATAAATATATACAATGAGAGATACAGTACCTAGGTCAGTAGGTACTGCATACAGACAATGCTGTGATTCCATCCAATAAGGATAGAGGGATATAGGCGACAGTGAGGGATGTAATCAGTTCATGTGTAAAGAAGAAATAGTTGAGAAAAGAGCAAATAACTGATGAATAATTAGGATAACAAAGCAGCAACTCAGATGAAAGGAACGGATTGTCGAGGAACAAGATGAATGCATTACTATTTGCAAATGAGGTTGATACTGATCAGACAAGACCCATCCAATAGGTTAGAGCAGGGAAATTTTGAGACTTTTATCCTACTGAAGACTGACGCAGGGTGATGATTATATATTTAATGTAAGGTGTCCCTCACTTCATCCTGATATTCCTTCAATCCCCCTTCTTCTGTAGGAATACTGCTATTTTCCAATGATTGACAAAATCTAAGCAATATATTGAGAATCCAAAACTCTCTCTCTCTCTCTCTCTCTCTCTCTCTCACACACACACACACACACACACACACACACACACACACACACACACACACACACACACACACACACACACACACACACACACACACACACACACATCTTTTCTCAAGAGAAATCAAATCAAGACCAGACCGGAATCCATTTTCAGGCAAGGGAGGAAAAGTCTTCCCTTTAAAATACAGAAAAACCACGTAGCTTGAAGAGAACAATTGTGCTATTTGCCTGTAGGGGAGAGTGAAATGTGTCTTAGAAAAACATAGCACAAGTGATGGTTCTTGAGAGAATAAGGAGAGGATGGCTGGGAATGGGGTATACACGAGTGGGGTAATCTCTGAACGGCGAAATGAATTATTGTCTTTATGCTTTAACAACGACAATTATTTTGCTCCTTAATTCTGGCTATCTCATCATGATTTATTTTCAGCTTAAAAAGAAGATATCTTAGTGATGAAGCCAATAAAGGCTATGTATAATCTCTCCAGTTTAATGAACTTATATTTTAGCTACGTCAGATCGTCTGTAGGTAGTACAATTAAAATATAATTCACGTTGTCGCAGTAAAAAGATAAAATAGAAAACTCTAGTGCCAACAGCAGCTATAATTCTCACAAAGGAAATCAAAAGACCCCAGATCGCTGAACTCGCTCCAAAGTTACTAAATTGACTAGATGATTAAGTGTACCGGAAGTAAAAAACACAAATTCCAGGATAGATTCAAGAAATGCCTTATTCAATGAGTTATTGGGGTGGGTGGTGTGGCTGTGACTGGTATAGGCGAGAGGGCAGTGTAATGTGGGTGAGAGGGTGGTGTAGGTGGGTGGGTGGAGTAGGTTAGACTTTGATGAGGGTGGGAGGGTAGTGTAAGTGAGAGCATGGAATAGGTGAGAAGAGGGTGTAGTTGGATGATGGAGTAGGTGGGAGGATTTTGTAACTCTTATAAGTTGAATCGACTCATAAGTTTTGCATTATATGAGAATGGGTGGGAAAGTAAGAGGGGGAAAGTTCAGAATATAACTCCAGAGTTTTTACATATGAAATTAAATATTTTCGTAGAAATGGACCTTCAAACTGACCACATATCAGGTAGGTCGAGCTCATTGAAGAAAAAATTTTGCAAAGTGATATGCCACCACCCAGACAAGGCCACATCCAGCAGCATAAGGACCTAGGGCTTGGCTACACAGGCCCTCAACCATTGAGTGTCATTATGTGAGTTCTAAACTCCAGTCATTCTTTGGATGTAACCCTTGATGGGCCCCTTTTGATTTAATTGTCTCAATGCACCAGAACACTAGGCCTCATTTGATTATATATTTACAGTCCAACTTATTAACTGGTATACCTGCCTACAAGAAGTAATTGTGCTTGTTACTCGGTGAAGTGCACCTTAGTGTGCATCGCATCGAGTGTGTGTGTGTGTGTTTGTGTGTGTGTGTGTGTGTGTGTGTGTGTGTGTGTGTGTGTTAGTAGGTAACACAACAGCTTCGCTGCCCTCTCGGTCCGCTCAGCATTTGCTTCTACGGAGACGAAGGAAGCTCTACAGCAAATTCTCGATGCAGTCTGTGTAATGTACTTGTAAAACCAGTGGAAGTAATCAGTGGACAATAGACTCCTTGAAAAAAATTCATTTAATATGAAAATGAAACCGGTCCATCGGTGAAGCAAATGCAGCTTTTTTCCAGTTTCACACACACACACACACACACACACACACACACACACACACACACACACACACACACACACACCTCTCTTTCTCTCTCTCTCTCTATTTATATATATATTCCAATCATGTTATAAAATGTGGAGGAGTGTGGAGGGGAGAGTGAAGTCAACAGCAAAGGGAAAGAGGTGAATGAGGCACCAAAGAAACTAAAGGCTGGAAAAATATCCGAGGGAAAGAGAAATGTGTGGGCGAATGTCGGAGTGAGAGGCAGCAGTGAGGGTAGTGGTGGCTGTGGTAATATTTCGCTGAGAATTTATTCTGGCGGGTGAATAATTGTGATGAATGAATATTTTAGTAGGGGAAAATAATATTCTTGTGGGGGAATTATCCCGTTAAGGAATAATCACGTGGGAACTCAAATGGTGGGCAAGTATTCTGGTGGGGACTAATATTGAGGGAGGGAGATTGCTCTGGCCAGGTATAATTTGAGTCTATTCCCGGTTTCTCTAACAAACTTTGTGTAAGATGTAGACTTATAGATAATCCATCAGTGATTCGAGTTATTTTTAAAAACTCCCACGCCGACTGGGTACTTTACTGGAAGTGGGCTGTGCCACACTCTCGCAGTCTAGTTGTTCTGTGTCTCTCCAAATTTCATTCAGAGAGAGGTAAGTAAGCTTCCGTTTACTCAATGCCATTACGTTATGCTGAGTTAAGGAATTTTCGGATGTGTACACATACAACAGTTTTCTCAGTGTTCTCTTTCTTAGTCTGCATTTTGTGAGACAGAAAACTGTTATTCCCAGTCAGCACAATCAAGCAGGTGCTTGGGTCATCAAGACACAGCAAAAAACAAGTTACCTCCTGAAGCAGTGATCCCTGGTACATTAAAAAAATCCCAATGGTTGTCACTTAAGTAACAGGGACCCTCAGTGATCCACAGCCCATCACAGGTAGAAAGTAAGAGTAGTGACCGTTAATTCAGGGCTATCTGTGCAGATCCTAGTCTGTGCTTGTACAACTTTATTTGCATTTTTTAAATTGATAAATATATACCGACATGGGGTGACGTTATGTACAGGTACATTAAGTTTACGAGGTGTCTTGTAGGCAGGAGGGGAATGAACTTACATGTAGCTGGTAAAAGTAAGTTATTTGGACGGAAACAGAGCCAACTGAGAATTCTCGTGCAAGTACTTGTCTATTTTGTTTTTAAATGTCTCAAATGAGATACTGTTCATGGTATCTGAGGGTAATCCCTTCCAGATATATACGACCCTGTTGAAGAAGAAGCATTTTGCTTCATGGGATTGGAAACACTTTTCCACAATTTTGCAGCCAATACTCCTGGTTTGACTGGGCCGGTCTATTTCAAAATATTTATTCATATCTAAGTTGTCATATCCCTTCATGATTCTGAAAACTTCAATAAGGTCACCTCTTAACCTGCATTTTGTTAAATAATTTACGTTCTTCAAGGTGTTCCTCATATACCTTGTTTCTCAGTCGTGGTGCCATTTTTGTGATTCTTTGCTGTATTTTCTTTAATTTTTCTATGTCCTTTCTGTAGTACGGGGACCAGAACTGCACACATTACTCGAGATGGGCGCGCACTAGGGAGTTGTACAAGGCAAGTATGACTTTTTCCGATTTAAACTAGAAAGTTCTCCAAATAAAAGCCGTCTACTTGTTTGCCTTTTTAACCGTCTCGGTGCACTGCTTACTCAGTTCTAGGTCATTTGATATTATCACACCAAGATCCTTTTCATTGTCTGTACTTGATAACTGGATAGTGTTCATTTTGTAATTCGCATGTACGTTGTTATTTCCGATATGAAGTACTTTGCATTTTTGCATGTTGAATTTCATTTGCTATTTTCTGCCCACCTTACCAAAGTATTAAGGTCATTTTGTAACTGCTGCCACTGTAACGTTGAAATTACTTTATTGGTTACTTTATTGTCTGCAAATTTGGATATTTTACCATTTAAATCCTCATCTATACAGTTTAACTGACTAAAGACAGTATCAGATACAAAATATTTGCACATTTTGAAGTGAAATTAGTTGAATCTTTGCTATCCTTTGAAATTACATTACAGTCTTACTACAAGCATTTCATTTATCATTAATTTATATAAAGCAATATTAAGCTAAGTAAATGATAAACTGATTATGCATTTATGGCTGAGTTACCGTGTGCAGAACTCATTAATTTTGCTGGAGTGGCGGTGGATTATGATCTCCCTGAGGTTTGGTGGTTGTGTGATTGATAGTGACAAGGATGATACTGAGGATGTGTGTGTGTGTGTGTGTGTGTGTGTGTGTGTGTGTGTGTGTGTGTGTGTGTGTGTGTGTGTGTTGTCGACGGGCAGAGAATGCTCACGGTATCCCCCATGGCTCTGTAGCAGATTAAGACCGACTGCAACAAAAAACAATTATACCTACCAATTTGGACTCAACTGGATGCTACTCAATCGACCATAATAACAACAAACTATTCCTCTCAGTTACATGGACCAGTTACACCTACCAATTTAGACTCAATTGGGTGCGACTTAATCTACTATGATAACAACAAACCATTCCTACCAAACTGAACTCCACTGGAAATCGCATATTTTCCCTATCTTTTCAAAAATGTGTGTGTGTGTGTGTGTGTGTGTGTGTGTGTGTGTGTGTGTGTGTGTGTGTGTGTGTGTGTGAACTGGAGGTGAGTGGGCAATCGGGTCGATGGTATAGATATTATTATTAACACCCAGGATCCTATGTCTCACTCTCAGCTGATTAAAAGCCTCTCACATTAAAGATAACAGAATACTAGCGATGTCTCAATCATAAATGGGGTTAAATATGTCGCTGTTTATCAGGGCAAGTGCAGAGGCAGCTGATAGGACCAGTGCAGTATACGTGTGAAGTGTACATAATACTAATATCAAACCCGTCCCCTCCTCGGAGGGGCTCGGGGACTTGTACTGTTTTCACTCGGTTTGTCTGCTTGTTTGTTTGTTTGTTTGTTTGTTTGTATGTATGTCTGTTAACAACTTAACGGTAACCTTCTGGTGCGATTTTGACTAAAATTGCAGAGATGATGGGCTGTTACCTTCTGATCACCTAAATAATTTTTTGGCCAAACTGGTCCAAGTCCCAGGCTGTAGGCCCAAAAAAATGTAAACAAAATCTATATATATCGCCATAACTCCATTCAGATTCGTCATATCGACATGAAACCAAAACCCGAAGGTGCATCTTTCAAATTTAATCTGCATCCATGATTCATTACATCAGGGAAGTCACCCCCCAGTTAGCGGTAGGGGAAGTTAATGTCAGGTGGGTTGGGCCTAAAATTTCAAATGGGCATAAAATCATCAATTTTCACCCGAATTACCCCAAATCTGATATGTGAGATCTTTGAATAGATATCCTGTTATGCATACACGTCAGCACAAAAATTACTGCCGGGGACGGGTTTGCTGTCTTGGCACCGCTTCTTGTTCTTGAAGGATATTTTAAACTAAGCATTCACTGTACCCTATTCACTGACCCTGTATCACCTGTTTTGTTTATTTTGAGTATACTTTCCTGCCCCAGCCCCATATCTCACCAACACTAAAGCCATTTCCACCCATTCCTTTGCTCACCACGCCCATTTCTTTATCTAACCTGCTTTAAAGATACAGGGCATGACGGAAGCACTTTGTCTTTTTTTTTGTTAAACATTGCCGCTTCTTTAATTATTTGTTTGTTTGTGTTTTCAATTTTTCAAGGAGTTTCTCAGGGAAAATTGTTAATGAAAGCAGTGTACAAAGATAAGGAAGCTTTCTGCCTTCTGGAATTCACAGGAATATCAGTTTTGGACAGGTTATGAAAAGAACCATCTAGCCTTGAAGTCCGTCTAGGACATTTGCATTCAGAAATAAAAGCTCTCTTACTCTCTATCCTCATTTTCTTTACACATGTCCTTCTTTCACAAATACTTTGTATATTCTTGTAGTGGAGTTTTATAGATTAGTTATATATATATTAGACTTGTGGACGAGCGGTTGTTATACGTGAGTAGCTCTGTAAGTAGATAATCTTGGTTCCCTTTTGTCATGCAATGACAGGAGAGGAAAAGAATAGTATGGGACTATTTTTATTTGTCTTGGAAATATTAACGAAGTATCTCACACACGAGTGAAGTATAAGTAGAGTCTCGCGAGCTACCTCCTTCTCTCTCTCTCTCTCTCGCCAATGTTGCTAGGCTCGTTCTCCGTACTACCTGCCGGTCCTTGGCCTGTCTCCTTCTGCGCTCTGCTTCCTAAATTCTGGTGAAGCAGGGGTCGTGTCACGTGTGTTACACTGTTGTTGGAAAGTTCTAGAAACCTGTGTGTGAGTATGTGTGTATGTGTGTGTATGGTCACTAGGCTTTGTTCGTATGCTATCTCGCTGACACACTACCTACATCATCCCCTGACTTGCTACTTCCTGTGTATTGTCAACATTTCCTCAGTTAACTTGCAAGATCATTTCCCTTTCCCAGGCTTGCCTGGAGTTCTGTCTATCTATCTATTTATCTATCTATCTATTATGATTTGTAATTATAATATGGAGTCCTGACATTGCTCGGCCGCGCCGCTGAAGGTCCTCCGACAGCAATCATCATTGACATATTTTGTGTGTGTGTGTGTGTCCGACTCTGGGCATAGGCTTCACAGCCTGCTCTCAAGGCCCAGTAGTCCTCCTACATACCATACACCTCTCTACATGCCTCCACTTCGGCGCTAACACCCACTGTCCATATTGAATACATGCTAGGGCTGTCTCATATCTGGACTGGTGTACTGGTATTAGCGGGGGTACTTTTATGACATGTCGGCGGGTCATTTGGTAGACCAGGAAAGTCTGCATTTATGAAATTCAAATCCTTAAACTGTTCCCTGCCCCAGCCGGGATTCGAACCTGGGTCCATCAGGACTGCAGGCCGCCTCTCTACTGATTCAGCTAATCTATTAGTACATAGTAAATTGCAATGATCTAGTAATATTACATTTTAAACAAGTTGTATACATATCTGAATAAATGCAATGGTTGTTGTATGACATTTTGTAAGATGTGTATGTATAACAGACATACGCATATAATTGTGCAATGGTAATACTGCTAGGTTATTACATTACATATTGAATTATCCCTTTAGTAATGTCTAATATTTCACTTAACTTGTATGATGATACTGGTAGTACAGAATTGTGGTAAAATTGTATGACTTTACATACAATTGTAGTAACATTGTGGTAATACATAATTGTAACATTGTGAATTGTTACATAATTGTATTGTAATTGTTACATTGTAGTAACATTGTAGTAATACATAACTGTAACATTTTATGAATTGTTACATAATATTGTGGTACCGGTAATGCATAATTGTGTTGGCCTTATAATTGTAGTTACATTTTGTTAATGCAACTGTTACATAATTGTGTTGGCCTTATAACTGTAGTTAAAGTTACATAAAAGTTACATCTTGTTAATGCAACTGTTACATAATTGTGTTGGCCTTATAATTGTTGTTACATTTTGTTAATGCAACTGTTACATAATTGTGTTGGCCTTATAATTGTAGTTAAAGTTACATAAAAGTTACATCTTGTTAATGCAATTGTTACATAATTGTTACATATTGTTTGTCATTACATAATTGTAGGAAGTGTAATATAATGCAATCGTTTGTCGTTACATAATTGTTACATATCGTTTGTAGTTACATAATTGTAGGAAGTGTAATATAATGCAATTGTTTGTCGTTACATAATTGTTACATATTGTTTGTAGTTACATAATTGTAATAATTGATGTCCTGACATTGAATCCGGTCATGCTGCGGTCGATGATATGATGTGCCATGCCACTAGCTTGTGGAGACAACAATTTGCTTTTTATTTTACCTATAGAAGGAGTTTATGTGATGACGTGCCATGCCACTTGCTTGTGGAGACAACAATTTGCTTTTTGTTTCACTTATAGAAGGAGTTTATGTGGTATTTTGGCATTTGTAGTAACACTTACACTTATTTTCATTTGTTTGTTATGTGATCTTACTGTATTTCTTTTTTTTCTTTTTTTTTTTTTTGTATGTATTGATTTTCTATAGTCTGTTTTTCTTCGTTTGTCTACGCTTTTTCTGTGTTGTTCATGGTTGCATAATTGCTGGTTAATTCCCTTGGGACCCTTTTTAAGGTTTAGTTTATATTGCACAGATATTACTGAAAATGATATTATATAGTCCCATATTTTGTTATTTTATATAAAAAATATATATATACACTATATACAGTATTAACTATATACACTGACTTGTTCTTCACTTGTACCTATCGTGGGCAATATGTGTGTCAGCACTGTGTGGAAATCATTGTCTTCACGATTGTGTTGAAGATGTTCATTCTTGCTAACGTCATTTGTGTTGGCCATTTTTTTTTTCTGGTTTTCCTTGTAACTTAATTTATCTGTTTCCACAAGGTAGCTTTAATTAATGTTTAATACAGTTCTTTTAATCGCTCACTGAGTAACTGTGATGGTATATTTTCTTTATCACTTTGTAGATGTAATAATGTATAGCTGTATGTATGAAACACGTATTTTATGTAGGTATAAATGGTAACACTCGTTGGTAGTAAATAAATGCTATAATAAATGAATGAATATATACAGTGTAGAATATTTATTGTTGGTGCAAGTATTTAATGATTGAATTATGAAGATAATTGAAGTAGGTATATGTATTTAAGTTGTAATTATACAGCACGTTTTATATGTTTGTGCAGAAGTTTTTGGTCTATCATTGTGTACTGTATAAATGAAGTAACTATGTAACTCACTCATTTTTACCGTGGTGGAAATGATGTGAGTGGTGTTGCACGTGGTGACAGCGTTGTTCTTCACGGGTTGATTGACGTGTTGTGGGGTGTCAGACACACGGCTTGGCGTCGTCTCAGCACACGTATGGCGACGTCGACTTCCCACACTGGTAGCTGTGGTGAGTAAATGAGTAGCGATGAGTAACTTGAGTGAAGATGAGTGAGTAAGATGAGTTGTGAATATGGGCTTGGTATTTGCTTCGTTGTCTTGACCTCTTCACTCCTGCGTCAGCGGTGGAGGATGGGTGGATGTAGCAGAGAGAGGAGGGTGAGGTCTGGTGGTTGTGAGTCGAGTCTCACTCTTCGTTTGTTTATTATGTTTTTCTTTCTCAATGTATTCGCGGTCCTTTGTTCTTGTGATTTACTTGTTGTGGGATGAAGACTGCCGCTACTTGTAAGAGCGTGTAGAAGATTATACAGATGCATCGTAGAGTTGTTACTTGTAGTTGATTGTAGATGGTTGTAGTTCGTTGGTTCGTCGTAAAAATTGCAAGATTGTTTGTATCAGTTTTTTGTTAAACTACTGGCAAGACGTCGTGTGATCACTGCTAAATCAGCGTGATGATCGTGGAGACGGAGGAGGGGTTGGAGAGAATACTGTCAGGAGTTGGTTGTGAGTTGTTGGTTGTGAGAGGTATTTTTTTGTTTACACTCTTGATAATGCAGAATCAATTGAACACTCGTGGGCTTGTATTTTGTAGGAATTCATTGTAGAACTGAAGCTAATCTTGTAAAGTGTCGCCTGCTTTTGTAGAAATTCACTGTTGATTCGAAGACGAGGTCCGTACTTTTGCTTGCCACTAAATGTCACAAAGACTTTGTATATTCTTGTAGTGGAGTTTTATAGATTAGTTATATATACATTAGACTTGTGGACGAGCGGTTGTTATACGTGAGTAGCTCTGTAAGTAGATAATCTTGGTTCCCTTTTGTCATGCAATGACAGGAGAGGTAAAGAATAGTATGGGACTATTTTTATTTGTCTTGGAAATATTAACAAAGTCTCTCACACACGAGTGAAGTATAAGTAGAGTCCCGTGAGGTACCTCCTTCTCTCTCTCTCTCTCTCTCTCTCTCTCTCTCTCTCTCTCTCTCTCTCTTCCATGTTGCTAGGCTCGTTCTCCGTACTACCTGCCGGTCCTTGGCTTGTCTCCTTCTGGCTCTGCTTCCTACATTCTGGTGAAGCAAGGGTCGTGTCACGTGTGTTACACTGTTGTTGGAAAGTTCTAGAAACCTGTGTGTGAGTATGTGAGTATGTGTGTATATGGTCACTAGGCTTTGTTCGTATGCTATCTCGCTGACACACTACCTACATCATCCCCTGACTTGCTACTTCCCGTGTATTGTCAACATTTCCTCAGTTAACCTGCAAGATCATTTCCCTTTCCCAGGCTTGCCTGGAGTTTTGTCTGTCTATCTATTTATCTATCTATCTATTATGATTTGTAATTATAATATGGAGTCCTGACACTTCACTTACCTCCTGAATATACAAAAGAAAGCTGTCGGTGGTTAGAAAACACAGATCTAGCTTCTCTCAGCTTGGGAATATCAGCCAAAAGAGGATACTGAGACGTATACGATGTGAAGTATAAAGCAAAGCTCTGTCCCAGACTGTACACTGTTTGAAAGCACCGTTTGTGTCTACAAGTCACCAGAGGTACTCAGAATTCAGAGAGGCCTGTACTGCCGGTTTGGGCAAAGTCCAGCGCAGTCAAAACAAGTCGAATAACAGAGCAAGGGTATGGAATAATTTCACCGCCACATCTTATCGGATGTTTCATTGACTGAGGAATAACTGATGTGGAGAAAAACATCTGATGGCTTCTCAGTTAGGACAGATACATTACACAGGCTTTGAGTGGCTTTCTTCCCTTCACTTAGGAGACCCGCGGTATTATGCTACATCCGCAAATCTCCAGAATAAGATAGGATTCGTCAACTAGACCCAAATTAATGAACCTACTTTAACTGTGAAGTGACGTAACTGTGACCTATTCCATATTTTTCACCCTGTTGCTTGACTGTGTCCTCCCTACAGTGGGATCTCTACATTCCTCCGTGGAAAGGCGGCGGAGATATCTTCTGTACAAACGGAAGGCTTCAGTGCGAGAGAAAATGGTGCATTGTGGAACTGGAAAGCAAATTAAAATAACGTTTTGAGAGTTTATTTTCATTAATGCATTGTGCATGAATTTAGAGTCGGTAATTTTTTGTATTATACATTAATGTGGGTGTATGGTTCCTAATTATCACTCGCAATCCCTTGTGACTCCCTTCCAACCAATACAGTTACCTGGCGATAGGTGAATAATAAAACTACATTAGAGTTTCCCCAAGCATGATTGCATTAATGGTAACAGTATTAACACCCTTATGTTCTTGCGCTTAGCCCCACCTGGTCTAATTTGCCTAGCTTTAGCTGCAATGGGAAATTAGTATTTTATCGACCATGACAGGGTTAATGGTAACATTACTGACGCACCAAGTCTCCTATAACTCACTCAGATTGATTGACATTGGCTGATATAGAATACCTGAGTTACCTCTGCCATGATGAGATTAATGATTACATTATCAAGATATGTGTTTAGAAGACCCATTTATAGCTGAATTAATCATATGGCATTAGATTAAATGGAAAATAGAATAAGAGAGTTGTCTCAACCAAGAGAAGGTTAAAATGAGACGAGAGGGCTGTTTTCTATCCGTATATTGATCATGAGTTTTAGCAATAATAGACTTTTAATATCAATCAAGGAACACATATTTGAATAACACTTTACAATGGATCATGAATATAGGGAAGGATTACATGTCCTGGGAGGAGTATTCGTCGGTATGCATGAACCAGAATACATGGAATTCCGCTAGTGAAAGTCACCACAAATAGAACTGGACATCAGCCAATAGACAGACCGACTCAAACAAATATTCAAACACTTTTTGCTAATGCTTAACAACTAAAAATTTTTCAGGCAAACATGAGGCCACAGACTGACCATTAACCTGGGGTTTGGGCATGAAAGTAGATTACACAGGCAGTGAATGTGGCCGTGCTATGAGGGTGTAGGGTAAAGGTTCAATACTATTGACACCACCACTTACATCACACCACTGCCACTACCACCACCACTACCACACCACTGACACTACCACACTACTGACACTGCCACACCACTGACACTACCACACTACTGACACTGCCACAACAACTACCACACTACTGACACCTCCACACCACTGACACCACCACACCACTGACACTACCACGCCACCGATAGCACCATATCTGCCACAATCACACCACTGACACAACCACATCATTGACACCAACACACCACTGACAATGCCACCACCACTACCACACCACTGACACTACCACTACCACTGCCACACAACTGATACCAACACGCCACTGACACCACCATACCACTGACACCACCACACCACTGACACTGCCACACCACTGACACTGCCACCTCCATTACCAAACCACTGATACCACCACACCATTAACACTGCTACACCACCGACACTGACACCACCACTACCACACCACTGACACCACCACACCACTGACACCACCACACCACTGACATCACCACACCACTGACATCACCACACCACTGACACCACCACACCACTAACACCACCACACCACTGATACCACCACACCACTGACACCACCACGCCACTGGCATCACCACACCACTGACACCACCACACCACTGACACCACCACACCACTGACACCACCACACCACTGACATCACACCACTGACACCACCACACCACTACCACAGCACCACACCACCGACACCACCACACCACTGACACACCACCACTCCAATGACGTAAGGTCTATTATGGGGTGAGATGAGTTGACAAAGCTAGCAATGGCACGCTAAGAGAGAGGTGTGGAAGTAGACGTAGTATGTAGCTGACCAGGTATGTTAAAGTGGCGTGGCCATACGGGGAGAATGGGTGATATGCTGTTTATAAAAGAAAATTTATATCGCACAAATAGATGGAATAAGAGAATGGGGGATGCTTAGGGTGCAGTGTAAGGACAGTGCGAATATTTAGAATCATCCAGTAGAAACGTCAGGGTCCAGGAGGGTTCAAGAAGTGTTTATAGCTGGACAAACTGGAATGAAATGAGTTATGGGGATATGAATTAACACCGGGTTACGAGCGCTGCCAGGTTGTAGACAGTGTAAAATTTCTTTGGGGTAAACCGCTGCTTGAGATGGTTTCATGGCGACTGAATAGCTCCCACTATCTATCTATCTATCTATTGCCAGACGCCTCAATCCCGTTTGGGGTGGCCACAAACAAATCGCCTCCAAGTCGCCCTGTCCCCCGCCATTTCACTGCCCTGCTCCCAACTCACACCCCCCTCTCTCATATACCTCTCCACCCCATCCCTCCATCTCATCCTCGGTCTCCCCCTCCCTCTTCCACCCTCCACCTCACTCACATACACTCTCTTCGTCAATCTTTCACCCTCCATCCTCTCCACGTGGCTTCTCTGAATTTGTATATTCCAACTACGTCTTTTCATTGTATATTTGCTACAGGCAGAAAATTTTATACAGGTTATAATGGAAGCTGTACTTGAGGAAATGAGAAATGAATGATACTTATTAGATTTTTTTCCCAGATGAAACTTTATTATATATTTCTCCATCCACATCACCGTCACATCAACACCCCATCCTCCACACTCTCATTCACACATAAGTACCCCTTCTCAAACCACCCTACTGACCACTGTACCGGGATATATAAACAATTGCCCTGGATGTATGAGTTTGTAATTTGATGAAGCTCAGTAGGACCAAACTTTGTTATTCATTAAATACTTCTACTTCACATAATGTGTTTTTTGCTAGTCCTTTCACCACTCATTAAGAAAAAATACACACATAATTTGGTAGGCTCTTTAGTGGGCTTGGTGTGTGTACAACCATAAATTCATGAGCGATCACACTGTAATGTCGAAAATATTGCTAAAAGACTATGCAAAATTACTGAAGGAAATAATAATAATAATAATAATAATAATAATAATAATATTAGTGTTGATGTGAAGTTTCTTCCTGCGCAGTGAAAGAAAACTCGGAAACTGCATATCCAATCCTGCGATATGTGTGCCGATTTCGTTGATATCCATGTGCTTACTTGCCCTGCTACTGATTGGTTTTATTTTTGGAATGGGGGTACTGACCTCCCTCCAAGAACAATCCGGGAGGTCACAAGCCCCAAGTATCGCATTACGGATGGAAGTCCTTTTTAAAACACGAACTGAGATAGCAAAGCCAAATCTGCTCTCATTTTGAGAATATGTTTTGATGAGGGAGTTAACCTCCTAAAACTCATGGTTAGAAAATTGTACATGGAACTCCGGAGTAACCAGTCGAACCCATCTGGGAAGTTTCGTTCAAATCTTTCCCATTATCTGATTGTTTTTATTTAGGGGAGGGGGTTGAGTCCCCAAGAAACATTGGGGGTTGCGATTCCGAAATATCACATTATTGACAGCAGTCCATTATACAAAATGTTCCAGTATATGAGAGTCACATCTGCCCTTCATTCGCAATTTCTGAGAAGTTTTAATTGGCAAAGGGGGCTTTACCCCCCGGAAAATCTTGACTGGTAAACAATACAATGCAAGACCTTCCCAGTAACCAGGCGAACTCACCAGGGAAGTTTCATTCAAATCCATCGAATAGGCTAGGAGGAGTTAAACACACACACACACACACACACACACACACACACACACACACACACACACACACACACACATAATTTCGCGCAATAGTATAGAGGAAGGTACTGAAAATGTTACCACTTTGCTTCACAGGATTTATAATAATAATAATAATAATAATAACAATAATAATAATAACGATAAATGATGACAATGAAAAGAAGAAGGAGAAAGACAAAGACGAGGACAGGGACGAAGGAAAAAGTGAACAACAATATTTGCTAAGGCCCGATACTCCCCCAAATGCGATATTCAACAGTCAATATTGCAGTGATCCCTATCTGAATTCCAAGTATGAAATGAGTGGGAGAGAACGGACTTGCCCAAAAGGTCTTATGGTCGGACAGGGTTGAAGGAAAAAAAATGGAAAGGAAGAAGAGGAAGTATAGAGGTGGAGAAGGAGAGAGTAGGAGGAGACGGGGAGAAAGATTGAGGGGGCAGGGAGGAGACGGAGGGGAAAAAAAGAGCTTTGGGGTAAGTGGACGTGAAGGAGAGAGTGAGAGTATGGTATGAAAAAGGAGTGTGTTGCAGGGAATGGGAGAAGGGCAGAAAGTGAAAGCCAGCGAGAGTGACACAGATTTTAAGTTATGGTTTTAAGAGCTCCACGAACTGTTAAATATGAGGCTCCTGATGCAAGCAAAGACTTTACTTCTGAGTCAGACTTTAGAGAAAATGAAACTTGGAGTGTTCAGATTATTGTGTGTGTGAGGGGGAGGGTGTATGTGTGTATGTATGCAGGACAGAGAGATTTGTATATGTATGCAGGAGAGAGAGAGAAAGAGAGAGAGAGGCTCACAGACAGACATAGACAAAGGCAGACAGACATAGACAGAGGCAGACAGCCGGAGGTAGACAGTGAGAGAGAGAGAGAGAGAGAGAGAGAGAGAGAGAGAGAGAGAGAGAGAGGATATTAAGCAATTGTATGAAGGGTCAAAGATGCCTGAAGTCCAGTCTCAGTTGAACATTAGATTTTTGGTAAAACCTCTGATAGTTTTTGCTTAGCCTCAGAGTTAAAAAAAAAAAAAAAAAAAAAAAAGGAAGTTGAGATATTTCAGTGATCGTGTATGGGTGCCTGTGTGGGAGACAGAGAGAGAGAGAGAGAGAGAGAGAGAGAGAGGAGGGAGTTATGTGACGTCTTCATTCATAAAACAGGTAGAAATCGACAGCAGGTTCCGGATTAACATTTTAGGCCACATCAGCTTCTGCATGCTTACCTTTGGAATGGGGATGTTGCAAATATTGAAGGTTTTAAACTTCGAAACAGAAATAGAGTAACCTTCAAATAGTCACATAGTCTCTCTCTCTCTCTCTCCCAGGATAAAAAAAAGACTGTGATAATTAATTCTAAGCATAGTTTTGCAATTGGCATCTGTTATTTTGCAAGACAAGCAGTATCAGGCGTAAGGAATCATAACTGGCATGATCACCTGGTGGGTAACTTTACTGGTGTGTTGGTTGGAACACACATTTTATTGTCATTGAGGCATTTTTCAGCTTCACAAAGAGTTTATGTACTATATGTTTAGCAAGTCTAAGGACATTTGCAGAAACGTTAGTTATTTAGCATGCACTTGTAATGAAAAAAATGCTGTATTCTAAAAACATCGGAAACTGAAATTACGGGTAACGGAAAATTGAAGGAAAAGATCTGTCCATCCGTTCTGGTCTTGTGGGTCAGGGTCAGGCCGTTGGCGTTCACGGATACTGAGAACTAAAGGGGAAACTGTTTAGTTATAAACATACTGACACTAAGCAGAAGTGTTTGCAAGAACTTGTCAGTTTCTTTGTTGTTTTTGGGCATATCAAGAAAATATAATTAGGGTATTATTGAGGGAAATATCTTGAATGTTAGGGTATTATTGAGGGAAACATCTTGCGTTTCACATAAAAACAGCGCAAAACTCTAGCAGTCCAACCGACACATGAGGCGGCGAGGCTGTCGTAGAAAGAACGGAAAAACCAGGTGTCGGGAACTATCATGGTCATTTGTTACTGCCATTACTCACTCCGACATGTGGTTCTAGAGTCTAGGTGAGCCTGGAGAGAACTGTGAAAGTCTGGCCGCTAGACTTTCACAGCTTTGTCCACTTTCACCTTTTCATTGGTAAGGTGTATTATCTTTATCTTTATTTTCTTGAGGGGAGGAGGGAATTGTTTCACTTCTTCCTGTACAAAGAATTTTAAGTATGTAATGGCTGCAGTTGGGAAGTTACTGTTCATTACTGTGAAACATTATTCTTCTCTGGCACCTCTGTTGCGAATTATTTATTGTTTTTGGTATTGCTGTTGCCGAATGCTCATCTGAGTCGCAAACGTGGTGGACTGCAGTATTAAGGTGCTCTTCTGCAGTCCTCCATCCTTCTGTCAGGGTACAGGGAAGTATCTGCAGAACGTTTGTACAACAAGGCAGTGGAGCCACGTGGTAACACTGGTGCCAACACCTGAAGGCATCTCTCTTCAGCATTTACTAATTAGCCAAACAATGTCTCTCTATCGATATATATATATATATATATATATATATATATATATATATATATATATATATATATATATATATATATATCTACAGTATCTGTCAATCTACCTACCTTTCTATCTATCTATCTGTCTATCTATCTATCTATATATATATATATATATATATATATATATATATATATATATATATCGGTCTCTCTCTCTCTCTCTTTACAGTATATATATATATATATATATATATATATATATATATATATATATATCGGTCTCTCTCTCTCTCTCTTTACAGTATATATATATATATATATATATATATATATATATATATGGTAAATATATGTGTATCTATCTATCTGTCTATCTATATCTATGTCTGTATCTATCTGTCTATATCTATATCTATATCTATCTATCTATCTATACAGTAAACCCTCGATGTAACGAACCCTTTTATAGAAAACTTCGGATATAAAGACCCACCATTTCCAGAGCGAACTTCCGCCAGATATAGCGACCTTTGGTCGGTGAATGTGGCGGAAATTCGTGTGCACCCAGCTCCCGTGACTCACCGTTAAGGGAGCACCCGCATTACGAGTCACATAGGCTAGCTAGCCTGCGCGCTTCACCCCTTTCTGCGCTGGGTCTTTCTCAGTCTGTGCATAGTATTCACTCACTCTGGTTCTCTCTCGCCATATCTCTCTTGTGTGCGTGACCTCTCGTACCACGTGTTACCTACCTACATTTCCTACCAACGGCAAGAATGGCTTCAGAATCAACTAATCCTTCATCCTCAAGCAAGGGGAAGAGGAAGATTCTTTCCCTGACTGAGAAGTTTAAAATTATTCAGGAGTTTGAGGAAGTGGCAACACGAAGTCAACTCCAGAATAAATACAATCTCAGGAAAACTACAGTCCATGACCTCATCAAGGGAAGGAGAAGGTGAAGGAGGCCATGAAAGCAGTGGAGTCCGGCAAGAATGGGAAGGAACTGTACTGCAAGCGACTACTTCCCATGGAAAATCTCGACTAGGCAGTGTACAAATGGTACACACAGGAGAGGGCAGAGGATGTTCCTGTTCGTGATGTCAATATTCAACATGCAGTACAGAGGCTTGTTCGTTACCTAGGCCACAAGAATTTCAAGTTCAGTGACAGCTGGCTGTAGTGTTTTAGGCGGCGTCATGGCATTGTGAATAAGGCAATCACAGGCAAGCTTCTCACGTCTGACACCGATGCAGTGGACCCCTTCATAAACCACTTTCGTGAGCTGAAAGAGGAGGAGAGCCTCCACGACTTCCAAATCTACAACGCTGATGAAACTGTTCTTTTTTGGAAGTCACTCCCCCAAAATATGCAGGCCTCCAAGACAATAAGCAGCACTCCGGAGAGGAAGAGTGTGAAGGATTGCACATTGGTGTTGGTGTGCGCAAACACCGACGGGTCCCACAGCTTGAAGCCAGTCGTTGCTGGTAAAAGTAGGAAGCCAAGGGCTCTGAAAGAAATTATGGAGAAGCTTCCTATGGAATACCACAGCAACCCCTCTGCCTGGTTTACCCAGATTATAACCGACTGGTTTCAGCACAGTTTTGACCCCTGCGTTTGGCAGCAGCAGGCCTTGTTTGGCATCAGTAAGGAGGATGTTAAGGCTGTGCTCCATCTTGACAATGCCCCAGCCCACCCTTCCACTGCAAAATTGTGTTCCAAGGATGGAAAAATAAGGGCAATATTTTTACCTCCTAACACGACTGCCTTACTTAAGCCAGTGGACCAGAGGGTGATGGAAAGTGCAAAAAGGCATTATCGGAATATTTACCTGGACCAGTGCTTAGTCATGATAGAGGATGGGATGGAGGAGGAGGGGTATGTGGACACCAGGGGAAAGAAGACATCAGACAGTTTTAAGAAATATTATATCAAGGATGCAACTCTTGAACTGGGCAGAGGCTTGGAGGAAAGTGTCAGTGACAACTTTCTGCAATGTGTGGTGTAATCTCCTAAAAAACCCCAAGCCTCCAGTCCAGAAGTCAGATTTTGAAGGGTTTGAGCCACCAAATGCAGCCGAAATGTTGGCTGCAGCTGACCAAGGCTCCATCCCTGCAGAAGAAGTGGAAGGGTGGCTGGACGGGGATGATGCCTGGATACCACCAGAAAATAGTGCAGGAACTGACCACGCTTGAACCACCTGCGGAGGAGGAAGAGAAGAGGCCATGTGGGCCATCCCTCTCAGCTGCCATCGATGAAGCAGACACAGTCTTGGCCCTCGCAGAGGATATTGGTGGCTTTCTGGGGGAAAATTATGAACTCCTCAGATGGATTAGGCTGGACCTTATGAGGAGAAACCAGGCCAGGAAAGTCCAGAAGAAAATTTCAAACTACTTTAAGTCTGTCTCCTCGGCTCCAGGAAAAAAGAAACGTACTGTGTCAGAGTCCTTGAGTGTGTCTTTTGCTTCGATGTCCTCTGTGAGCCTCCCCAGTTTGGTTTCTGGCACCAGCACACCTTCCTCACCAACACAAGTGACACCAGAGCCACCAGAAATAACATTCGCTGAATCGGATGATGAATGAGTGAATAAAGTGTTATGATATATGGTGTATATACAGTAGTATTGTACTGAAGTGTAAATATTGTTCTGGAGTGTTCAGTTTGTATTATTAAGTGTTAGATTAAGTACAGTGCCGTAGTGATACAGTACAAAAATTTCTGGTGTTTACAGTGTCGTGTGCTCTGGTGTAAAGGTTTACTGTGTGTTGCCAGCATTTAACCTCTTCAGTAAACCCCACCTTGCCTCCCTCCTATTCCTGCATCACATCTTGGCACTTCCTGGCACTCCCTGGCATGATAAGTGTACTGTAACCGTACTACATTACCTTAAAGGCATCGTCTTTGTATGTACAACTTCTTAAAGGATGGTATTTACTGTACATGAACTGTGTAACTACATAAACCATTGAATTGTCCATGTGAAACTTCATGGAGTAAGTTGTGGTTGCACACGTAGGACCGAACAGTTCCACGGATGTAGCGACCTTGGGATGGTAATCCCTCGGTTAATAACGACCATCGGATATAGCAAACTTTCGGATATAATGACTCACTCCTCCCCTCAGTTA
This sequence comes from Coenobita brevimanus, assembly GCF_032717465.1. Taxonomy (NCBI): domain Eukaryota; kingdom Metazoa; phylum Arthropoda; class Malacostraca; order Decapoda; family Coenobitidae; genus Coenobita; species Coenobita brevimanus. Next base: position 32,402,541 of record NC_136986.1, read on the forward strand.
GTTCGTTATATCGAGGGTTTGCTGCATATATATATATATATATATATATATATATATATATATATATATATATATATATATATATATATATATAGATTGACATATAGATAGATAGATAGACATTGTCACATGGTGATGTCGACGCTGCTGTGTTTCCCAGGAGATAACCATTTGCACTGGTTACTCTCCTGCCTGAGAATGATACACTTTGCCTGCGGATTATGGAGTGACCTTTTGTAATGGGCTGTGCCGACTGACTGCCATAGAAAAAGACACGGATGAGAACTCCAAACCGATAATGAACGATAGGCGTGGTGATAACCTCATCAGACTCGGAACCAAACTCTTCTAAATGAGGTGCTAATCCCATAATTGGATTGACCTGGTGGCATTCCTTTTTTTCTGGGCCGCCAAGGTGTTTGTTAGTCAGAAAGATATGGAGTCACTCATGTGCTATTGGTGCTGTATATAATGTTACTGAGAGCATTATTGGTACTGCCATGTTTGCTGCCACACTGGGAGTTCGTCAGGGATCCCCTACATCTTGTTTGTTTTTTATATTATACGTGAAGGATTTGATTAAACTGATAAAAGATCATTGTGGTGATGACGGATTCTTGAGGTGGCTACATATTTTAATGCAGATGGATGATACTGTGCTGCTCTCCACTTCGCGCAGTGGGATGATTAATAAGTTGTCATTGATGATGCAATATTGCGATGAGTATGGTATGAAAGTGAAAGGAGAAAAAACTAAAATTTTTGTAATACATGGTACGCCTGAGGATAAGGAAGATTTGCGGGTAGAGGGTCTGATGGTAGAACAGTGTACTCAGTATATGTATCTTGGTTCACCATTTACGGCTGACGGCTCAGTTTCGTCATAGGTCAGGGCTCACGCAGACGCCAAAATGACTCATGTCATCAAATTCATTTCATTTTTAAGGAAAAATAATGACATTCCTTTTTGTGTTAAGAAGCGTGTGTTTGATGCTTGTTTGGTGTCGGCTATTTTATATGGATGTGAGTCTTGGCTGGGTGCGGACCTGAGACCGGTTGTGAGGTTGTATAATTGGTCTTTAAAAAGTCTTTTATATGTTAGGTTAACTACGTGTAATGACTTGTGTTATGTAGAATCTGGTTATCCTCAGTTACAGTCCTTAGTTAAATGCAAGCAAAGAAAGTTTTTTCGTAAGATGTGGAATGAGAGGCAAGGAATGGATGATGACCCATTAGTTTTAGCCATTAATACTGTTATGAACAATCAATACCAGACCCATACATACATTAACAATTTATTACATAATGAAAGGGATGATATAGCTGAAGGATTTCGGGACCTGAAGGTCATAATTTCCAACTCAGAGTCTTCCAAACGTAAAACATATATGGAAATAAACCCAGAATTAAATGTCCATTCAGTATACAGAGAGAATAACTATGTAAGTGAACACTATCGCGTTGCTTTTACGCGGTTCCGAGTGTCAGCACATTCTCTAGCAATAGAGGTGGGCCGATGGAACAGAAGGGGACGTGGAAGGCTGCCAGTAGAGGAGAGGGTATGTGAGTGTGGTGAGATACAAAATGAGATTCATGTGGTACAAGAATGTGCTATGACGCAATACTTGAGAGACGTTTATAATTTTTCAACTATCACAGATATATTTTCTAATAGATATGATGATGTTCAAAGATGTACTATAATTTTCAAGATCTTGGATACTTATAAAGTATGAAACATAAATGTTTAAAGGAAGGAAGTAAACAGATAAAGCATATGCTATTCCTGGGTACATAAAGGTCACTGTTCATATTACTTTAAGTTAAGGAGTACGTGTTTTATATACTTTGAGCATTTGTGTCTTTGATTTTTCTTGGAAGTTGATATGAAATCCAGGGTGGGCGTGGTTTCTGATGTGAGAGTTTGTATCATTATATTTACTTGGAGTTACAAAGGCAGGTGTAGTCAGTGCTTTTCACTGTCGTGCCGCTGTGTTATCTAAGAATTCCCTTTAGGGTGTTGTAATTTGTTTTTAGTATTTCATTGTATTATTATATATGTACTTTTACTGGACCAATCTTTAAAATAATGTGTATGATCATTTGTAGCTGTGGTCAATAAAATTCTATCTATCTATCTATCTAGGGTGGAGCTCTGTTAAATGCTGTCCCATAGACCTTGCCCATATAATCTTCGACAGCTGAGGAAGAGCTCTCTTTCTCCTCCTTGGGCTTGGAGCACTTGTCATGTAGAGATGATCCAAGACTCCACTAAGTTAAGGCCACTTAGTATGTAAGTACCTACTTACCTTTTTTATGTATCTTGTCCCTCCACTAGCATTAGGATAGTATCTTGTGTTGTGTACTGGTATCTCGTATGTGTACCTGGAACGTGTATCTGTTCTATGTAACAGTCACAACTAGCAAACCTGGACTGTGTATTGTTTAATGTCAATGTTCAGAACTTGTAGCATAAGTCAGATGTATAGTAAAGTACAAGTGCTCGTGGGCCCTTCAGGCCCCTCGCACTTGCTCCTGCGGAGTGCTCTCGCGTTTATGTGCTGTTCTAGTGTAACGTTGTCACTTGGATATTTTGCAGCTAACCAATTGATCGTGTTATTTGCAGCTTCGGTAACGGAACCCAGTTTATTTTAGTTCTACCTCTGGGCAAAAAATTCTCTGGAGATCCTATGCCGGGCTTTGGGAGCATAGTTTTTTTGGTCAAAATGTGATCACTCATTAAATATAGTAAAAGTTTTTCAATCATGATGGGACTAAGTTTTTTCACATCAGGGAATTTTTCCCGATTTTTGTTCCAATTTTGGTGCAATTTGAATGGGTAGTTTTGGCTGCCCAAGATACACACACACACACACACACACAAACAGACACACGGCTACTGCTGTAGTATATTAGAAGAGTTCGACTACCGAGTGTTTCACCCACGTAATTATAACAGAGAACCCGTTTCCCCTTGTTAGATAGACCGAGTCGGTAGTTGCAAATCCGTAAAAATTTATATATATATATATATATATATATATATATATGGAGCCTCTGTGGTACAGTGGTAAAGTGTGCGTTCTCGTACACTAAAGAATTAGAGTTCGTGCCCCTCCAGGATAATAAACATTGGGAGCGCTCTTCTGGCCATGTACTGCATTGGCGGACATCAGGGGTGCTGTAGTTGAACCAGTGTCGCATACTATAAAATATGCTTGCACCCAGTCGGCTTGCGCGGGCCGATTACATTTGGTTCACAGACTACACACACATCCAAAGCCACTACAACACTACAATTACACTTACATGCACTTCTCACCCTACATACAATCTCTACCAGACAGCCTAAGCCACTTGGTAGAGATACGTTAGCTGTATCGTCCCCATTTCGGTCGGGATAGGCCGGTCCTGCAATGGACACTCAAACGGCTGATGAGATGAGATGATATATATATATATATATATATATATATATATATATATATATATAGATAGATAGATTGATTGATAGATAGATACTACCGAGTTGGTAGTTGCAAATCCGTAACAATATGTATATATACAGTAAAAGCTTGAAATAATGGAATAATTCAGCCAACCCCAATTCCGTTTTATCAAATATTCCGCTTTTTCAAGCTTCCATTCCAAAACCATAGATGGAACGGAATTTTCCGGAAATATGCGATTTTTCCCATATTTCTTCCCTAACTCATGACCTGAAGCCTATACGCAGTTGCTACTAAATAGCTGGTTTGCTACATACACACATGCTGCCTATGCTAGTCATAATGATACACACAGAGCAGTCAGAACCCACAATAATAATAATAATACAGTAATAATAATAAATAAAACAGTAAAAAACTCACCTCCAAATGGGGGGGATATGGCTTGTTTGTAGAATTATGCCTGACACAGCCCCTCAAACATGTCTCAGATGTGATGCTTCCCTAATCACTGTCTGTGTCTTGACCCCTTAGTCGGTCATGATCGTCGTCACTGGTATGCCACGCTCAATTTTCGAGATTATTTCTAATTTCTGGCCCAGAGAAAGCCTCCCCCTTTCCTTTTTTTTTTTTTTTTTTTTCCCTGCACTTTAGGCATGGTGAACGATTGGTTTGCTTATTTTCTACAGAAAAGGCACAAAAAAGTTTGTAATGCCAAGGGAATCACGCACACTTGGAGAGAAGATTTGAACTGTGCAGGGGTTGCTTGTAGACTGCAGCGAGGTGAGCAGCCTCATCCTGCCAGGGACAAAGCAGCTTTTGCCGTGGCCTGTGACAAAAGCCCCGCACCTCGTGATTGACCGGAAACGTTCCGGTGCATCACGATTTTTCCTCAGCCACGGACAAACTGGCTTGTTTCCGTTACGTAAACCCAATGCCTCGTGACAGAAAGGGAAACTTCCGGAATATTACGAGTACCTTACGGAAAATAACCGTTCCGTTTTTTCAAGCTTCCATTTTATCCCGTGTTCGTTATATCAAGCTTTTATTGTATATATATATAAATATATATATACCTAGGTTGCTTCCCCCAAGGAAAGGGAGGTAACCAAGACAGGACGTCACACTTCCAATTTACTCATCCACCCAAACACATTCACTCGTATCTTAGCCCCAAAGGGGAGAAGGGACTGATCCTCATCGCACCACAATGCTCGAGGATCAACTAAGTAGTGCAATCAGTGACATCTGCAGCAGGGCCCGACAGCAGAGCTGGTTTATCCCTGCCACATCATACTAGACCCCTTCTGGCGGAGGGGACACAATCTGGCAGCATTATGGGGTGGTACTACTACCCTGTGGCCAGGCTGTGTTAGGAAGAATACTGCCACCATATTCCCTGCGTGTCGTAAAAGGCGACTAAATGGGGCGGGATGAGGGGACTAGTGAACTCCTGTTTTTTAGTTCCTAAAAAGACACACACACACACACACACACACACACACACACACACACATATATATATATATATATATATATTGTTATGGAACAAAGAGAGATAATGAACACTTCAAGTGAGAATACTAAAATCACTACTGTCCCGCAAAGTTCCAGGTTCAAAACAAAAGACTTAGGTAAAATTACAAGTTAAAGGTTAATGCTCAAACTAACAACTAAACATTCAGAGCTCATAAGAATAATGTAATGGCAAAACAGGTTCCATATATGGTTAAGTGCAATAGCCTCTATTAACACGAATTTAGCAGGAGCAAATTTATCTAAGTCAGCCCTGATAAAATGAGAAAACCGGATAATTCTCAGTTAAAGAAAGATATAATATTATTACACATACAAAATATTACTAATACTGGCTGACAGTAAAAACTTTACCAGGCTTACGAATTAACGCCTTATGCTATAGAGTACAAGAAAAATGGTAATAACACATACTCAAATTATACAGCAGCTAGATGGTTGGAGACTTCCTGAGCACTCACAAAAATAATAATATACCGTACAGGGGAGGACAGAGATGTGAACAGAATGAGGAGTAGATCTAAGTGGCAACTAATGCAGAGACTGAGCTCATTATATAGGGGGCCGGGAGAGCTTGATTCAACTTGTAAGGACGCGCAAATGAAGGCATTAGGGGACGAAGAGTTGGCAATCCTGCTCTGAACAACAGAAAGAACGACTTACTCTACACTACGGGGGAGAAGGGGGGAGTGAGGTAGAACACGCAAGCCTGGTCACTATGGAAACCACGTGGCGAATCGTGATCAAACATGCAGCATACTGTACATTAGAATTATACGAAGGTTGATGAAATCATAGGGTATGTAACACCTCCCCACAAAGAAAAAGAAATTTACGAAGGAAATTTCTTATTACTCTAAAACAATCTGTCTAAAGTCTAGATAAGAAATCTGCAATAACATTTTCTTTCCCCTTGACATGTTGTATGTCTAATGAATACTCCTGAAGAAGTAGACTCCATCTTGTCAATCTCTGATTTTTATCTTTAAACTTACTAAGGAATTTCAGTGGGTTATGATCGGTATAAATGACTATGGGGTCAAAACCAGAACACAAATAAAATGAAAAATGCTGTAAACCCAAAATCAAGGCCAAAAGCTCTTTCTCAATAGTTGAGTAGTTCTTTTCAGGTGGAGTGAACTTACTGTAATAAGATACAGTGCGTTCAATATCCTGATCATCCTCTTGCAGCAAAACAGCCCCAGCTCCTGTATCACTTGCATCAACAGCCATATTAAACGGCTTGGCAAAATTTGGAGTAGCGAGCACTGGCTGATTTAATAGGATAGCTTTAAGTTTACTGAAAGAGGATTCACAGTTATCGGTCCAGACAAATTTAACTCCCTTTTTCAGTAGGTCTGTAAGTGGTGATACAAGAATTGAAAAGTTAAGAACAAATCTCCTGTAATAACCTACCATTCCCAAAAATCTTTGTAGCTCTTTCCTACTTTTAGGTCTGGGAAGATCACTTATAACCTGAACCTTAGCTCCTGGTGGTGCAACGTGTCCATCACCAATTACGTACCCAAGGTACTGAACTTTAGCTTGACCAAACTCACACTTTGATAAATTAGCTACAAGATTAGCCTGAACCAAACGCTCAAGAAATTTACTGACATGGCATAGGTGATCTTTCCAGTTGTCATTGAAGATTAATACATCATCAATATAAACAACACACCCTGCCAAACCCTCTGTTACAACATTCATGAGCTTCTGAAAAGTGGCTGGTGCATTCTTCATACCATATGGCATTACAGAACATGCAAAAGTCTTTCCTAGTGTTACAAAACATGAGATCTCCCTAGCACATTCAGTCATAGGTACTTGCCAGTATCCCTTTAACAAATCAAACTTACTTATGTACCTAGCCTTTCTGATCTTGTCTACGCAATCTTCCACGCGAGGGAGAGGGTAAGTGTCTGTTTTGGTTATGTGATTAACACGTCTGTAGTCGATGCAAAGCCGCTGTGACCCACCTGGCTTAGGGACTAGAGTGACAGGAGAACTCCACTCGCTCTGACAGGGCTCAATCATCTTGTGGTCCAACAGGTAGCCAAGCTCCTTCTGGATGAGAGGAACTTTCACTGGGTTCACACGGTAAGGAGGCAGTTTAATTGGTTTTGCATCTCCAATATCGACATCATCCATCAACACAGTGGTTCTTCCTAGAGTGGGACGGAACACTTGCGGGTACTCCTGCAGTAATGCCGAAAACTCCTGCCTTTCCTCGGGAGGTAGATGAGAAAGCTTAGTCTGGAGATCATTCATGACATCAGGATTCTTCCCCAGACTATCACTCAGGCTCATACTGCATGGGAGAGCTTCACTTGCAGACTCGGGTGGAACAGCTACAGTGCAGACTGGGTTGTTTTCGTCCCGCCTGTGATATAACTTAGCATGTTGATGTGACAAAGTTGCTTGTTCTTTCTACGATCTGGTGTGGCGATGACATAGTTGACATCAATGAGTTTCTTCTCCACAAAATAAGGACCACTAAACTTGGCTTGAAGAGGTTGCCCATGCACCGGCAGCAGAATCAAAACCTGATCTCCTGGCTGAAAGTGGCGTAACCTGGACTTCTTATCATACCAAGTCTTCATCTTCTCCTGAGCAGCTCCTAAATTCTCTCTCGCCAGCTGTTAAGCAGTGGACAGCCGTTCTTTGATCTTCATCACATACTCCAGCAGGTTGACGTCATATTCCTCCAACAGCCAGCATTCCTTGAGTAGCTTAAGGGGTCCTCTTACTTCATTGCCAAACAGTAGTTCAAAGGGTGAGAAGCCCAGTGATTCATTTGAAGATTCTCTTGTGGCAAATGCAACGAATGGAAGACCTTTATCCCAGTCTTTCTGATGTTCCAAACAGTATTTCCTGAGCATCGATTTGAGTGTTTGATGATATCCCTCCAACGCTCCTTGGGTCTGAGGATGGTAAGCTGAAGACGTGATCTGGGTGATGCCCAACTCTTTCAGAGACTGCTTGAAAATATATGACGTGAAATTAATTCCCCGGTCTGACTGTACCTCCTTGGGCAGACCAAACTTGGTAAAGAACCTTAGCATTTCCTTAACCACGTTCTTTGCTGAGATATTTCTAAGTGGAATGGCTTCAGGATAACGAGTAGCTATATCAATCAGGGTCAACACATAAGAAAATCCTGAAGAAGTCTTAGGAAGAGGGCCCACAATATCCACTAACACACGGGTGAATGGCGCCTCAAAAGGAGGAATGGGAACTAGAGGTGCAACCTTTTCGGTTTGATTACACTTCCCCACAACTTGACAGGTGTGACAAGACTTACAATACCAGGAAACAGCTCTGAAGATACCTGGCCAGTAGAAGTGTTTCAAAATGCGTGCCACAGTCTTCCTCACTCCAAGGTGTCCTGCCAAACTGGAATCATGAGCCACCCTAATGATATCCTGCCTACAAACACGAGGGATGACAACTTGATGTACAAACTCCCATTCACAGTCGGCTGATGCTGTTGGGGGTCTCCACTTTCTCATAAGTACTCCTGACTTTATATAATAACAAGTAGGAGCACCAGCTGACTCTTCCTCACTGCAAGCAGAGTTAGCTAGACCTTTCAACTCAGGGTCAGCAACCTGCAACTCAGCCAACTCTTGACGAGACAAATTATCAACACTATGGGGTACTGCCTCATCTGGTGAGTGGCCCAAATTAGCAAGAAAAGTGTCATCTAGGAGAACATCATCATCATCATTATCCTCTAAGTCACCAGTAACTTTAGACTTAGCCCTAGTAACAGCACATGCAGAGAACACATTAGGGACATCACAATCCTGGATCGCATCACTGGTTCACTAGACAACTGAGGAGCTGGACACACTTGACTTCCACCAATATCATTTCCAAGTAAGAAAGTTACACCTGACATTGGGAGTGTCTCAACCAACCCAACCATAACGGAACCATTAACAAAACCAGACTCTAAATTCACTCTGCACAGAGGGACAGAGAAGTAATTATTCCCTACACCTTGTAAGATTACAGTTTCATCAGAGGAATTAACATTAGAGCCTAGAACACTGGTCAGCATCAGGGATTGGCAAGCACCTGTATCACGATATATTTTAACTGATTTCCTGTCATTAATGTCCAGAGGACTGACAAAACCATCAGACAGGAAATTAGCACATGAACTCTTGAGAGTGTCCCCCTCGTTACTGCTCAAAAGAGGAGCTTCATCATGAAATTTTACTTTACCCCTCAAAGCAGGTTCAGTTAACTCGGTTAAAGAATTCTGGGAACTCTCAAGGGTGGACACTAGACCAATTGACTGAATATTTAAAGACTCCTTTTTGTTCACATCACGCTGTCTCCTGAAACATTCCTCCGTAGTACGACCAAGCTTACTACAATACTACAATAAGTACATTTACTTTTCTGAAATCTAGAGGTGTAGCTGGTATTTACTTCCTGAGAAACATCATCTTTATTCTCTTTCCTGTTACCTGTACTCTGAGTAGAGGCAACGTACTTATTCTCAGCTTTCTTTTTTTCTTTAGAATATCTCTTGTGAGTGAGAACATATTCATCAGCTAAAACTGCAGCATCAGAGAAATTATCTATTCTTTTCTCATCAAGATATAGGCTTACATCTTTATTAATACACCTTTTGAAGTCCTCTAGCAAAATCATCTGCTTAAATTTATCAAAATCAGAATTTACATACTTAGAATTTAACCACTGCTCTAACAGATCTTCTTTGATTTTTGCATACTCAACATGGGATTGCTTATCTTCCTTATAAGTTGTCCTAAATTTTACTCTATAGGCTTCAGGAACAAGCTCATAGGCCTTAAGAATCAAGCTCTTAACTACATCATAATTATCAGATTGATCCTGAGGCAAAGATGCATAAGTTACTTGAGCTTTACCGGTGAGAACACTCTGAAGGAGTACTGGCCAATACTTTTTGGGCCAATTAAAACCTGTAGCTACCGTCTCAAACAACTGAAAATACTTTGTTAAATCAGATTCATTAAAAGAGGGACAAGTTTAACATTTTTAGCCACATCAAAATCATCATAGCTAGATGATCCAGTTTCACCTTGTTTCATGCGATACTCATGGTCTGCCTGAATCCTAGCAAGTTCAATTTGTGCCTGAGCCTGTGCCTGTGCCTGTGCCTCCTGAATACGAGCCTGAGACTCAGCCTCCTTAGCACGTGCCTGAAACTCAGCCTCCTTAGCACGAGCCTGAAACTCAGCCTCCTTAGCACGAGCCTCCTGCAGGGCTAGCTGTAACTTAGCTATTTCAATCTGCATTTGCTCATCTGGAGAAGTTACATTAAACAAGCTTTTATTAATCATGCCAACAATTTGATCTTTAGAATGATGAGAGCGAACAGCAATTCCCAAATGTTGAGCAACAAGCTTAAGTTCATTCTTTGTTCTGTTTTCTACATCACACACTGTTTGCACATTTGACAAAAAATCTTTGGCTTCATCAAGAGTAGTAATAGTAGACATCATGAGTAAATCACAGTCACAAAATATCAAGCAATATCCTTATGATAATATCCTGAATATCCTGATAAGAGGTCGCCAAATTTATGTTACGGAACAGAGAGAGATAATGAACACTTCAAGTGAGAATACTAAAATCACTACTGTCCTGCAAAGTTTCCGGTTCAAAACAAAAGAGTTAGGTAAAATTACAAGTTAAAGTTTAATGCTCAAACTGACCACTAAACATTCAGGACTCATAAGGGTAATGTATTGGCAAAACAGGTTACATATATGGTTAACTGGAATATCCTCTATTTACACGAATTTAGCAAGAGCAAATTTATCTAAGTCAGCCCTGACAAAATGAGTAAACCGGATAATGCTCAGTTAAAGAAAGATATAATATTATTACAGATACAAAATATTCACACACACAACAAAGCCAGTCAGGAGATAGGATGTGTGTGCTGGGCATTCCCCAGGTCCTGTCCTCCCCACTTACTGTTTTTGAATCAGCCCATACGCCACTGATCGGGCTAATGTATGGCCCGGCCTGCACTATATGTGCAGGGAATCTTTCAACAACAACAACAACAACAAAATATTACTATTACTGGCTGACAGTAAAAACTTTACCAGGCTTACGAATTAACGCCTCATGCTATACAGTACAAGAAAAATGGTAATAACACTTATACCCAAATTATACAGCCGCTAGATGGTTGGAGACTTCCTGAGCACTCACAAAAATAATAATATACCGTACAGGGGAGGACAGAGATGTGAACAGAATGAGAAGAAGATCTAAGTGGCAACTAATGTAGAGACTGAGCTCATTATACAGGGGGCCGGCAGAGCTTGATTCAACTTGTAAGGATGCGCAAATGAAGGCATTAGGGGACGAAGAGTTGACAATCCTGCTCTGAACAACAGAAAGAACGACTTACTCTACTATAAGGGGGAGAAGGGGGGAGTGAGGTAGAACACCCCAGCCTGGTTACTATGGAAGCCACGTGGCGAATCGTGATCAAAGATGAAGCATACTGTACATTAGAATTATACAAAGGATGATGAAATCATAGGCTATATAACACCTCCCGACAAAGAAAAAGAAATTTACAAAGGAAATTTTTTATTACTCTAAGACAATCTGTCTAAAATCTAGATAAGAAATCTGCAATAACATTTTCTTTCCCCTTGACATGTTGCATGTCTAATGAATACTCCTGAAGAAGTAGACTCCATCTTCTCAATCTCTGATTTTTATCTTTAAACTTACTAAGGAATTTCAGTGGGTTATGATCGGTATAAATGACAATGGGGTCAAAATCAGAACACAAACAAAATGAAAAATGCTGTAAACCCAAAATCAAGGCCAAAAGCTCTTTCTCAATAGTTGAGTAGTTCTTTTGAGGTGGAGTGAACTTACTGTAATAAGATACAGTGTGTTCAATACCCTGATCATCCTCTTGCAACAAAACAGCCCCAGCTCCTGTATCACTTGCGTGAACAGCCATCTTAAAAGGCTTAGCAAAATTTGGAGTAGCGAGCACTGGCTGACTTAATAGGATAGCTTTAAGTTTACTGAAAGAGGATTCACAGTTATCGGTCCAGACAAATTTAACTCCCTTTTTCAGTAGGTTTGTAGGTGGTGATACAAGAATTGAAAAGTTAAGAACAAATCTCCTGTAATAACCTACCATTCCAAAAAATCTTTGTAGGTCTTTCCTACTTTTAGGTCTAGGAAGATCACTTATAACCTGAACCTTAGCTCCTGGTGGTCCACCGTGTCCATCACCAATTACGTACCCAAGGTACTGAACTTTAGCTTGACCAAACTCACACTTTGATAAATTAGCTAGAAGATTAGCCTGAACCAAACGCTCAAGAAATTTACTGACATTGCATAGGTGATCTTTCCAGTTGTCATTGAAGATTAATACATCATCAATATAAACAACACACCCTGCCAAACCCTCTGTTACAACATTCATGAGCTTCTGAAAAGTGGCTGGTGCATTCTTCATACCATATGGCATTACAGAACATGCAAAAGTCTTTCCTAGTGTTACAAAACATGAGATCTCCCTAGCACGCTCAGTCATAGGTACTTGCCAGTATCCCTTTAACAAATCAAACTTACTTATGTACCTAGCCTTTCCGATCTTGTCTACGCAATCTTCCACGCGAGGGAGAGGGTAATTGTCTGTTTTGGTTATGTGATTAACACGTCTTTAGTCGATGCAAAGCTGCTGTAACCCACCTGGCTTAGGGACTAGAGTGACAGGAGAACTCCACTCGCTCTGACAGGGCTCAATCATCTTGTGGTCCAACAGGTAGCCAAGCTCCTTATAGATGAGAAGAACTTTCACTGGGTTCACACGGTAAGGAGGCAGTTTAATTGGCTTTGCGTCTCCAATATCGACATCATGCATCAACACAGTGGTTCTTCCTAGAGTGGGACGGAACACTTGCGGGTACTCCTGCAGTAATGCCAAAAACTCCTGCCTTTCCTCGGGAGGTAGATGAGAAAGCTTAGTCTGGAGATCATTCATGACATCAGGATTCTTCCCCAGACTATCACTCAGGCTCATACTGCATGGGAGAGCTTCACTTGCAGACTCGGGTGGAACAGCTACAGTGCAGACTGGGTTATTTTCGTCCCGCCTGTGATATAATTTAGCATGTTGATGTGACAAAGTTGCTTGTTCTTTCTACGATCTGGTGTGGCGATGACATAGTTGACATCAATGAGTTTCTTCTCCACAAAATAAGGACCACTAAACTTGGCTTGAAGAGGTTGCCCATGCACCGGCAGCAGAATCAAAACCTGATCTCCTGGCTGAAAGTGGCGTAACCTGGACTTCTTATCATACCAAGTCTTCATCTTCTCCTGAGCAGCTCCTAAATTCTCTCTCGCCAGCTGTTAAGCAGTGGACAGCCGTTCTTTGATCTTCATCACATACTCCAGCAGGTTGACGTCATATTCCTCCAACAGCCAGCATTCCTTGAGTAGCTTAAGGGGTCCTCTTACTTCATTGCCAAACAGTAGTTCAAAGGGTGAGAAGCCCAGTGATTCATTTGAAGATTCTCTTGTGGCAAATGCAACGAATGGAAGACCTTTATCCCAGTCTTTCTGATGTTCCAAACAGTATTTCCTGAGCATCGATTTGAGTGTTTGATGATATCCCTCCAACGCTCCTTGGGTCTGAGGATGGTAAGCTGAAGACGTGATCTGGGTGATGCCCAACTCTTTCAGAGACTGCTTGAAAATATATGACGTGAAATTAATTCCCGGTCTGACTGTACCTCCTTGGGCAGACCAAACTTGGTAAAGAACCTTAGCATTTCCTTAACCACGTTCTTTGCTGAGATATTTCTAAGTGGAATGGCTTCAGGATAACGAGTAGCTATATCAATCAGGGTCAACACATAAGAAAATCCTGAAGAAGTCTTAGGAAGAGGGCCCACAATATCCACTAACACACGGGTGAATGGCGCCTCAAAAGGAGGAATGGGAACTAGAGGTGCAACCTTTTCGGTCTGATTACACTTCCCCACAACTTGACAGGTGTGACAAGACTTACAATACCAGGAAACAGCTCTGAAGATACCTGGCCAGTAGAAGTGTTTCAAAATGCGTGCCACAGTCTTCCTCACTCCAAGGTGTCCTGCCAAACTGGAATCATGAGCCACCCTAATGATATCCTGCCTACAAACACGAGGGATGACAACTTGATGTACAAACTCCCATTCACAGTCGGCTGATGCTGTTGGGGGTCTCCACTTTCTCATAAGTACTCCTGACTTTATATAATAACAAGTAGGAGCACTAGCTGACTCTTCCTCACTGCAAGCAGAGTTAGCTAGACCTTTCAACTCAGGGTCAGCAACCTGCAACTCAGCCAACTCTTGACGAGACAAATTATCAACACTACGGGGTACTGCCTCATCTGGTGAGTGGCCCAAATTAGCAAGAAAAGTGTCATCTAGGAGAACATCATCATCATCATTATCCTCTAAGTCACCAGTAACTTTAGACTTAGCCCTAGTAACAGCACATGCAGAGAACACATTAGGGACATCACAATCCTGGATCGCATCACTGGTTCACTAGACAACTGAGGAGCTGGACACACTTGACTTCCACCAATATCATTTCCAAGTAAGAAAGTTACACCTGACATTGGGAGTGTCTCAACCAACCCAACCATAACGGAACCATTAACAAAACCAGACTCTAAATTCACTCTGCACAGAGGGACAGAGAAGTAATTATTCCCTACACCTTGTAAGATTACAGTTTCATCAGAGGAATTAACATTAGAGCCTAGAACACTGGTCAGCATCAGGGATTGGCAAGCACCTGTATCACGATATATTTTAACTGATTTCCTGTCATTACTGTCCAGACGACTGACAAAACCATCAGACAGGAAATTAGCACATGAACTCTTGAGAGTGTCCCCCACGTTACTGCTCAAAAGAGGAGCTTCATCATGAGATTTTACTTTACCCCTCAAAGCAGGTTCAGTTAACTCGGTTAAAGAATTCTGGGAACTCTCAAGGGTGGACACTAGACCAATTGACTGAATATTTAAAGACTCCTTTTTGTTCACATCACGCTGTCTCCTGAAACATTCCTCCGTAGTACGACCAAGCTTACTACAATAAGTACATTTACTTTTCTGAAATCTAGAGGTGGAGCTGGTATTTACTTCCTGAGAAACATCATCTTTATTCTCTTTCCTGTTACCTGTACTCTGAGTAGAGGCAACGTACTTATTCTCAGCTTTCCTTTTTTCTTTAGAATATCTCTTGTGAGTGAGAACATATTCATCAGCTAAAACTGCAGCATCAGAGAAATTATCTATTCTTTTCTCATCAAGATATAGGCTTACATCTTTATTAATACACCTTTTGAAGTCCTCTAGCAAAATCATCTGCTTAAATTTATCAAAATCAGAATTTACATACTTAGAATTTAACCACTGCTCTAACAGATCTTCTTTGATTTTTGCATACTCAACATGGGATTGCTTATCTTCCTTATAAGTTGTCCTAAATTTTACTCTATAGGCTTCAGGAACAAGCTCATAGGCCTTAAGAATCAAGCTCTTAACTACATCATAATTATCAGATTGATCCTGAGGCAAAAATGCATAAGTTACTTGAGCTTTACCGGTGAGAACACTCTGAAGGAGTACTGGCCAATACTTTTTGGGCCAATTAAAACCTGTAGCTACCGTCTCAAACAACTGAAAATACTTTGTTAAATCAGATTCATTAAAAGAGGGACAAGTTTAACATTTTTAGCCACATCAAAATCATCAGAGCTAGATGATCCAGTTCCACCTTGTTTCATGCGATACTCATGGTCTGCCTGAATCCTAGCAAGTTCAATTTGTGCCTGAGCCTGTGCCTGTGCCTGTGCCTCCTGAATACGAACCTGAGACTCAGCCTCCTTAGCACGTGCCTGAAACTCAGCCTCCTTAGCACGAGCCTGAAACTCAGCCTCCTTAGCACGAGCCACCTGCAGGGCTAGCTGTAACTTAGCTATTTCAATCTGCATTTGCTCATCTGGAGAAGTTACATTAAACAAGCTTTTATTAATCATGCCAACAATTTGATCTTTAGAATGATGAGAGCGAACAGCAATTCCCAATTGTTGAGCAACAAGCTTAAGTTCATTCTTTGTTCTGTTTTCTACATCACACACTGTTTGCACATTTGACAAAAAATCTTTGGCTTCATCAAGAGTAGTAATAGTAGACATCATGAGTAAATCACAGTCACAAAATATCAAGCAATATCCTTATGATAATATCCTGAATATCCTGATAAGAGGTCGCCAAATTTATGTTACGGAACAGAGAGAGATAATGAACACTTCAAGTGAGAATACTAAAATCACTACTGTCCTGCAAAGTTTCCGGTTCAAAACAAAAGAGTTAGGTAAAATTACAAGTTAAAGTTTAATGCTCAAACTGACAACTAAACATTCAGGACTCATAAGGATAATGTAATGGCAAAACAGGTTACATATATGGTTAACTGGAATATCCTCTACTTACACGAATTTAGCAAGAGCAAATTTATCTAAGTCAGCCCTGATAAAATGAGTAAACCGGATAATGCTCAGTTAAAGAAAGATATGATATTATTACAGATACAAAATATTCACACACACCACAAAGCCAGTCAGGAGATAGGACGTGTGTGCTGGGCATTCCCCAGGTCCTGTCCTCCCCACTTACTGTTTTTTAATCAGCCCATACGCCACTGATCGGGCTAATGTATGGCCCAGCCTGCACTATATGTGCAGGGAATCTTTCAACAACAACAACAACAACAATATATTACTATTACTGGCTGACAGTAAAAACTTTACCAGGCTTACGAATTAACGCCTCATGCTATACAGTACAAGAAAAATGGTAATAACACTTATACCCAAATTATACAGCAGCTAGATGGTTGGAGACTTCCTGAGCACTCACAAAAATAATAATATACCGTACAGGGGAGGACAGAGATGTGAACAGAATGAGAAGAAGATCTAAGTGGCAACTAATGTAGAGACTGAGCTCATTATATAGGGGGCCGGCAGAGCTTGATTCAATTTGTAAGGACGTGCAAATGAAGGCATTAGGGGATGAAGAGTTGACAATCCTGCTCTGAACAACAGAAAGAACGACTTACTCTACTATAAGGGGGAGAAGGGGGGAGTGAGGTAGAACACCCCAGCCTGGTCACTATGGAAGCCACGTGGCTAATCGTGATCAAAGATGCAGCATACTGTACATTAGAATTATACAAAGGATGATGAAATCATAGGCTGTGTAACAATATATGTATATATATATATATATATATATATATATATATATATATATATATATATATATATATATATATATATATATATATATATATATATATATATATATATATATATATATATATATATATATATATATATATATATATATATATATATACTTTATGTGTCCGACTCTGGGCATAGGCTTCACAGCCTGCTATCATGGCCCAGCAGTCCTCCTACATACCATACACCTCTACATGTCACCACTTCGGCGCTAATACCCATATATATATATATATATATATATATATATATATATGGAGCCACTGTGGTACAATGGTAAAGTGTGCGTTTTCGTACACTGGAGAGTGAAGGCACTCCAACACTACAATCACACAAGCACTTCTCACCCTACATACAATCTCTACCAGACAGCCTAAGCCTCTTGGTAGAGATACATAGGTTGTATCATCCCCACTTTGGTCGGGATAGGCCTGTCCTGCAGTGGATACTCAATATATATATATATAGCTGCGATTATATCGGCATATGCTCCACAGGCAGGATTGGATGAATCAGAAAAAGATAGATTTTGGTATGATTTAATACATGTAGTGGGTGGTATGCGGGATGATGAGATAGTGATTTTGGGAGGGGACTTAAATGGTCATGTAGGTGAAGCAGCACAAGGTTATGAAGGAGTGCATGGGAGATGTGCGTATGGTCTAAGGAACGCAGAAGGGGAAAGGATACTCGAGTTTGGGGAGGCAACAGACATGATTGTGTGCTACACATATTTTAGGAAAAGAGACAGTAGGTTAATTACGTATGAGTCTGGGGGAAATAGCAGTCAGATAGATTATTTTCTGGTTATGAGGGCCGATAGGAGGTTAGTGAGGGATGTTAAAGTTATAGGAAGTGAGGAGTGTGTGCAGCAGCACAAATTATTGATTTGTGATTTGGTGCTTAAAGAACAAGTGATGAAAAAGAGGACTTATGTACCTAGGAGGAAAATATGGAAGCTGAAAAACCAAGTAGTATGGGATGCCTTCTATAGCGGGTTGAGGAGAGTGGTGGCTGAACAGGGAGCTGTAGACAGAGGCGTTAATGAACAGTCAGAGCCCTCAAGAACAATTTCTTGAGAGTTACTGATGTATCATGTGGCTGGACAAGAGGACCACCAAGACATAAAGTAACTTGGTGATGGGATGAGGGTGTAGAAGCTGCAATTAAGGAGAAAAGAAGGCTTTTCCGGGAATGGAAGAAGGGTGGTAGCAAAGAGGAATATTTGGCTGCCAAGCGTAGGGCTAGAAGAGAGGTATACAGGGCAAAGTCTGAGTCACAGAGACAATTACTTGATAACCTAAATCATGGGGAAAGGAAAAATTTATTTAGGGTGGCAGGTCAGGTGAAGAGGGATAATCGGGATATCATAGGTGAGCAGTGTGTGAAGAATGATGAAGGAAGGGTAGTGGTGAACAGTGAGGATATTAAAGATGCATGGAGAGAGCATTATAACCGGTTGTTGAATGAGGAGTTTGACTGGGACAGGGAAGGTTTGGAGCCAGCACATCCAGTGTCTGGCCCTTGGCCTTTGATTGATATTGCTACTGTGAGTGAGGCAATAGGCATGATGAGGGTGGGCAAGGCAGCAGGTGTGTCTGGGTTGACTGCCGAAATGTTGAAGGCCTCAGGTGATATAGGGGTGAGTTTAGTCACTGACCTGATAAACAGGATTATTTATGAGTGTGTTGTCCCAGATGATTGGCTGAAGAGTGTAATTGTAAATGTCTATAAAGGGAAGGGTGATGCCCTGGAAAGAGGAAATTATAGAGGTATAAAGCTTTTAGATCAGATAATGAAGGTAATGGAGAGAATTTTAGAAGGTATGATTAGAGAAAGAGTGAATATTGATGAGATGCAGTTTGGGTTTATGCCAGGTAGGGGGACCACTGATGCCATATTCATTGTTCAACAGCTTCAGGAAAAATATATTGGTAGGAGAAGGGATCTTTATTTTGTTTTTGTTGATTTGGAAAAGGCCTTTGACAGAGTCCCAAGAGAGGTGGTGAAGTGGGCAATGAGAAAGCTTGGCTTGGAGGAGTGGCTGGTTCGGGTGGTTATGGCCATGTATGTGGGTGCTCACACCCAGGTGAGAGTGAATGGAGATTTGAGTGATGAGTTTTCCGTGAATGTTGGTGTGCATCAGGGGTCAGTCTTGAGTCCCATGTTGTTTATCATGGTACTTGAAGCCCTTTCACGTGACTTTAGAAACGGACTCCCTGTCACGAATCAATTCGCGATATTTCCCTTTTGTGAGAAGCCACGAACTATTAGTGGAAAACTCACTGTGTATCGCTCAGTTAACCGTTTCTCCCTCCATTTCGGGGTATACTTTTCAAAACATTCGTCACCGTTTTCAAAAGTGACCGATTTAATGCACGTCACTAAGTGCTGTACTGAGCGATACTATTGTTTTCTTTATTGTTCGCCCCTGCTTGCACTTGACCGTTAAAAATACGGCTTAGTGCTCCGCTTTTGTTCCCACGACTTAGTCTTGTGTTTGCTGTGACGGAGAAAGGTTCTGTGCTCAGAAGTGGAGAGGTCAGCTAGCACCCCAAGCTCCACTAGTACAGTTAATCCCAGTACTCCCACCCCCCACCCCTCGGGTGATACATAGTATTCATCGACTGGTATTTCCTTTGTGTATTTCCTAGTTTTAAGAGTTTAGTTAAGGTGTTTTTCCTAGGCGTAAGTATTTAGCTTCTGTATGAATGAGCGAGTGCGTCTCATTGATTTGATTTGAAATGTAACGTTAAATTTATTTTTGTAATTAATAAATTTAACAGTTCTTTTCCTTGAGCTTAATGTAAAGTAAACTCTTGTTTCATTTCTCCGTAATTAAGCTTATTTCCCACATAGCTCCTAGCTTGCATAAACGTTTGCTTTCATAACTGGTACTTAGACCAGTCTTGTTGTATTAACTTAAAATCCGTTGTGCCAGATAGGAGTTAATGCATCAGCAAGAACCTGATGTTATTATTATTAGTATTAGTTATTTATTGTCAGGGGTGATGTAACTTTCTCCAGAGGCTAACAGTACAGTAATTCAGCAATTGTGAGTAATTAGTCTCTGCTGTGTACTGTTGAGGAAGTTTTTGAATTCTCGTTCTTAGAGAATCGTTGCACGATTTAGCAAGACAATCATTGTCCCTGCTCTTCAGTATTATTGAATATTATTATCAATTTAAATAACATTTAAGCATTTATTTCAAAAAACACAGTGATATATAAAAACCCCGTGACAATTGGCGACCTCATTCCAGGATATTAACTCCTAGCTCTAAAGCTATTCACGAGATAGTGCTCACTCATTCATATTTAGGTATTTATGATTAAAGTTTATAGGCACAAGTTTACTGGTGTTTACCATTAATTTAGCAAGTGAATTTTTGCTTTATCAATCCATAGAGTACTTAACTCTAGTTTATTCTTGGTAACGCCAGACGATTTTATTCGCTCCTGGGAAGTCGGCGTACCCATTGTGTTTATTATTGAGTCTTCCCAGTCATTTACATTTTTTATTTATTCTTTGCCAGTTAACTAGATAAGACTGGTCACCATTAGCTTGTGTCTGTACTCTTTACTTGTGTTTATTAGTATTCGTCGCTAAGCAGTCAGTACTCAATTTCGGTTTGCTTAGTAAATTAGCGCCATGGCTACCGCTGTATTTTTACAGGAAGCCAAAGATATGGGTCTTACAGACCCAACCGAAATTAAAGAGTATATACTCTCACGGCATAATCAGGAGCAGCAGCGCGAGAATGATGCCCGTGAAGAGCGTAAGATTCAGCGCGAATACGAGCGAGAACAGCGCGAGGAACGCGAAAAGGAGCGTGAATACGAGCGAGAACAGCGCGAATACGAGCGTGAACAACGAGACAAAGAACGAGAACATGAACTTGAAGTGCTGAAGCTCAAGCGAGATTCCTTGGCTTCAGACACGTCTGGTGCAGTTGGTCCAAGCTCCACGAGCGTTCTCCCTGCACATGTCCTGCCGACCCCACGCATCAAGCTTCCTTCATACAAGGAAAGCGAGCGAATCGAGCCGTACATAGCTCGTTTTGAGGACATGGCAGACATGTATCAACTGGATGAGGCAGCTAAGCGGCTTCAGTTTCTTAGCCTATTTGAGGGCCCTGCCCTCGATATTCTCCACAGAATTCGTGGAGACAATCTCACATATGAGATGATGAAAGCTGCACTCATTAAGGCGTATGGTCTCACAGTAGACGACGCCAAAGTTCAGTTCATGCGAGCTCGTCTCCAAGACAAGGAGACAGCTGTTCAGTTCCTTGATCGTCTCACAGCTTACTTAAATGAGTGGATGGAGAAAGATGAAACTCCTTCCACGCGTGAGGGGATAATTGACCTTATGCTGCGTACACATCTTTATCTCTTTTCTATCGCTACTTTAATGGTCACTGCTCCTCTGAACTCTCTGCTTGCATTCCTCCACCTCTACGACGGGCGCGTAGCACCCGTCTGGCAGCAAACTCTCATCCTTTTTCTGTCCAACTCTCTAATGCAAGAGTTAACCGTTACTCCCAGTCTTTCATTTATGCAACAGGTCAGCTCTGGAACTGTCTCCCTCTGTCTGTATTTCCTGCTGCCTATGATCTCCAGTCTTTCAAACGCAGTGTGTCCAGGCATCTCAAAATGATCGGATCTTAAATTTGGCTCTATATTGTATTTTGTTTTTCTCTTGGAGGGAACTGTTACTGCGGGCTCATGGCCTTTGGTTCCTTCTTCCTCGCATAAAAAAAAAAAAAAAAAAAACACAGCTAGAGAGGTCGTGGCCTGCTGAGCTCATAGCACAGCTTAAGATCTGCCAGGTGAAAGATGCCAGCCAAATGGCAGAGAAGGCTGATGCATTCTTTACTGCATACGGGTATCAAGCTCGTAAGCAAAACACCTGGAGCAGAAAAGATACTGCCAAGTTTGGGAAGCCATCTCAGACTGAATCCCAGCACCAAGGCCGTTCTCAGAGTAATGGCCAAGGTCCAAAACCGCAGTGGAAGGACCAGGGGCAAAACACTCAGAAACCTGAGTGGAAGAGGTACAACAAGTACCCTAACCAGCAGCAGTATCAGCCATGCAACCGACCGTCGGGACAAACTTTTTCACCACCAGCTCAAAAGAGGCAGGAAGCGAATGCAGCCTTCATTCCTCAGCAGCAGCCTGGTGGTCACGTCCCTACCAGTGTGGGTACTTCCCCACAGTTCACTAGTCCCACAGTGACAGTGAACCCCCCTCCACAGATGGCCAATGTTCCATCTTCTTCACAAGGCACAATGTTTGCCACATCAATTCAGCAGCCTCATGAGTGGCTAGCTGCTTCCTCCACAGGCCCTCCCACAGGTGACAGTACCTTCCTTGTTCAGCCAGGGTTTGTGGGAGACATTCCTGTGAAGGTCCTGAGAGATAATGGTTCCTCAGGTTGCTCTGTTAAGCAGAGTTTAGTTCGGCCTGAGCAGTATACAGGTCGACAGATCCATGCAAAGCTTATTGATGGATCAGTGAGATTGTTCCCTGAGGCATGTATCCAGGTGGCATCTCCATTTTATACTGGTACGACACTTGCAGTTGTCATGCCAGAGCCCTTATTTGAACTCATCATTGGAAATAATGGAGTCAAGGATAGTTGCTCCGATGGCGCTACTTAGACTTCGGCTGCTGCGGTAACACGAGCCATGACTGAGGCTCCAGATTGTGTCACCCCAGTGATCATTGAATCGCCGCAAGATCTGATGTGTAGTCAACTTGTTGTACAAGAACAACATTCTGACCTGACACTTGCTGCCGTGCGGAACAAACAAAAGGGTCGAGTGATTAAGTATTCACGGGGAGGTCGAGCCAAGTTCCTTCGCAAACAACGACGGCTCTACCGTGAGTCACGAACACCCGAGGGCGAGGTTCGACTGCAGTTTGTCGTTCCCGCCAAGTACCGCCTAGCAGTGTTAGAATGGGGTCATTGTTCAGCCTCAGGAGGTCACATGGGCAAAAGGAAGACCCAGGGCCATATCCGAGCTGACTTTTTCTGGCCAGGGATGGGACGGGACATAAATAGTTTTGTCCATTCCTGCAGTGTGTGCCAAAGTATCACCACTAATCAGGGACATGCCCTTCCTGTGCCATTTGTAACCACACCCGTAATCTCTGAGACAGTTGAGAGACAGGGTAGTGGTGAAGTGGGTGCAGACCTGACGTCTCGCCCATTGGCCCCGCAGGACACATTATGTCCAGGGCCTGTACATACATATTATGTACCGTAAGTTAAGGGGGAAGTTGAGAGGCGACTTGAGGCTATGGAAGACCCAAGTTTGCATAAGGATTCTCAGTTTCCCGGTACTAATAGAAGTACTGTAGGTTAAGGGGGAAGTTCGAGAGAGAACTCCGCAGAGGCGACTTGAGGCTATGGAAGACCCAAGTTTGCACAAGGATTCTCAGCTTCCCGGTACTAATATAAGCATTGTATTGTAGGTTAAGGGGAAAGTGAGAACTCCGCAGAGGCGACTTGAGGCTATGGAAGACCCAAGTTTGCACAAGGATTCTCACCTTCCCAATATTAATATAAGTACTGTAGGTTAAGGCACAGGTTGAGGACCCGTGTGCAGTTCGAGGCTATGGAAGACCCGAGTTTGCACAAGGATTCTCAACTTGCCGACCATAATCGTGTGCTGTAATTAATGGCGACCTCGAATGTACGTCGTAGCACTGACTGCTAGGCAGAGAGTAATTGTAACATAATAAAATTTTGTCCCATTGACACTTTTGATGCTCCACCTCAATTGGTTTTGCAGGTTCAGCAATGGGTGTAGCAGTTTTGCTGTGCGGGCCAGCTGATCGTCTGCCGCACGCTGCCGCCTCTTCTCCTCTGCCTTCGTCGTCGCCATATTATTTACTGTGTCATTTTACACATAGGTACAGTTACACTACAACTGTCACACCTACACCGTGTATTACATACATCACACTACACAACAATTAGTTGTCAGTGTAAATGTAGCGACTTTTCGCTCAGTTTGACCTGAGTACAGGATTTTCACCGTCGTCACGGAGTTTTTCCCTCAAGCTTGCTTCTATTAACGTAAATACGAGGTTTTTTCGCTCACTGGCGACTGCGACTTTCTCCTGTAGCAGGATAGCACACACACCACAGTGTGAATCTTGTGTGAGTGACGTAGGATGTGTACATATATATATATATCCACAAATTTTTTCCCATAAGGAAAAAATTTAATTTTCTAGGGGCGTAATGTCACGAATCAATTCGCTACATTTCCCTTTTGTGAGAAGCCACGAACTATTAGTGGAAAACTCACTGTGTATTGCTCAGTTAACCGTTTCTCCCTCCATTTCGGGGTATACTTTTCAAAACATTCGTCACCGTTTTCAAAAGTGACCGATTTAATGCACGTCACTAAGTGCTGTACTGAGCGATACTATTGTTTTCTTTATTGTTCGCCCCTGCTTGCACTTGACCGTTAAAAATACGGCTTAGTGCTCCGCTTTTGTTCCCACGACTTAGTCTTGTGTTTGCTGTGACGGAGAAAGGTTCTGTGCTCAGAAGTGGAGAGGTCAGCTAGCACCCCAAGCTCCACTAGTACAGTTAATCCCAGTACTCCCACCCCCCACCCCTCGGGTGATACATAGTATTCATCGACTGGTATTTCCTTTGTGTATTTCCTAGTTTTAAGAGTTTAGTTAAGGTGTTTTTCCTAGGCGTAAGTATTTAGCTGCTGTATGAATGAGCGAAAAGTGCGTCTCATTGATTTGATTTGAAATGTAACGTTAAATTTATTTTTGTAATTAATAAATTTAACAGTTCTTTTCCTTGAGCTTAATGTAAAGTAAACTCTTGTTTCATTTCTCCGTAATTAAGCTTATTTCCCACATAGCTCCTAGCTTGCATAAACGTTTGCTTTCATAACTGGTACTTAGACCAGTCTTGTTGTATTAACTTAAAATCCGTTGTGCCAGATAGGAGTTAATGCATCAGCAAGAACCTGATGTTATTATTATTAGTATTAGTTATTTATTGTCAGGGGTGATGTAACTTTCTCCAGAGGCTAACAGTACAGTAATTCAGCAATTGTGAGTAATTAGTCTCTGCTGTGTACTGTTGAGGAAGTTTTTGAATTCTCGTTCTTAGAGAATCGTTGCACGATTTAGCAAGACAATCATTGTCCCTGCTCTTCAGTATTATTGAATATTATTATCAATTTAAATAACATTTAAGCATTTATTTCAAAAAACACAGTGATATATAAAAACCCCGTGACACTCCCGTGGGAGTTGTTGTATGCTGATGATTTGGTGTTGATTGCAGAGAATGAAAGGGAGGCAGAGGAAAGGTTTAGGAAGTGGAGAGATGGTATGGGGCAAAAGGGTTTAAGGGTAAATGCAGATAAAACAAAAGTGATGATATCTAGGGTTGGTGGCGGTACTGTCAAAGACGAGGGAGAGTGGCCATGTGCAGTTTGCCACAAGGGCGTGGGAAGTAATTCCATCTTGTGCGGTGTGTGTGATAAATGGGTGCATAAGAGATGTAGTGGTATCAGAGGTAGACTGCGAGATAACGCTGATTTTATGTGTATGGCGTGCCGGGGTGAGCAGGTGGAGATTGTCAGACGTGAAAGGATTGAACTTGCAGGTGTATCTCTTGAGTGTGTGGACGAGTTTTGTTATTTGGGAGACATGTTGTGTGCTGGAGGTGGGGCTGGAGCTAGCTCTGTGGCTAGGGTGAGAAGTGGTTGGAAGAAGTTCAGGGAGCTCTTGCCTCTCCTGACATTGAGAGGGCTCTCCCTACGTGCTAAGGGGTCTTTGTATGCAGCATGTGTTAGGAGTGTAATGCTGTATGGCAGTGAGACTTGGGCAGTGAGGGAGGAAGATATTCGCCGGCTCAGATGTACAGAAATGACAATGATTAGGTGGATGTGCAGTGCGTCCCTGCGTCCAAGGCCTGGAGGGGCTGGGTTTACAATGGAAGAGTTAAGAGGTAGGATGGGACTGGAATGTATTGGTGTTGTGATGAGGAGAGGTAGATTGAGGTGGTTTGGACATGTGGAGAGGATGGGGGATGATAATTGGGTGAGGAAGGTGAGAAGTGTTAATATTGGGGGTGGGGTTATGAGGGGTAGACCGAGAAAGACATGGGACGAGGTCATTAAGTGTGACCTTAGGGTTAAGGGACTAAACAGGGAGGCTGCAATGGATCGTGCAGCGTGGAGAGCCGCCATTAGGTGACCAAGGCCGACACATGCAAGAATGTTGGAGCCTTTAAAAACGAAAAAATATATATATATATATATATATATATATATATATATATATATATATATATACCGGTATATATATATATATATATATATATATATACTGTATATATCTATATCTATCTGTCTATCTATATACTGTATCTATATCTATTTATCTATCTATCTATCTATATATATATCTATATCTACAACTATCTATCTATCTATCTATATGATACTTGTGTGTGTGTGTGTGTGTGTGTGTGTGCATAAGTGGATAAACAGGATGATAGGCCTATAGATGTAGCGGGAATGAGCAGGCTAGTGCGGGGCCTCTAACTTCCCGATTAGGGCAAATGTGGATTGAATGACATAAATAGGTACAAAAACAAACAGACGGAGGTTCAAGTAAAGGTAACCTAAGGTTTAAATGAACGTAAAACTATATGAAAAAGAAATTCACGGAAGAGAACGCAAAAGGTGTGTTCCAGTAATCTATGAGTTAAAAAAATGATATATAAATAGATAGATTGATAAAGATAGAGAGAGAGAGAGAGAGAGAGAGAGAGAGAGAGAGAGGGAGAGCAAATAAATGCAGGTGCACAAAGAGTCAAAACAAAAAGTGATACTCCGAGAACAGAAAGAACGTAAAAGGATTTCTCGGCATTCTCTGAGGTAAAAAAAAAAAAAAAAAACTGATATGTCAAAGAAGCAGGAAAAAAAAAAAAAGTCCAAAAACGAAATAAGAAGGAAAACTACATTAGCGATGCACACGAAGGAGGTCCACATAAAAACTAAAAAATGAAGAGTGGAATTCTAAAAAAAGGAAGAGAGCAAAGAGTACAGCAGAATTCCCGCCTGGTCAGCAACATTTATTATACTATTTGTGGCCTGTTGATTGGGCAGAAGAGCAGCGTAACTTTGTCCTCCCCATCTCTCGCTGAAGGGACTGTCCCGGAGGGTAATTCACTGAAGGGTTTATTTTACCGTATTAGAATAAGAGAGTAGGGGACACGAGAGAGAGAGAGAGAGAGAGAGAGAGAGAGAGAGAGAGAGTTTCTTTCCCTTTTCACGTTTTTGTAGTTTACTCTTGCTACCTTTAGGTGTTTTTTTTTTTCAGCTTTAGAAAGGCCTAAACAACTTTTAATTAAGCTTTTTCATTGCGATCATGTTTTTATTTGATTCCTGCTACGTGAAGTTGATGTTATTTATCTGTTGAACCTGTGAGTGTTTTTACCTGTGTTTGTAAATAGTGCTCTACCAGAAAACTTGCCTGGTAATATCTTATGAGTTGCGTGGATGGGTCAGTCTGCTGGTGTGGGCGTGGATGGGTCAGTCTGCTGATGTGGGCGTGGATGTGTCAGTGGGCGTGGAAATGACTAAATGTGTGGGAGAGACTTTGATAATGCTCACTAAGCCGTCCCTTTGACATAAAAACTCATCAGGCTAAGTACAGAATGAGCTTTATCATCCTGTGTTATATTCTTGCTATCTGGTGCCTAGTTAATTATAATTATATAGGAAAGAAATATTGAGCTCGAGAGATTACATACAGCCTTCAGTAGCCCCATTACTGCCACGGAGCTTTCATAATGGAGGTACAATTGCAAGATAACAACAAGAATGTCAACAACAAAAAAGCGTCATCGTGACATTGAGGGCTGTGCATGGCATAGGAAGTTACATATCACCTTTTCCTTAGTGCTTTCCTTTACACATGACATCAATATCCTCATGTATGTTACTGACGCACTCTGTGTTGGCATTAAAATGATATCAATAGCATGCAAGATGATGTTAATATGTGATATGTGGAATAAATAGTAAAGACGAGGTGTCATGAAGCCCCTTGTGCCACTCAGAATACTACCCTCAGTCACAATCTCGCTCTTAGGATACTTTCTGGCTCCTCTTCCACAGCCTCTGTTTTAGCATATTTTAGTTGTTTTAGTATGGTGAAATATTTTATTTTTATCTTTGCCCACTTCTATCGTTTTTATTTAGCTTAGGACATGTTTTTAGAAGGTTAGATACAACCTTCATTAACCTCTTCACAAGCTAGGTGGCTATAGTTTGGAATCAACACAAATAAACTATTAAAAAATGCCATATTGGTGTAGGAGTAAAGAGTTTCTAGTCGTGCTGTACCATCAATGCCTGCTTGACATGAGCAGTTTTCATAATTAACATGCAAGGAAATATAAACATCCTATATGCAAAACAAAAATCAAGCAAAGGAAAAACGAACAAGACATCTTTGGTTCCATCCTGTCCCAATGAGAATACAGTACTTCAAGACAGAATGAGAATATACGGGTCTGTCTTAGTGGTATGATGGGGTAAACCAAAAGCCATATATGAAGGCAAAGTGTAGGTGAGGGAATGACTATGTTTTATGTATACGGTGCAACACTCTAAGCATCATGTTTCGAAGGCTCAAAAGTCTGCCTACATGCAACAGATAGCTTGCATACCTTCACACATTACCACTTGGGTACTAACACTCCTCCAAAGATGATGATGCGATAGGTCTGCCTCATTCAGAACTTTTGTGGCGGCGTTAGAGGGAGTGTTTACTTGTTGGTAGGCCTCGTGGAAGATCTTTTGAGACTCGTAACGAATCTCAAATTCCCAAACTTACCCTGCTAAAGTATAATGATCCCTGAAGGTCCTTTTGTCAGTGCCACCCCTTACAACCTGCGACGTCAGGCAATAGGTTACCCTAAGTTTAAGCGAGGGTGTGTGCGTGGGGAGATGAAATTTATTGGCATGCTATGCAGGTAGTTTCTGTACCAGTTGGCAGCTGGTGAATTTGACACTTTATTATCAGCCATTAAATAGCCGTTTACCCACTGGGGATTCCCCTCTGCTGATTGTACTCGTCTGGCGTTATCCATAACAAAATTGTTATATGCGGCAATACTTGTCATATTTAATAATTTCACTGCTTGGAACATAAACCTTACACTAATTTAACTAGAAAGCACACAGAGAGAGCATACCTCCGCCAATGCCATTGCCATTAAATAGGATCCGGATTCGGATCCGTGGAGTTATTGTGTGGAAAACATAGGATCCGGATCCACCCAAAAGTATAAACAAATTTTTCTTGGCCCATGGCACACTCATCCGCAAAATTTTATTGAAATTCATTGAGAACTTCTGGGCATATTGTACGGTATACATACCGCCCTCAAATTCAATAAAGTCTTTCTTGGCCCACGGCCCACCCTTCCACAAAATATGATTAAAATTCATTGAGAACTTTTGGAGATATCGCCTGGACAAACAGACAAACATAGGAAAATATACAACGTCCTCCAACTTCGTTGGCGGAAGTAAAGATGATGGAAAGAAATGGGATTATAAATCAATCCCCTGAATCCGTTTCTCTCTCTCTCTCTCTCTCTCTCTCTCTCTCTCTATGATTTTACTCGACTGAAGGGAGACTTCTTGCGAACGTGTAAATACAGGCGATGTCTAACTCCTACAGTTTGATGGATTGCATAAAACTGTTTGAAAGTTGCCAAAATAATAAAGACGTCATGGCACTGGAGGGATAAATGATGTACAACCAACAGAGGGGTGTGGCATACTTCAAATAAACCACACAGGAAAGGGGGAAGAATATTCAGTCACCCACCCGTTCTGTGCCTCAACGGGAGAGTAGGAGCCCGGGGTTACAATACTCAGTCCCCGCACTTTAGGCAAGGGTACCTTACTTTCCTATGAGCAGCATAATGGAAGCAGTAAATCCAAGCCCATCCTTGGCTGCAAACGCTTATAGGTTGAGTCAGGTTGAAACGGCTTAACACACTATGACAGCAGTTGTAAATGGTTTCCTTGTTTACGAGAAACCATTTGACTTGCCACTAAGTGTAAAGAGAAATGAAGACAGCATTACACCAAGTTTGTGGATGGTGGGCGCCCTCACTTACCTTTCCTTTTTGCTGGAAGTTTTATCTCAGTCAGCCTGATCCAAAGAAGGGTGACTATTTCCAGCCCTCTATCACCCAGCTGCTTTAACACCCTGTATTTCAAAATTCTCTAATTATATTCTCACCAAAACATTTTAAAACACCTGTCCTGTCAAAACCTTCTTTCCGGTCGTCAGTATGGGTTCCGTCAGGGTCGCTCCAGTGGCGATCTTCTCACCTTCCTTTCAGATTCCTGGTCGTCCTCCTTTCAGGACTTTGGCGAAAGCTTTGCCATTGTAGTTGATATCACAAAGGCTTTCGATCGAGTCTGGCATGAATCTTTAATTTCCTAACTATCCTCTAACAGTTTGTATCCATCGATCTGTGCCTTCACCTCTAACTTCTTTTCTGGTCGTTCAGTAGCTGCTGTTGTAGACGGCCACCAAGCTTCTAGAGCTATCAATAGTGATGTTCCTCAGGGTTCTGTCCTATTACCAATTCTCCTCCTTCTATTCCCGATGTCACTAACCAAGGAAAAACCGCCACTCTTCACCAGATTATTTAATTTTCGACATCAAAGTCGGTCTACTAAACTCCATTCATTTTATGTGCCCTCTGTGTCACTAAAAGGAAGGGAGAAATTATAACAACATTAATTTAGTCACTGCTACAAGGAAGAGAGGCTGTATTATAGTCAAGGAAAATAAAGAAGTGGTGGGCTGAGTCTACCATCTCGGTTTGGGGATGGTTATTATTCTTTCCTTCCTTAAATATCGATAAGCTTTATTTTACATCCATTTCATGTCAATCAAAACAAAATAAACAGTTTTATGAGAAACATGTGACGATTCTTCATTAAGAAATATTAGCACGACACGGCTGAAGATCGTACGTTACGATTATAAACAATAACAAACTCACGTGTGTCTACTGCCCCGCTGGACCTACTGTACAAAGATCATGGCAAACCGTTGCAGAGAAAAATGGACAGTGCCTAGACTGAAGAATTTCCTGAAGTCTAGAGGTATACCCTGTTCAGGGTACACCACTGGTGTGTTGTTTTGAGTTTTGTTACGGTGTTTTGGAGCCCTCGGCATCGTCGGATTTCGGCCGGCGGTCTCGTCTCTGCACTATTTCGGCTTTAAACATTGTACAATTTTCATATGAAAAACTTTGTAGATATTCTTCAGCATTTTGGAGATGAAGCATTGTTCTTTTAGAAAGCTAAATTATATGGGTTTCAAACAAAATGTGCAGCTAGAGACTTGTAAATATGCGATGAATGCTGTCACACCCGGTGTGCTTTCACGGCTTCTATAGTAACGTTTTCCTGCATTTACCGCATTAAAGCATATCTAGGAAATTAGTATAACTACTAAAGAATAATATCATGAAGAACTTACGTACGGTATATTATTAAATATCACGGGAGAGATTTTTAAAGATATGCGATGTCTGTGGTCTCTGCATGAGTAGCCCGACTTCCATATTGAACTAGCTGGCGATCAGTGGCAACTCTTAAGTTAGTGATGGTGGGAATTTATCAGTGACCTATGCTGTACATCTAACCCTATCCACTCATATGCCAATGACTCCACCCTTCACCTTTCTATCTGCTTCCCGCACCGTCCATCTCAGCAGTTACTTCAACAAACGCGGGATGAGACTATGGCACAAGCAATGTCTGGCTCGGCTCATATCTCTGATTGGGGTAGAAGTAATCTTATTTTTAATGCATTAGAAATCAGTTCTTTCGTATTTCGACCCGTCAGAATCTTCCACAGGAGTATGCTCTGATTTTTTACAATACCCAGTTTAATCCTGCATCATCTCTGAATATATTTGGGGTTTCATTCTCTCGGGATTTATCTTGAAAATATCATAACATCTCTGTTGTACAATCTGCTTCCACGAGATTATGTGTGCTAAAGCCAACTCCGTGCCTACTTTACCCCTGCACAGTTCCTAACTTGCTTTATGCAGGGGTTTTTATTCGCCCCTGTGCAGAATACAACTCTCATGTGTGGAGAGGCTCCCCCCATACAGCTCATTTCACCAAGGTGGAGTCTAAGGTTTTTCATCATACTAACTCTACTCATACTGGCTCTCTTCAGCCTCTGTTTGTTCGCCGCACTATTGCATCTTCATCTCTTTTGTACTGCAGCGGTCATTGGTCTTCTGAACTGTCTGCTTGCATCCCTCCATCACTATGGCGGGAGCGTAGCCCACGTCTGGGAGCAAATTCTCATCCCTTTTCTGTTCAGCTCTCAAATGCAAAAGTTTATCGTTACTCCCAATCCTACATGTATGCAACAGGTCAACTCTGGAACTCTCTTCCTTTGTCTGTATTCGTTATTGTCTATTACCTCCAGTCTTTAAATCAGATTGTGTCCAGGTATTTCAAAATGAACGGATCTTGAATTTGGCTCTCTGTTGTCCTGTTATTATTTGTTCTTGGAGAGAACAATCTTGAGGGATTTCTGGCCTTTGTTTCCTTCTTACTTGAAAAAAAAAATGTAAAGAGGACTTCTGAACTCTTCCCAGGTTGTAACAGAGCAAGCAAACCCCCTCCTTTTAGCACATTCTCAAAAAATTTCATCTTTTATTCTCTGTCTAGCTCTTCTTCGTCTTCCATATCCTTCTGCAAGCAATCTTCGTCATATATTCCCCGAGTTGCTACTGATCAAGCTCCTCCTTCTCTTCTTCCTGCTCCTCCTCCTTCTTCTTCAAGCACGCCTTTGTCGTACACCATCTTATTTACCGTTGTCTCTCAAAATTCTCTCTGATATACCCATAAACGTCCTCAAAACAATTTGTGTGTGTGTGTGTGTGTGTGTGTGTGTGTGTGTGTGTGTGTGTGTGTGTGTGTGTGTGTGTGTGTGTGCGTGTGTGTGTGCGTGTGTGTGTGTGTGTGTGTGTGTGTGTGCGTCTCTCTCTCTCTCTCTCTCTCTCTCTCTCTCTCTCTCTTTCTCAAGCAGTTGAAGGAACATTAAGAAGTCGGAAGTCACTTAGCAACGTTTGTGAAACTAATTGTTCTGATCTGTCTTATTGGTCTTGGCTTAAGTTTAGACTGGAGTGGTGACGGCTCAGTTGGATAAGTCGAGCTAAATCTCTCTCTCTCTCTCTCTCTCTCTCTCTCTCTCACACACACACACACACACACACACACACACACACACACACACACACACACACAAAGAAGCATTAGGGAACATATCATGAAACAGAGCGTCACCACGTCGCTAAAAACTTCTAAGCTATCCAACTTGCAGTGCTTCCACGCTCTTCATTATACACACCCGCCTCAGCCTCTCAGCCTCGCAAGCTCAAAGTTAAAATTAATTAAAGCGCATTTTGCACGCACGCAGGGAGATTTAGGCAAACTTGGTCTTCTTGACAAACTTGACAACCTACTTACTAACTCACTCCTTGGATGCCTCGCTGGCGGTGTGTGTGTGGCTAAGAAATGTGAAGCTGATATGTGTGATGTAGTTTAGTTTATTTTTTCTCAGTCTTGATATATCCAGAGGGCTGTAAAGATTCAGAGTGGTTATTGAGCCCAAGGATTAAAATTTCCACCATAGAACATTTCAATATTTCATCTTGCCTCTACCAGACAGTTTTATGCCAACAAGGTGTGCATTATCATCATCAATAGACTAAGCAGACTTGTTCCCCTTGGCAAGCGTGACAGCCAACTTAAGCACACACTTCTCTTCTGGTGCTTGACTGATGCAGTTTGACTGGAAGAAAGCCTGTTGACTAGCTACCAGAAACATTATTTCGAAACCACCCTTCATTGTCTGATATTCTTCCATCTGTGCCGTCATCCGAAATTTCGTTTATGTTCTCCATGTGTTTTCCTTGACGGTCATTGTTCTTTCTCTATATCTACCAAGAGTGGATTAAAAGAAATTCTGGTACTTCCTTAACACCCACAGAGACGGCCAAATATAGTCCTAAGTGTGTCACTGTCTCCCTCTCTCCCGCCCTCCCTCACTGAGTTACTGTACTTTCTTGAAAAATGCGGTTCATACCTTATGGGTGGAATTGTGGGAAAAAGAAATTTAGTACAGTGGAAGGCCTCTCCTACGACCAGGTTTCAGTTAGGGTTAAGCCCGCAACGGCAGCACCCACATGGGCGGTGGCTCTCGGTTGTTCTGCCGGAAACCATTCAACACGGTCAGTTTTTATGAAGGAACGCGAAGTTTAGCGCAATTGTAGGATTTCACTCGCGCCAAGTAAAGTGGGACCCAGGAGGGCCGTCCCACACGATGGGGGGGGGGGGCAATTGTCTCGGCCAGAGTCGTTATTCACGGCCAACGTTTTTAACCGAGGAACATGAAATTTTGCAAATGAGAGATGTTCAGCCCGGCCATGTTTTGGGAAGGATGGAACCACCGAGGGTTGCCCCTCATTGATGAGAAGCCAGCCCCTGGCGTCCTGGCAAAGTCAGTTTGACAAAGTTTTTAACCTAGGAACACGAAATGTTGCACTGAGCAAGTTTAGACAGGGTGAGACTAATGATAACCATAGCCACGGATGGGAGGACGGCGGCCCCTAGGGGGTACAATGTCATAGTTTTTTGCCTAAGTTCATGAAAATTCGCACAAAGGTCAATCTTTATGGGGGTCACGTTTTAGGTAAAGTGAGATCCCAAAGGCCAACCCACACCTGACTGGGGAAGGGGTTTGGATGTCCTGACCGAAAACTTTATATAAACATGGTTTTGAACCCAGGAACAAGAATTTATGCAGTGTCAGACGTGCACCCCGACCACGTTTTAGGCAGGGTGGGACCACCTATAATGAAGCAGGGACTATCCCGAGGGGTCAGTGCCATAGATTTTACGTGGACACACGAAATTTTGCACAAGACTTGATCTTCACCCAGACCAGAGTTTATAGAGGGTGGGATCCTTGGAGTTTGCCCTTCTGGCTTCCCCGTAAATTATTACTTCCCCCTTATGCTACTGTAGGGTTGGATGGAGCTATCAAAGGTGTCGTTTACAAGGATTTTCTCTCTTCTGGTAGGTTCTTTGTCTTTAATTCTAGTCCTATGCAGTCATATGCTGATAATTTCACCTGCCACTTTTCTATCAGATATTCGAAATGTCCTTCACAAAAGTTACTACTCAGCTGACATAATGAAGCATTGATGAACCTTTAAGGAGGATAATCAGCAATCGCATATCCTCACAAAAAAGGGCATTCCTTCTTTGCCCAGCTTTCTAAAACAAATGTTAGTCAGTGTCTTAAATTTTTATACATACGGTAAGTAAACGTTGGAAGTGTTCCTCATGCTTTCTGCCATAATCAGAAGAGGCTCTAGTGTATTAAAAGTATCATGACGTGAACAGATTCATAATTTACATTTCTTTTCCTACTCCAAAATCAGTGAAGTATTTAAATTTCACCTTTTAAAATATCCATAAGTAGGACATAGAATGGTAACTTGACTTTTTTGGTACAGGCGCCCTTCCACAATATACAATTAACATTTTACATTATTTGAAAGCTTATATTAGAAAGAAAAGAAAAAACTATTACAGTAATTGAGTTCTGATTAACGAAAGCAACTAAGACAGGTAATTCAGCAGTAATGTTTTTGGTCATACCGTCATTCTAGATTTAAAAGAACGAAGGAGGCAGTGGAAGAAAGAATATGTGGAGAAGTGAATTATAGGAAGTGTCGCGATTTAAGGCACACTGAGAAAGAAGTATAATGGGGAGAGGATCTGTGACTCTGAAACTGAAAGTACTGTATTTAAAATTACCACAGATTAAGAAGTGCAACACCTTTTTTACATCCAA
Organism: Coenobita brevimanus; assembly: GCF_032717465.1. Lineage (NCBI taxonomy): Eukaryota > Metazoa > Arthropoda > Malacostraca > Decapoda > Coenobitidae > Coenobita > Coenobita brevimanus. The sequence goes on from NC_136986.1 coordinate 32,438,882, forward strand.
GTCCAGTGAACATAAAAGATGATTCACGCTGTGATTACTCTTTATTATGATGAACAAAGCTCTGACATGTTGCACCAAATGTTCCGTTCCATGGCCTTTTATTATATTCCTTCACGTCACATGATTAACTAGAATAATTTAGCGTCATCGTAATCTTTTAGTAACTCAGAATTACCAGACACACAGAAGCATGTGGGTATATGTCACCCGGGTGCAGTTTCTTGAATTAGGGCAATCTCTATATTAATTAGGTAAATAAGCAGTGCCTACTCATGGCTAGCTAGAGAGGTTAGGCCAACCTCACTGCGTGATCTGGCGGTAACTCCTTGATGTCATTGATGTATTTTATTGCATTATTCTACCAACAGATGATTTTATTTAGCTTAGTGGGATCATCCTGCAATGGCGGGGCAAATTAAGGCTGTGTATAAACATTTCAATTAAAAACGTCAATCTGAAGACGAGTAAGGCCATGAAGATGTTAGCACTGTAGATAGTAAGAACAAAAAAGAAGCGTCATTGGACTGAAGGAGTTAAGAGCATTTCAATGAAAGCCTGAAGCCATTACATGTTTAACAATCTCTGAGGAACTGCCTTCCACTTGAAGATGAATATAAGCTTTAGTCTTTTGGCAGCGGTGGGATTCACTGAGTTGAAATAATACATCCAATGTAAGTTGGAATAAAACACGAACGCCTTTGCTGTCGGTCGTGAGTTTATAGTAATAGTTTTATTGTAATTTTTAGTACACTAGGTTTTTCAGCCATCACAATATACATGTAAATTATTTTAGAATGAAGAAAAAGTAATTTGAGCACATGAATACTTAGACTCTTTTGCTTCGGTGCAGGGAGAGTGGGTTATAGCTCTGGTGATAATGTGAATTTATGTTAACCAGTAGGAAAACAGTGAGAATCATTGGGTTAGATTGTTAGAGGAGGAAGATGGCTTGGGAATGACGGCTATCGACAGCACAGGGGGCATGAAAGTAGATACATGTTTTTTGCTAAATGCAAGTCTTCCCTAAGAATACGACTCGTAACAATCGAAGTCTATATGTGTACTTTTGAATTAATGGGGAAGAATGTTTTTGTTTTGTTTTGTTTTGTTTTCTCTCTCTCCCTAAAGTGTGACCGAACAGGGAATAGAATTCGAGGTTTTCCAGTTGCGACCTGGATTTTTTGCCCTTGTACTAAATGCACTTCAAAGGAAACAAGTTTTATTTGTCATTATTAGGGAGCAGAGAAAATTGATTTGGGCAGTGTGACAAATGACGAATAGAATATTATGTATTTACTAAAAGCACCATGTTATTCCAGGCATATGTGCAGAGTATCAACAATTTATGGGAAATTTGGTGAGAGAACCGCTGGGCACTTGTGAGTAGCCTAAGGTAAGTGGATATTACAATTTGTGTTGCTTCTCTACTTATTTATATAATCAGTAATGACTCTCTCTCTCTCACTCTCAGTCAGTCAGTCAGTTTGTCTGTGTGTCTGTCTCTCTCTCAGCCAGCCAGTCAGTCAGTCTGTCTGTCTCTATCTGTCTGTCTGTCTGTCTGTCTGTCTCTGTCTGTCTGTCTGTCTGTCTGTCTGTCTCTCTCTCTCTCTCTCTCTCTCTCTCTCTCTCTCTCTCTCTCTCTCTCTCTCTCTCTCTCTCTCTCAGCCTCGTACCTAACTCAAGTACTGCCAATTATAGATCCATTTTCGTCGCAGTATATTTTTCCTTTCATTCTCAGGACAAACAATTAAATGCTCATCAGGGAGGGACACATCGTACCCTGGGGCGCTGAGCTGGGAAGGGGGAGAGAGAGAGGAAGACTGGAGCTTAAGCTTTTTATATTGGCGTGATTTTATTTCACTCGTTTTACTCAACTCTCACAAAGGGTCGTAATCTCGCTCGCTTGGGAGATTTCGTTACCTTTTCGAACATAATTTGAACATCGCAACTGTTATCTTGAATATTAGTAATGTAAACCACGTAGGAAATGAAATGAGTGAATTATCAAGGGAATATCAAGGTTAATTAAGCCAAAGAAATCGCTAAGGAATAATTGCTACGAATACTTCCGTACCAACATAAATACGGCTCAGTCTTTCTACTTCTTCCTGTTTTCTCCCGTCCACTTTGTTTCATTTTACTGTATATATTTATTTTTTCCTTTGAAGCTTCCGTGTTTGCGTCTCACTGTTCTGTTGGGTGTGCTGTGGTGATGGGTTTGTGCCGCGTCAATGGTCTAATCTCTGCATTGTACTGTAGACTCACTGGTTTGGAACATTTCGTTAATCCTCTTACTCCGCGATATATTTTGAACGTTACTTTTATTACCTCCGCCAAGGAGGTTATGTCTTACCCCACATTGGCGTGTTTGTTTGTTTGTCTGTCTGTCTGTCTGTTAGCAGGATTACTCAAAACGTTAAGAACGGATTTTGATGAAATTTTGTGGAAGGGTAGGCCATGGGCCAAGAAATAAATTATTAAATTTTGGTCCGGACCCTGATCCGGAGTATCCCGCACAATATCTCCAAAAGTTCTCTGTGAATTTCAATTACATTTTGTGGAAAGGTGGGCCATGGACCAAGAAAGAATTGATTAAATTTTGCGGCTGATCCGGATCGTACACCCGCCGATCTGGATCCGGATCCTTTTCAATGGCAATTGCATTGGCGGAGGTATGCGCTCTCTGAGTGCTTTCTAGTTTATTTATTTATTATGAGCGAGAGAGCGATGTTTACTCTCAGTTAAGTTTGGAAATTAGCGGCCCGGCCCGACCTGGCCTGACCGTCACGCAAAGCAGAAGCTAATAACTTTTCTCCTATGTGAAATAGTTGAAATTCATTCTTCATGTGATACATTCAATAAATGTTATCAACTAAAATCTCACCCATAAAGACTTAGGAACCCCTTGGAATCTCGAGTTTTCCAAGGAAGTGTCCGGCTCTAATCGGCGATCGTCTCAATTAACAAAAATTTAAAAAGATTATCCGTCGTAACACTGTATATCAGAGGGGAATTGTAATAACATGGCGCTCGCTCGCTCGTTACGCGCTCACAAAGCGCACTTTACTGGTGTATATGTTCGAAGTCTCCAACTCTACAGCATAAGCCATTAGGAGTTAACAAGACTAAAATAAGTTATTATAATAAAGACGATATTGTACTGAGGTGGTTATAACCCTTTAGTATGTTACTGACGCAATCAATGTCAATACTGGACTAATGAAAATGATTTACAACAGAATACTGGAGCAAAAATTGTCGAACACATCGGTTAGGGAATGGATGCAACGAATCTTATATGCCAGAGTATACGACTTCATTGTTTTATTCCAGTTTCATTCTGTTCTTTTTATGGTCTTTTGTAGGTTCTGTCTTATACGGCTCAAGATTCTGTTCTCTTTTCTGAATCTCCAGTCTTACTTCACCCGTCTCCCATCTACGCATCCCACAGTCTTCGTATTCTAATGTGTGTGTGTGTGTGTGTGTGTGTGTGTGTGTGTGTGTGTGTGTTTGTGTGTCAGGATTTTGTCATAAACTGGAATATAATAAATAGTTCTCAGTTCTGTCGAAACGTCACTTGAGATAAGTTATAAAAATGTTGTCGCGGTGAGTTTCTCGGAGATCAGTACAATGGTTTGACGTTAGCCAGAATAGTAATACAGTTCCTACACTGTGGCCGTAGGGTTAATCTGTTCAATACAGTTACCTCATTGTATTAGTTTATTTGTTCTGTTGTTGGGTAATTTTATATAGGATAACAAAACACCCTGGTCTTAAAAAAGGTTAATAAACATAGGATCTAACCCTCCAGTTCCTAAGACCTTTCCATAACAATACTATTTGTAGCAAGAATAATGTAAACAAGGACGTTAGTGTACTTAATTCCTTCAGTTCAGTGACGGAGTTTTGGTCGGGTTCTGATCTAATTCTTGCCAGCTTTAGAGGTTCTTATTCAGATGGAAAGCGACTTTCCGAACCGGAAGGGTTAGATGTTATCTTCCATTAACCAGTCATAACTAGGAAGGGTTTCAAGCTGAATATTGTCTAATGATGCAAGAATATAATTTACAACACATCACCATGGAGAACTAGTTTAGGAAAAGGCGAATGGTTTAAAAATGCAGAAAGATATACAGTGTACTGTTGTTTTTGAATGTGCTTCCTCGCTTTATAGGGGAAATGTTATTGTCAGAAACCTTTCAGACATGTATATTGTATTATTTTTTTTAATAAATAAATCATTTCCATGTCATTATATAGTTTCAGAAATTATTCCTCCAGTTTCTGAGATGTTCAGGTAATGAATTATTAATTTATTTTTAAGTAAAACCAATAATTCTTCACAATTTACTATCTTCCAACTCTCCTTCTCCTACTTCTGACTCAGATCTCGAAAAATCTGCTGAAGCAGAAAGAATATGGCCGTTAGCTATTACAATAATAATAATAATAATAATAATAATAATAGTTATAATAAAGTCGGAGTTACTAATTTTCACTAACCCCTGCAAGATGGGGAAGGTATATATATGTATATTTAAGCCGGTCAGGGGAAGCACACAGGGATGCATATATTTATGTTCTGCAATTTTGTGACACTCTTTGAATGCAGTAGGTTCCCATTTTGTCGCAGGAACTTGGCTCGCTCTCCCTGCAAAATTGCCATGTCTCACACTCCTCCCCCAGTCATCCTACAGTTGTCAAAGAAGATAGATGTGTGTCAGGATGCACACACTTGTCTTATGTGCATGGCATTTGTTGATTGTAAGAATGGTATTAAGAATATATGGAGTGGAGGGGAAATTGTTGAGTGCTGTGAAGAGTATGTACGAGGGAGCTAGGGCTACGGTGTGAGTGGATGGTGAGCTGAGTGAGTTCTTTGGCCTCAATGTGGAACTGAAACAGGGTTGTGTGATGTCTCCATGGCTGTTTAATATATACATGGATGGGGTTGTAAAGGAGGTGCAAGGTAGGGCAGTGGATGTGGGGGTGGCTCTAATGAATGAGGGTGAGATTTGGAAGCTTCCGGTGTTGCTGTTTGCTGATGATACAGTACTGTTGAGTGAAGATGAATGGGAGTTGCAAGGTTTGGTGAATGAATTTGGGACAGTGTGTAGGAGGAGGAATCTGAAAGTTAATGGAAACAAAAGTAAAGTTATGGTGTTTGAGAGGAATGAAGTCACAGAGTGTGCAGTGAGGTTGGATGGTGAGGATATGGAGAATGTGAGTGCATTCAAGTACTTGGGTAGTGTGATGAGTAAGGATGGAACTTTGGGGGATGAAGTGCGTGAAAGGGTACAGCAGGGAAGGAAGGTTGTTGGTACACTGAAAGCAGTGATGAGAAATAGGGAGGTGAGTATGGAAGTTAAGAAGTCACTGCATGATAGTATTGTGATCCCTACCCTGACGTAATGGAAGCGAGGCATGGACCTTGCAAGAGGGGAACAAGTCAAGAGTGAGAGCAGTGGAAATGAGTTACTTGAGAGGAGCATGTGGAGTGACGTGGAGGGACAGGTTGACGAATGAAGAAGTGAAAGAACGCTGTGGGGTGGATGTGGATGTGGTTGAGAAGATTAGGAGAAATACACTGAGGTGGTTTGGACATGTGAAGAGAATGGAGAATGAAAGACTGACTAAGAGGGTGTATGTAGGTGAGGTGGAGGGAGGGAGAGGGAGAGGTAGACCGAGGATGAGGTGGAGGGATGGAGTTGAGAGGTATATGAGGGAGGGGGAGGTGAGTTGGGGGAAGGGTAGTCAAATGGTGGGTGACAGAGCGACTTGGGGGCGTTTTGTCTGCGGCCACACTTTGCGGGATTAAGGCGTCGGGCTATAGATAGATAGATAGAAGAATGGTTTGGTTCATTTGAAACAGTGGCAGTGATGACAGCAGTTCAACGGCAAGATGTAGAAGAAAGTTTCGTTCAAATACTAATAGGTATGTGTAGAGATAGCATGGTCAACATAAATGGATAGCCAGAAAGTAACAATGGAAAAGGTGGTAGACAAAGAGACAAAATTTCACACAACTTTTTCATGGTGAGCCTAGAGGACGTTTTCAGAAATTAAAATGATAATGGAATTAACAACAGTGGAGACCGACCGAGCAATCACAGATTCGCAGACAGAGTAGCCCCTTTCAGAGAACCAGGGGAGGAGCTACAATAAATGTTTGGTGACTTGGACAGGGAGAGTCTGACGGTTGGTATGAAAAATTAATATGAAGATAAAATTATGTTTGGCAGACATGTTCGTTTCCGTCTAGTAAAAATAGGATGTGAAGAATTTGAACGTGCTGAGGAATACATTTACGTAGGACAGGCAGTTCAGGCAGACCCACTTCATGACAGTGAAGTCAAGCAAATAACAGGAATGGAATGGGGGGCATTTCACGAACTAAGTAACTAACTGAAGGATAAGCAATTGCAGTTGTGCCAAAAGAGATGGTTATTTATTCAGTGTGTCCTCCCTGCTCTATCTTGCAGATTGGGAACATAGAATCTAATAAAATCCCTGGATTTTATTAGATTCTATACTTAAGTAGAAATGAAGAGTTTTAGGGTAGGGGTTACATGGAGACATAGAGAAAGAGCTTCTGGATAAGGGAATAGACGAAAGTAGGAGGAGAAAATCTCTACAATAAAAGAGCATGAATGGATGTGGACAGATCACATCCTTCGTCAAACAGATAATATATTGACAACTAGAGCAACTGGGAAGCAAACCAAAGATGGCGTGAAAGGAACAGACAATGATGACGAATAGATGAAATGTGGAGATTTGCTGGGAGTGGATGGAACACGTTACTAAGTCATACTGGCAGAAAATGAGAGTAGTCCTCCCTGCAATGTACTGCTTCAGGCTGTTGATGATGATGTTATTTGTATATCTGGTATACTGGGGGATGGTGAAATACAGAATGCGTGAAACATGCAAAAGCTATAGTTAGCACACCTCGACGTGTCTGGGAAGTGACGCGGGCACGCCAGCTTGCATACATTGTATCTGTGCTCTCGTAATCAGTTTAAAAAAAAAAATCGCCCTGGAGAAAAAAAAAAACACTTGCAGCTAACCTCCCGCTCCTGCACTTATCCCCTTTAGTGACGGTAACTGTCGCTTTAAAAAGCTACACACACACACACACACACACACACACACACACACACACACACACACACACACACACACACACGGGCACACGCACACTGGCACAGCCACACGCACACGCACACACATATTTGGATGTCTTTGTTTTATCTCACTTGGTAGACCCCCCCTCCTACTTTGTGCACTTAGTGTTTAAGTCAACAGTGTGGCATGTTAGGGATGTCTAAGTTTAATACAGGTCATGACAACATTGCACGATTTATCGAGTGTTATAAAATAGGTTTAAGCAGCCGTTAGATAAGTGCATAAACCGGTGTTAATGAACGTTCAGTACGCCGATTAGTGTCCCAGTTCAAGGCTGAGGGGTAGTACAGGTACCCTCCTACAGACAGGCTGGGGGTGGACTCCCCAGATCTCTGAGCGCAGTCTAGCAGCATCGGGCGTCATTTGCATGAAAACCCTACCCTTACTGCCTAACAAGTGGATGAACAAAATCCCATTTTGCTCCAAAATTTGGGTCCCAAACAAAATAGACTGAAATATCTGACGGTGACGGCCAGGAAACAGCCTCTTCTTACCGTTGTCAAGCATAAAAGGAGAATGGCCTTTGCAGAGAAATGCATGTCACGGGGTTTTTAAAATAAATGCACTATTAAAGAAACCCCCTGGGGGTAGGGGGGTTTCAAGAATACTCCCCCAGTATCCCTGCTTGTCGTACGAGGCGACTAAAAGGGTTGGTGGTGGGCTAGTGCCCCTCCCCGTAAAAAGAACTAACTAAAAAAGCAAATAAAGCGCCTCGGACCCGGACGGACCATACGTTGACGACTAAGAAATGGACAAAGGACAATCTGAGGGTGGGAACATGGAATGTGAGAGGAGTGAATGATGAAGTGAAAGAGAGATTGTCCAGGTGCTTGAGGATTCAAAAGTGGATATATGTGGATTGACTGAAACTAAATGGGAAGTTGAAAGGATGAGAGAATGGAAATATGGTGTAGGTATATGTGCGGGAGTCAGTGAGAATGAGAGGGCAAGAGAGGGAGTATGTCTGATGATAAGCAAGAAGTGGAAGGAGAATATAAGAGAGTATGGAACAGTGGGTGCAAGGATTGTATGAGTGAGGATAAAAGTAGGTATACAAGCATGGGCGATTGTATGTGTGTATGCTCCAACAGAGGATCGAGTGGCAAGAGTGACAGATGAGTTTTGGGCGAGAGTAGAAGCATGTATGGACAAGTTTGAGAGGAGTGAGAGACTGCTGTCGATTGGAGACATGAATGGCAAAGTTGGGAATGTACGAGTGGATGGAGTGGTTGGTCAGTGGGGTGTGCCAGCTGAAGTAGATGGGAATGGTAGTGCTTTGGTGGATATCTGTGCTGGTAAGGGGTTGGCAATTGCCAACACCTACTTTCGTCATAAGATGATCCACCAGTATACATGGAGAGTAATGAGGAGGATGGATGGTGAACTTGTTGAACGAAAGGCAATGATAGACTACGTGTGTGTGGATGAGCGAATGAGAAGACAAGTGTTGGATGCAAGAGTGTGGAGAGGGTGGGGGAATGGAGTCTCGGACCATCACTTAGTGATGGCCAAGGTAGAGCTGCAAAGAAAGTGGTTGAGGAGACGAAGGGGAAGACAGGAGGAAGCAGCTCCTGTGAGAAGAGTGGAGAAATTGCAAGATAGTGAGAAAATGACAGAGTATAAGAGCATAGTGGAAGAAAGATTGGGAAGGTATGAGCTAAAGCAGATGGAAGGGGTGGAAGACGTATGTAAGATATTCACGGAAGAGATAAGCGCAGCGTGTGAGGCGGTTTGTGGAGTGAGGAGGAGATGCAAGGGTGTGCAAGGGACAGCATGGTGGAATGATGAGGTGAAACGAGCTGTGGAACAAAAGAAGAAGGCATATGGTGAATGGTTGGCGAGTAGAGGTAGGGGAGAAGATGAGAGAGAGAAGAGAGAGGCATATGTGAGCAGGAGAAGGGAGGTTAAGAGACTGGTGAAGGAGAGTAAGAAGAAAGTGGATGAAGAGTTTGGGAGGAATCTGAGTGTGAAATGGAGGGAGAGTAAGAAATTGTTTTGGAAGGAGGTAAAGAAAGTAAGGCAGTGTGAAAAGGGAAATCGTAGGGGAGTGAAAGATAGGAGTAATAGATTGTTGGTGGAGAAGAGAGAGAAATTGAGGAGATGGAAGGAACACTTTGAGGATTTGTTGAATGTAGGGAGTGAGAGCAGTATGAGTATAAGTGGTTCAGGAATGGCTGGGAGAAGAAGAGATGAGAGGAGGGAGGAAGAGATCAGTAGGTTGGAAGTAGTGGAAGCGATGAAGAAGATTAAGAGGCCCCAGGAATTGATGGAGTGTGTGGTGAAAAGCTTAGGTATGGGGGTGAGATTGTTGTGGAGTGGATATGGAAGTTGTATAGATTGGCTTGGGAAGAGGGAAGGATTCCAGAGGACTGGAAATCAGGTATAATTGTTCCTCTGTACAAAGGAAAAGGGGAGAGAGAAGTATGTGGTAACCATAGGGGTATTTGCCTTCTTAGTGTGACTGGTAAAATATATGGTAGAATACTCATTGATAGGGTTAGGCATATGACAGAGGAGCTAGTTGGAGAAGAACAAGGGGGATTTAGGAAGGGAAAAGGGTGTGTAGATCAGATATTTGTTCTAAGATGTTTAGTGAAGAAGTATCTAGAGAAGGGAAGGAAAGTGTATGCTGCCTTCATGGACTTGGAGAAAGCTTATGACAGAATAGATAGGCAAGGTATGTGGAAGGTACTAAGAATATATGGAGTGGAGGGGAAATTGTTGAGTGCTGTGAAGAGAATGTACGAGGGAGCTAGGGCTACGGTGTGAGTGGATGGTGAGCTGAGTGAGTTCTTTGATCTCAATGTGGGACTGAAACAGGGGTGTGTGATGTCTCCATGGCTGTTTAATATATATATGGATGGGGTTGTAAAGGAGGTGCAAGGTAGGGCAGTGGATGTGGGGGTGGCCCTAATAAATGAGGGTGAGATTTGGAAGCTATCGGTGTTGCTGTTTGCTGATGATACAGTATTGTTGAGTGAAGATGAATGGGAGTTGCAAGGTTTGGTGAATGAATTTGGGACAGTGTGTAGGAGGAGAAAGCTGAAAGTTAACGTAAACAAAAGTAAAGTTATGGTGTTTGAGAGGAATGAAGTCACAGAATGCACAGTGAGGTTGGATGGTGAGGATATGGAGAATGTGAGTGCATTCAAGTACTTGGGTAGTGTGATGAGTTAGGATGGAACTTTTGGGGATGAAGTACGTGAAAGGGTACAGCAGGGAAGAAAGGTTGTTGGCACACTGAAAGCAGTGATGAGAAATAGGGAGGTGAGTATGGAAGTTAAGAAGTCACTGCATGATGGTATTGTGATCCCTACCCTGACGTATGGAAGCGAGGCGTGGACCTTGCAAGAGGGGAACAAGTCAAGAGTGAGAGCAGTGGAAATGAGTTACTTGAGAGGAGCATGTAGAGTGACGTGGAGGGACAGGTTGACGAATGATGAATTGAAGGAACGTTGTGGGGTAGGTGTGGATGTGGTTGAAAAGATTAGGAGAAATACACTGAGGTGGTTTGGACATGTGGAGAGAATGGAGAATGAAAGACTGACTAAGAGGGTGTATGTAGGTGAGGTGGAGGGAGGGAGAGGGAGGGGTAGACCGAGGATGAGGTGGAGGGATGGAGTTGAGAGGCATATGAGGGAGGGGGAGTGAGTTGGGGGGAGGGTAGTCAAATGGTGGGTGACAGAGTGAGTTGGAGGCGTTTTGTCTGCAGCCACCCTTTGTGGGATTAGGGTGTCGGGCTATAGATAGATAGATAGACTATTAAAGAATAATTATTAATAACACTGCCAGCAGGGACAATGATTTGTCTTGTTAAAATCAAGCAATGATTGCTTTATGCTGGCTTACTTCGTCGATTCTCTAAGAACGAGAATTTATAAACTTTCTCAACAGTACACAGCAGAGACTAATTACTCACAAATGCTGTTTATTAGTACTGTTGGCCTCTGGAGAAAGTGACTTCGCCCCTGACAGTAACTAATATTATTAATGGTAACAGGTTCTTGCTGATGCATTAACTCATAGATGGCACAACGGATTTTAAGCTTAATATGAAAAGACTGGGCTAAATACCAGTTATGAATAGCAAAGCGTTTATGCAAGCTGGGAGCTATAAGGGAAATAAACTTGATATGGAAAATAAAACACGAATTTATATTACATTAAGCTCGAGAAAAAGAACTGTTAAATTTATTGATTACAAAGTAATAAATTTATGTTACATTTCATAATGAATTCAAACTAAGGAGATCGCACTCACTCGCTCACTCAAAAGCTAACTCTTAAACCTAGGAAAATACGAAAAGAAAATACTGGTCAGGAAAATGGACAAAGCGGATGACTGGGCGTCGTTACTAGAAGGACACTGCACTTGCTGTCCCTCGCCAATCACAGCTAAGTGGGAATATGGCGGCGGTGGGAACTGCTTCGTAGGAAGGACTCTGCCACACACTACCTTCTTCTGCGGCGTTCAAACCTTGACTAACTCCGTATCGTAGGAGAGAGGCAAATGTCCACCCGCATTACTAACGGCTAGAATGAGTGAAACACGCCCACAATAAATCGCTCAGCTGAAGTGCCAATGTCTTGCACAAAGACGATCACTTATGACATATTGAAAAATTGCCTGAAAAACACTCCCGGCCGGGTGAGCGGTTAACTGAACGATAAACACTGGGACCCCACTAGAGTTCGTGGTTTCCCACCAAATAATGTCACGAGCCGACTCATGACATTACGCCCCATGAAAATCAAATCTTTTTTTTCTTCAAAAAGATTTCGATATACATACATATAATTCCTAACTCAGTCACACAAGATTCACACTGTGATGTGTGTGTGCTATCCTGCTACAGGAGAAAGTCACAGCGCCAGTGAGCGAAAAAAAACTAGTATTTACGTTAATAGAAGCAAGCTTGAGGGAAAAACTCCATGACAATGGTGAAAAATCCTGTACTCAGGTCAAACTGAGCGAAAAGTTTGCTACATTTATGTTAACAACTAATTGTTATGTAGCGTAATGTATGTAATACATGGTGTAGGTGTGACAGTTGTGGTGTAACTGCACCTATGTGTAAAATCATGTAGTACAAATTTATAGTAAATAATGATGACAAGGCAGAAGAGAAGGGGCGGCAGCATGCGACAGGGACGACCAGCTAATCTGCACGGCAATGTTGCACCCACCAGCTGCACCTGTGAAAGGAATTAAGGTGGAGCATCAAAAGTGTCATTTCTCTTTCTCTGCCTAGCAAACAGTACTTATGTTACAAAAAGTACACTATTTACATTATTAACCAGGAAACATAGTCAAAGCGTTTGTGCAGGACATCAAACGCTGACCCAGTTTACTGGTTAAACCCTAACTTAATTAGCGAAAAGACTGGGCGTTTGTGCAGGACATCAAACGCTGCAATACGCTAAATTAATCAGGGATCGTGGTCATGAGCCAAAAGACTGGGCGTCTGTGCAGGACATCAAATGCTGCGATTCGCTAATGGAACCTGGTTTACTGGTTAAACCCTATACCTAATTAGCAAAAAGACTGGGCATTTGTGCAGGACATCAGACGCTGCAATTCGCAAAATTAACCGGGGAACGTGGTCATGAGCGAAAAGACTGGGTGCCTGTGCAGGACATCAAACGCTGTGATTCGCTAATGGAACCCAGTTTACTGGTTAACTAACTCTATGCTTACGATTAATGACAGGAAGCTGAGAATCGCTACGCAATCTCGGGCAGGTCACGTTTTAACACCCACCCTGGGTGTGAACACTCGTGTGGATATTGTGCATTCTCTGGGAATCCTCAGAGAGGCCCGGAGCTCGAGACGTTCCACAAGGTAATTCATACACAGCCTCGGACTGTCTCTGCAGGGTTCTCAAACTTCCCCCTTAACTTATGGTATACATGAATGTACAGGCCCTGGACATACTGTGTCCTGTGGGGCCAACGGGCGAAACGTCAGCAATTACTGATACACTTTTAACTGGGAACCAGGCTTGCCCTTGGATTACTCAAATCTCTGAGGACGCCTATCTTACAGAACCCAGCATACAACAGTTGCCCATGTTAGTCAGCAGTTAGCAGATGAGAAATCAGGTCTGCACCTACGTTATCACTTCCCTTGATGTATCTCACAACAAGGTTAAACTGCTGAAAATACAGTGTCCAGCATGTCAATCTTGCATTAGCCGTCTTGGTCATGCTAAGACTAGTGAGTGGCATATGATCAGTTTCCAGAGTGAATGGTACCCTATATAGATAATAATAATATTTTTTAACACCATCAACCATGTCCAAGAGTTCCTTCTCAACAGTACTGTAATTCCTCTCGGTGGGTTTTAGCTTACGGCTGTGGCATGCCACTGGGAAGATTCCACCTTCCAATTCCTGCATCAATACGGCACCTACTCCATCTTGTGAAGCATCAGTGCACAGTATGAAAGGTTTGTTGGAATCAGGCAACTGTAAGATAGGCTCCTTGCACAACATGTTCGTAAGAGCGGCAAAAGATCTCTCTTGTGCTTCTCCCCATTCAATGGTGTTTGGAGCATATTTCCACAGCACCTCGTACAACGGTTGGGCAATGAGAGCAAAGTTGGGGATAAAACTCCTATAATATCCCACTAGGCCAATGAATGCCCTAACCTGTTTCTTGGTCACGGGTCTCGGGGCTTCTCTAACCTTCCTGATCTTGTCACCCTGACACCTGCAGTGATTGTTGCCAACAATATGCCCGAGGAACTCCACCTCACTGTGAGCAATCTTACATTTGCTAGGCTTCACAGTCATGTTGAAACTTTGGAGTCTATTGAAGACAATTTCCAAGAGTCTGAGGTGTTCCTCCAACATGGCGGAATGAACAAGGACATCATCAACAAACATCTCTACTCCTACGATACCATGGAGCACTTGTCTCATGGCACGATTGAATACTGCTGGGGAATTGGTAAGTCCAGATGGGAGGACTTTATACTGATACAACCCCCTAGGAGTAGCAGAGGCAGTGAACTGACGGCTCTCAGGGTGAAGGGGAATCTGGAAAGAATCCCTTCGCCAAATCGAGCTTTGTAAAATATCTTGACCCTGCCAGCTTGGAGAAGATGGCAATGTGGTCACCCATCGGTTCAGCATCCACTTTGGTGATTGCATTGAGCCTCCTATAGTCGCCGCAAATCCTGACTCCACCATCTTTCTTGCGAACTACTACCATTGGACTGCAGTAAGGAGATGAGGACTTTTCAATAATACCTGCAATCTCCATGTCAGCAAGTTCGTTGTCTTCTGCGCCAAGTAGTTGCATGGGAATCGGATATGGCTTAACCTTTACAGGAGTATTGCTGGTCAACTCAATTTTGTGACAATCAACCTTTGCAAGTCTAGGTTGGTCAGAGAAGACATCAGCATATTGACAGAGCAGTGACCTTATGGCATTCTGATCACCTAATGCTTAGTCAGCATTAAGTAAAACATCTCTGACAGTCTCTTCCTGACGGGACTGAGTGGTTAAGGGCTCGTCATCATGGTCATCAGCTGGGATCACCGCGGCTGCCCCGGTTTCTTCCAGTGGCTGGTCACTATCATCAGCTACTCATAGGCCAGTCTCCTTGGGGTCTGACTCATGATAAGCCTTCAACATGTTAATGTGGAACCTTTTGCAAAGATTCCCCATCTGAATTATGTAGTTGAGGTCTGAAATGCGCTCTACTACATCAAATGGACCCTTCCACTGCGTCAACAACTTGTTCTGGGCAGTGGGGAGTAACACCAAGCACTTATCGCCTGGACTAAACTTCGAAGTTTTGCTCTCTTATCATAATAAGCTTTCTGAACTTCGCGCACCTTGATCAATTCTTCCTTAGCTAACTCGCACGTCGACTGGAGGCAATCAGCTAGATCAAGGACGTAGGTGTAGCTGGTCTTGACTTCAGGGTCGGGTTCTTCTTCGTCCCATAACTCGCGAAGGACTTGAAGTAGTCCACGGACCGACCTTCCATACACCAGTTCAAAGGGTGAGAACTTCAAAGAGTGCTGTGGGGCTTCTCGATAAGCAAACAGAAGAGGAGCAATGAACCACGGCCATTCCTTTGGCTGTTCAGCAGCCATGTGCTTTAACATCTTCTTGAGAGTCCCATTGAACCTCTTACAGCTCATTACACATGGGATGATAAGGCGTAGTTCGCAGGCCTCGGATGGACAACAACCTGAATGCTTTGTTCATCATTGCAGAGGTGAACTGCGAACCCTGGTCACTTAAGACCTCTTTGGGGATACCTATGCAACAAAACACATTGATCAATGCCTCAGCAACAGTGACGGCCTCTATAATCTTAAGGGCCATGGCTTCAGGCCACCGTGTGCTGAAATCAACAATAGTGAGGATATACTTTGATCCATCACTTGCCCTAGGAGATATTGGCCCAACAATGTCAACTGCTACTTCCTCGAACGGTTCAGAGATTACAGGCATTGGTTTCAATGGCGCAGGACGGACACGTCCCAGGTCAGTGGTACGCTGACACACATCACAGGAATGCACAAGCCTTTTTATTTCTTGTCCCATTCCTGGCCAGAAAAAGTCAGCATGGATGCAGTCAGAGGTTTTCTTTTGGCCCATGTGATCTCCCATGATTGAACAATGACCCAATTCGAACACTGCCCGGCGATACTTCGCGGGAACGACGAACTGCAGTCGAACCTCGCCCTGGGGTGTCCATGACTCACAGTACAGCCGTCCTCACATGCGAAGGAACCTGGCTTGACCTCCCCGTGAATACTTAATCACTTTACCCTCCAGCTTCTTACGCACTGAGGCAAGTGTGGGGTCAGACGGTTGTTCTTGGACAACGTCTTGACTACGAATCAAATCTTGCGGCGTTGCAACGGTCAACGGGGTGACACGATTTGGAGCCTTGGCCATGGCTCGTGTTACTGCAACAGCCGAAGTCTGAGTAGCAGCATCTACAGTGCAACTGTTTTTGATGCCCAGTTAGTTGCCGATAATGAGGTCAAACAAGGGTTCTGGCATGACAACAGCAGCTGTCAAGCCAGTGTAGAAAGATGCCACCTGGATAAGTGCCTCACGGAACAATCTCACTGACCCATCAATAAGTCTAACTTGGATCTGCTTACCCGTGTACTCGTCGGGCTGAACTAAACTTTGCTTGACAGAGCAACTTGAGGAACCATTATCTCTCAGGACATTTACAGAAACACCTCCCACAAACACTGGCTGAACAAGAAAGGCAGTGTTACTGGTGGAAGGGTCTGAGGAGGTAGCAGCCAGTCATTGGTGAGACTGCGGAACAAACGATGCAGCAAATGTGGTGCCCTGAGAACTTGATACCTGAGGGGTCATGCTCATCATCTGAGGAGCTGGAGCACTGACCATCTGTGGAGGAGGGTTCACTGTCATTGGGGAACTAGTGAACTGTGAAGTACCTGTACTGGTGTGGTTGGCACCACTGTACGCTTGTTGTAGCATAAGGGCTGCATTTGCATCCTGGCTCCGATACACTAAAGTCGATTGTCCTGACTGAGGGTTACGAGGTTTGTCCTTGCCCTGCTGCTGCTTGAAATACTGGTATTGCTGCTGGTTAGGGTTCTGTTTATCGTACCGCTTCCACTCAGGTTTCTGAGTGTTTTGCCCCTGGTCCTTCTTCTGCGGTTTTGGACCTTGGCCATTATTCTGAGAACGGTCTTGTCGCTGGGGTTCAGTCTGAGACGGTTTCCCAGATTTATCAGGTTTCCTGTTCCAGGTATGCTGCTTGCGAGTTTGATACCCATATGCAGTAAAGAATGCGTCAGCCTTCTTCACCATTTGGCTGGCATCTCTCACCTGGCAGATCTTAAGTTGAGCCATAAGTTCAGTAGGCCATGACTTTTCCAGCTGCGTGTGCAGCATAAGGTCAATTATCCCCTCACGCATGGAAGGAGTTTCATCTTTCTCCATCCACTCATCTAGGTAAGCAGTAAGCTGGTCAAGAAACTGAACGAGAGTCTCTTTATCCTGTAAACGCGCCCTCATGAACTGACTCTTGGCATCGTCAACTGTGAGACTGTACACTTTGACGAGTGCAGCCTTCATCATCTCATACGTGAGATTGTCTCCACGAATTCTGTGGAGAATATCGAGGGCAGGGCCCTCAAACGGGCTAAGAAACTGAAGCCGCTTAGCTGCATCATCCACTTGGTAAAGTTGAGCCATGTCTTCAAAACGAGCTATGTATGGCTCGATTCGCTCGCCATCTTTGTATGGGGGAAGCTTGATGTGTGGGGTCGCCATAACATGTGCAGGGAGAACGCTCGTGGAGCTTGGACCAGCTGCATCAGATGTGTCTGAAGCCAAGGAATCTCGCTTGAGCTTCAACATTTCAAATTCGTGTTTTTCGCGTGCTTCTCGCTCAGCATGTTCATGTTCTCGTTCTCTCTCTCGTTCCTCACGCTGTTCTCGCTCATGTTCTAACTCGAGTTTGCGCTGTTTCTGCTCGTGTTCGCGCTGTTCTCGCTTATGTTCTAACTTGAGTTCGCGCTGTTTCTGCTCGTGTTCGCGCTGTTCTCGTTCATGTTCGCGTTGTTCTCGCTCATGTTCGTGTTGGATTCTATGCTCTTCACGAGCATCTTTCTCGCGTTCTTGCTCGTAATTAAACCGAGAGAGGACAAACTCCTTAATTTCAGTTGGGTCCGTAAGACCCATATCTTTGGCTTCCTGTACATAGACGCTGGTGGACATGATGCTAACTCAATCTAAATAACTAGCGACTCAGTACTGACTGCGATATTTTCAGAGAAAGATGTCAATAATCGAGAATAAAGAATATTGGCACAGGTTAGTGATGACCAGTTTTATCTAATTAAACGGGTAAAGAAAGAAAATTAAACAAACAACTGACTGTGAAAACTATTATATAAATTAATAAAAATGAATCAATAATCACCAGTAAGGTAGCACCTATAGACTTTAATAATAAATACCTAAGTATGAACAAGTGAGTATTATCTCGTGAATAGCTTTAGAGCTAGGAGTTAATATCCTGGAAAGAGGTCGCCAATTGTCACGGGGTTTTTAAGATAAATGCACTATTAAAGAATAATTATTAATAATACTGCCAGCAGGGACAATGAATTGTCTTGTTAAAATCAAGCAATGATTACTTTATTTGGCTTGCTTCGCCGATTCTCTAAGAACGAGAATTTATAAACTTTCTCAACAGTACACAGCAGACACTAATTACTCACAAATGCTGTTTATTAGTACTGTTGGCCTCTGGAGAAAGTGACTTCACCCCTGACAATAACTAATGCTATTAATGGTAACAGGTTCTTGCTGATGCATTAACGCCTAGATGGCACAACGGATTTTAAGCTTAATACGAAAAGACTGGCCTAAATACCAGTAATGAATAGCAAAGCGTTTATTTAAGCTAGGAGCTATAAGGGAAATAAACTTGATATGGAAAATAAAACACGAAGTTACATTACATTAAGCTCGAGAAAAAGAACTGTTAAATTTATTGATTACAAAGTAATAAATTTACGTTACATTTCAAAATTAATTCAAACTAAGGAGATCGCACTCACTCGCTCACTCGAAAGCTAACTCTTAAACCTAGGAAAATACGAAAAGAAAATACTGATCAGGAAAGTGGACAAAGCGGATGACTGGGCGTTGTTACTGGAAGGACACTGCACTCGCTGTCTCTCGCCAATCACAGCGAAGTGGGAATACGGCGGCGGTGGAAACTGCATCGTAGGAAGGACTCTGCCACACACTACCTGCTTCCATGGCGTTCAAACCTTGACTAACTCCGTATCGTAGGATAGAGGCAAATGTCCACCCGCATTACTAACGGCTAGAATGAGCGAAACACGCCCACAATAAATCACTCAGCGGAAGTGCCAATGTCTTGCACAAAGACGATCACTTATGACATATTGAAAAATTGCCTGAAAAACACTACCGGCCGGGTGAGCGGTTAACTGAACGATAAACACTGGGACCCCACTAGAGTTCGCGGTTTCCCACCAAATGATGTCACGAGCCGACTTGTGACAATGCGCTTCATGGACTGTAGATGACTGGAGACGTGTTCTGTGAACCGATGAATCCCTTTTGTGCTGTGACACCAATGGGCAGGTGTTGTGACATAACTGAGTCCCTGCATCCTAAAGTTTACAATAACGGACTCTACCATAAAAGCTATGAGTTCAGTCGATCAAACAGCGACGTTCAGTCGTCAGGCGTTCCTGAGTGTCAGTCACCCTTATATATATATATATATATATATATATATATATGGCCCGTCAGTCTTGGCGAAACCCAGTTCAGGCGTTTGAATGCCGCGACAGTCGCTAGATGGGCGAGAATAAGCTGCATCAGCACTAATAGCGCGCAAATTTTAATGTTTCTTCTGATTAATAGACCAAACTCATCGCTAACCCATTCTAAGCTGTTATATTTGCGTAGGAAATTTGTATATATATGCTCTAGAATTGACAGACTTTGACGGCAGAAAGCATAAGAGAATGCATTTACGAGCAAGATTCATATACTGTATAGGATAAGCATGAATTATTATTTCAATTCCATTTGCCATTATTTCGATTAATAATTGTTG
Source organism: Coenobita brevimanus (assembly GCF_032717465.1). Taxonomy (NCBI): domain Eukaryota; kingdom Metazoa; phylum Arthropoda; class Malacostraca; order Decapoda; family Coenobitidae; genus Coenobita; species Coenobita brevimanus. Next base: position 32,458,690 of record NC_136986.1, read on the forward strand.
AAAATATCTACATCTGAATGTATAAGAGCAAGGTGAATGTTTTATTGCATACTTCAAAGGCTTGTATGGTATTTTACCTGCCAGCTCACCAATCAGGAACCACCCAGCATTATATCTTGATTATGTACTTTACACCTCTATTCATGTAGCAGTATATCTTAGGCTCCTAAATTTATATTGAAAGATGTAAATACACAGTTATCAGAGAAATATTTGTAGCATGGAGACTACTTTGCTTCTTTATAAAGCTGGTGGAATGGTGGCATTCATTGCAGCACCAACCTATGAGAGGGATGCAGTAACACTCCTCCATTTTTTTTTTTTAGTAATTTTTTTTCCACACCTATCATCCAGCAATGACCAGCAGATCATGCTGAAAAATATAATTTATCAGATGTGTGCACTGTCACAGTTGCTTATCACTTTCTAAATCTCTGGCTATAGTTTTCTTTCCTTATATTATTGCCACCTTCCGTGTTTCAGTTGTTTCCAGTATAATTTCAGCTTAGCTCAGTAATTATTCCCATCTGGTAATTGCATTCTTCAGTATTACCTTTCCCATCAAGCAGTATGCAATTATTTCCTAAGTTAATTTTACAGTATTTCTTTTTGTATCCCAGGCTGCTAGATAAGTCTTACCTCATATTCCAGAAATCATTCCTCCGTTACTCGCTACTGTACTTTCATCCAGTTCTGTTCTATACATTATCAGACTGTTTACTGTTCTGATTTCCTAGATTTCTCCTAAACTGTTCATATTCTTGATGTTGGTCACTTTCAATCATTATATATCTTAGTGTTTCCTGTTTGTTACAGTCACTACCCAACTGATTCTTTCATGTTATGGTATAACCCTTTCACCCAAACAAATATTCCCTGCCTTTCCTACTACCTATCTACTCATCAAATACAGTAACTCTAAATTTCTATCTAAATCACAATTTTTTGGTATTACATTATAAATGCATGGTACAGGCCATTTCCTTGGCCCTACAGCCATTTACAGGTAAGAACAGCTCTTGAGATAAAAAGATGCCTCCGGATTTGAGTGTGTGTGTGTGTGTGTGTGTGTGTGAATCTCATGAAGTAATCTGCATTGTTTTACCAACAAATTTTGAATTAAGGTCAGCATACTTATGCTAAATTATGACTGCTTGATTGAAATGGATAATTATTTTCTGTCAGCATCCTAACCAATTCACTCTTACCTCTGATAACTTAAACTAACTTTATCTTACTTAGATCAGCTTATTTTATTTATTTATTTATTTTTTTTATGCTAGGAATAAGGAACCAAAAGTCACGAGCCCGCAATAACTGTTCCAAGAGAAAAACAAAATACAAGAGAGAGCCAAATTCAAGATCCGATCATTTCGAGTTGCCTGGACACACTGGGTTTGAATGACTGGAGATCATAGCTAGCGGGAAATACAGACAGAGGGAGACAGTTCCAGAGTTGACCTGTTGCATAAATATAGTTTGGCATAGAAAAGAATTACGGTATATATTTCAATAAAGAACTTAAGTGATTACCTTTTGTTTTGTGATATTGATGAAAAATTTATGTACTCCATTTTTTACCCATTACTGTAACTTACAGTACATGGGAACACTTGAAGATGGTGAAAAATACAAACCCAACTTACGATTTACAACGCTGACCTAGCTCTAATATCTGTAATTCTGCAATGTAATATAATATTGTAAACATACTCCTCTTATACGTTAAATACTTATTCAGCCCCAGATATGCAGGAAAAGTAGTACTGTACCCAGCAAAGTACTATGACTCATTGAATATGTTTGAAAACTCTGTAGCTGCTGCGTGACTGAACTATACATTTAAACTGAAAGTGATAAGTTTCAAGAAGCACTCTGGTAACACACACACACACACACACACACACACACACACACACACACACACACACACACACACACACAAAATGTCATTCATTTTATAATTTCCCAACGCCAAGATTGCCACACAAGGATATTCTCGGAGTAGAGGCAGAAGCTTATTGGCATGCCCTCGAAATCTCGAATGTGATAATTATAATACTGAGCTGGCTAATACAAAACCTGTAAGACTATTGCCGTATCAAAGATCTTTTGAGAACGTACACAGGTAGTTTCAACTTAATTTGGGAGCATAATTTGTTATCACAGCTCCAAATTCTTTGTGCCACGTTGTCATCTTACCACCATGAGAGTTTTGTTTACTCGTATTCTTTTACAGAAACGATTATTCTTGAATAATTTCTTGAACAGCCCTTTCTCATATCTTTTAGCCTGACATGGAACATTTTATTATTATTACGCGTTTATAAACAAAGAAAACAACGATCGTATTTAACATTATTTTTGTTACACACAAGAGGGGTCTCCGGTGGCGTTTATCGTCAGGTCACATTTTAGTAATATTTTACGCCATAACAGGTGACGAACGCCTGGCGTAAAGAGCAAATTTAATTACGGTACGAAAAAAGGAATGTCAGACGCTCACGTTCGTCAGTACTGGTAAGTAAGGTCCAAAGAGTGTCAAGCACCCTGCCTCCCTAATGGTCTGGGGAGTTTTCTTTTATGGAGGGCTAGTCGACCTTCTTGTTCACCCTAAAGGCCTGAATGTCACCAATGACGTTTATCTTCGCCTATAAGATAATCACTTGGCTTACTGCATTGCTGCAACTGGCTGCGAAGTGCTGCAGCAGGACAAGGCTCCCTATCATACTGTGAAAGTTGTCAATAACTGGCTTTCCATCAGCGAAGTGGAGTGGATTCTTCATTAATCACGGAACCGTCTTGACATTCCACGCACTGAGAACCACAGGGCCATCGTCAAATGCAATTTATGAAATGAAGGACACGATTACAGTGATCAGATTATTGCAGGTTACTCTTCGTCGTGCATGGGGCTGTATCCCATAATACCTTAAAGAAACCCTCAGACAGTGTCCCAGAACGCGAAGTTTCAAAGGTTATCCCATAAAAAACTAAGAGAATCGATGATGCGAGTAAATTGTATTACGAACTATGATGACTTATAGTTATGCCGCACATGATTTTTTTTATTTCGTAGTCAAGTTGGAATTTGTAGAATTTTATGAATAAAAAGTTTTCAAGTCACTTTCAAGGTATTTTCTGAACATAGAAATGACTGTGTTGCCATACGAGAAACCAAGGCAAAATATGCAATGTATGATATTTTGACATTTCACTTGAAGTACTGCAGCTTTGAAAAATTCAGTGAAGTTATTTGTGGTGCTGAAGTTAAATGACCACTATACACTTAACACACACACACACACACACACACACATATATTTGGATGTCTTTGTATACTGAAGCTCGACTTGCTTCAGTGACCAGTTTCAGTTAACTTATCTGAAGTATCAAAATCCCATGAGTGCCAGAAATACACCTTCATTATGTAAGTTTGAGCATTTTCTTATTCAGTGTGATGTATTCAACCATGCCATAAAACTATTTGTGAGAGAGAGAGAGAGAGAGAGAGAGAGAGAGAGAAAATTAAAATCCCCATGAGACAGCACAGCCAGATACCACAATCCCAGTGGGGTAGAGGCTAAAAAAAAAACAGTATACCACAAGAAGCTTAACTTGTGAATGAGTCCAGAAGGCTAGGCTGCATAAACTAGTGAGGACAAATTTCTTGACTAGTGAGGACAAATTTCGTTAGAATGGCAATGAAAACAACAAAGTACATAAAGTTTACGTGAACAGTGGGTTGTATTGTATTTTGTGATTATATTCTGCTATGCCAGGGGGCGTAAGCTACAGTAATAACAAGAACAAAAAATAAGTATTATCCTTGTATCAGCTTATGCTATGTTGCTCGTACGTTAGGGGCATAAAATTGATGAGTGCAATGATTCTTACCTTGAGAATGGTTTTAAGGAGAATGGATAAAACAATATTGCATAAAAAATAATAATATAATGAACTTTACCTATAGAATTCTCACACGTTCGGTTGGAAGCTGCATAAAGTCGTGAACTTAAGGAATTTGATTGCCTTTACCTTTAGAATGCCCTTATGGTAGATTAATAAGAGGCCATAAACAAAAGAGGAACAAACTGGTACGATTTCAGCTAATAGGATGGATTTAAGGTAAGTAGTTTGGGGTATAACCTACTAAACTAGATTAACAAATACAGATGTAGTAGATGGATGCGGGATCATGTGGGCCGTAATAAGAGGCGTTGCTGTAGTCCATAGGAATGATGGTGTGTCTGGAAAACCTAATGTGTGACTGACTGAAAAAGCCTCTCCAAGAGATGTTTCCGCATCTATCAAAAAAGGTAACAGACTGGAGCTACATTTCCCTGAGCAGGGTTATGGTTATTGGAAGATCGCTGTCGTCCTCCTCTGTGGTCTGTGGCATTAGCTTCGTGGATTGATGGATTGACTGAGTGATTGAAAATTTTAGCGCCAGACGATAAAGGCCAATTGGAAGCAAGATAGATGGGAACGGCAGAGAAGAAAAAGAGTATTGTGCTTTAAACTAAGTGGTAGTGACGTTGAAGCGGTTTTTGACGTGGAAGTGGTGGGACATCGAATTGGTTTGGCATAGAAATGGGTGTGCCGTGAAGTGCTTTGACACTGAACTGAATTGGTGTTTAATTAGCCTGGCGTTGATATGGTTTGGCACTTATCTGATTTGATGTTCTATTGGTTTGGAATTGAAGTGGTTTGACACTGCAACGTTTTAGCTCTGAAGTGGTTTGGAGTTGAAATAGTTTGGCTTTATTTTGGGTTGATGTTGAAACTTTAGTGTTGAAACGGTTTGGCGTTATTTTGGGTTGATGTTGCAACGGTTTGGTGCTGAATTGTTTTGGCGTTGAAGTGCTTTGGCTCTGCACTGTTTTGGAGCTGAAGTTGTTTGGAGTTGAACTGGTTTGGCGTTGAAGTAGTTTGGAGTTGTAGTGGTGTGACGTTAAGCTGGTTTTGATGCTGAAGTGACGTAGGCAATTAAAATAGTTCTGGCACCAAGGGGGTTGTGACGCTGAAACGAATTTGGTGTTGAAATGGCAAGATGATGAAGCAACTTTACTGGTTCATTGACTGAAATGCAAGGTCCTCTAGGGTGGGAGGAAGGGTCGTGTTTCTGGTAGAGCGAGGTTCGTGCAAACTCATTCACATCCACCACACGCATCAACACCCTCGCCTCACTGCCTCCACCACCACCAGCTCCAGCCAGTCTTACCACCACCACCACCAGCTCCAGCCAGTCTCACCACCACCACCACCACCACCTCCAGCCAGTCTCACCATCACCACCACCACCACCATCTCCACCCAGTCTCACCACCACCATCTCCACCACCTCCAGCCATTCTCACCACAACTATCTCCACCTCCAGCCAGTCTCTCCAGCCAGTCTCACCACCACCACAATCACCTCCAGCCAGTCTCACCACCACCACCACCACCTCCAGCCTCTCACCACCACCACAACCACCTCCAGCCAGTCTCACCACCACCACCACCACCACCTCCAGCCAGTCTCACCACCACCACCACCATCCCCAGCCAGTCTCACCACCACCACCACCACCACCACCTCCAGCCAGTCTCACCACCACCATCTCTACCTCCAGCCAGTCTCATCATCACCTCCAACCAGTCTCACCATCACCACCACCTCCAGTCTCACCACACCACCACCACCACCTCCAGCCAGTCTCACCCCCCACCCCCACCACCACCACCTCCAGTCTCACCACCACCACCTCCAGCCAGTCTCACCACCACCACCACCACCACCACCACCTCCAGTCTCACCACCACCACCTCCAGCCAGTCTCACCACCACCACCTCCAGCCAGTCTCACCCCCCACCCCACCACCACCACCTCCAGTCTCACCACCACCACCTCCAGCCAGTCTCACCACCACCACCACCACCAGCCAGTCTCACCACCACCACCACCATCCCCAGCCAGTCTCACCACCACCACCACCACCACCACCTCCAGCCAGTCTCACCACCACCATCTCTACCTCCAGCCAGTCTCATCATCACCTCCAACCAGTCTCACCATCACCACCACCTCCAGTCTCACCACACCACCACCACCACCTCCAGCCAGTCTCACCCCCCACCCCCACCACCACCACCTCCAGTCTCACCACCACCACCACCACCACCACCACCTCCAGTCTCACCACCACCACCTCCAGCCAGTCTCACCACCACCACCTCCAGCCAGTCTCACCCCCCACCCCCACCACCACCACCTCCAGTCTCACCACCACCACCTCCAGCCAGTCTCACCACCACCACCTCCAGCCAGTCTCACCACCACCACCACCACCAGCCAGTCTCACCACCACCATCTCCACCACTTCCAGCCGCCCCAGCCAGTCTCACCACCACCTCTAACTCGTACTGGAGAGAGAGAGAGAGAGAGAGAGAGAGAGAGAGAGAGAGAGAGAGAGAGGATCTGACTGCGTTCCCTTGTCCAGGAGAAGATATTGCCTGGGTCATACCACATACGGGAATTAGTACTATCGGTGTGGAACTATAATTTTTTAGTAATGGAGGTAAATAATGATGGTGATAATGATAACTAAATAGAGCTTGAACAGTACAATCATCATAATATTAACAGTGTACTCTCCTAGTTTCCGTGTTAGCAAATGCTGTTACGGAATAGCAACGGCAGCAGCAGCAACAAGAAAAACAACAATAAAAATAATAATAATAATAATAACAACAATAATAATAATAATAATAATAATAATAATAATAATAATAATAATAGTACTAAAAATAATAATAATGATAACAATAATAATAGTAATAATAACACAGAGACAGTTCCATATTACCTCTTTTGAGCTCAGGAGGACCATTGGCATAGTAGGGTCTATTCTTTGCTACAGCAGTCCAGATTATTGAAGCTGGAAGAGACCATCCTGCTGCCCTGGATCTGAACCACATTGCGTTGGTGCACGGCCGTCTCCATCCTGGGTTCCTTTACCACCGAGACGTTTAACGCATTAATTTCTATCGTGTATTTTTTTAATCATCATCATCATCATCATCATCCAGATCTTTCCCATCCCAAAGTTAGGCGAGGTGGAGTGTATTTATTTTTTTATCCGGTTTTTATTTATTATTTTATTTTTTCACATATTATCACACGGTTCGATCAATGAATACAGATCTCTAATAATAAAGGTTTTACTGCAAGCATATGGAACATCATTTCTAATAGTGTCCCCAGCGCTGAACAAAACAGGCTGGAGGTAGTAAGCAGAAATTCCAAAAGATCATCAAATTTAAGAAATTATTGGCAGTGGCGGTAATGCGGGATACGTGAACAACTATATTAAAGACGCGATGATTCGGCCTTTGCAAAATATATTCGGGCGGAGGATTTATTGAGGAAAGACTTTAGCAAAATTGCCCTATACCTCTGAGTTACTTTGGCTACACACACACACACACACACACACACACACACACACATTTACTCTAGTTAACCAACACACCCACCATCATACTTACTGTAAACCTACGTGCTTCCTCACCCACTAACACAGATCAATACCCACACCCACACTCGTATCAGTTCCCTCAACCACACAGCCACCCTCGCAGCTGCCGCCCCACACTCGCCCTAGTGACACCCGCGATATGTTTACGATATTGCTTTTGCAGCTGCGGTACATCGGTGTTAGGAAACCTTTATTTTGATCTCATTTCAGAACCTTTGTGTAGGTACATTGTTTGCTTTTATTTGTGCACACGTACTTATCTTCATGTCGTTCTCCATGTTATAAAAATCACTATAAATAATAATGTAGAAAGATCATAGTAACACCATCACCATCACCATCATCATCATCATCATCACTGCCCAATTTCTTCTGTTTACAGAAGGTATTAAGTTAGGTCAAGGCTCTTTTGTCACATTGGAGACATATATCCTTGGAGAAAGAGGAGAAAGAATGCCATAAGTTAAAACTTTCTCCTCCTTTTACCTTAGGAGAGACATCTACATCACACTCACACCCCCGCTCACACCCACACAGGCAAAGCCTCACCCATACATACACCCACCCACCCACCCACACACACACACACACACACACACACACACACACACACACACACACACACACACACACACACACACACACACACACACACACACACCGAGAATCAGATCCACATCTACACTCACACCCATGCCAACATCTACACCACACCAATACGCGGTCGCACCCACTCCTACACCCACACTCACACCCACACGCACACCCACACCCACACCCACATCCAAATCTTCCATACTCATGCTACATCCATAGCCATTACCACATTCACCCCCACACCCATTCCCATTATCAAAGTCAAGCACACAACTTTCCCACAGCCATACCCACACCCCAGCACCAACATTCACACCCACAATCACATCCACAGCCATACCTACACCCCAACACCAACATTCACACCCACAATCACATCCACAGCCATACCCACACCCCAACACCAACATTTACACCCACAATCACATCCACAGCCATACCCACACCCCAACACCAACATTTACACCCACAATCACATCCACAGCCATACCCACACCCCAGCACCAACATTCACACCCACAATCACATCCACAGCCATACCTACACCCCAACACCAACATTCACACCCACAATCACATCCACAGCCATATCTACACCCCAACACCAACATTCACACCCACAATCACATCCACAGCCATACCCACACCCCAACACCAACATTTACACCCACAATCACATCCACAGCCATACCCACACCCCAACACCAACATTTACACCCACAATCACATCCACAACCATACCTACACCCCAACACCAACATTCACACCCACAATCACATCCACAACCATACCCACACCCACGCACACAACCAAACTCAGCCAGAACCACATCCACACCCCAAAACACTCCTACACCAACACCCATATCAGCATCCCCAGCCACACCAACACCCACATCTACACCCACACCCACGCGCATATCTACAATACAACTATCTCCACATCCACATCCACATCCCCCAGTTACACCCACACCCTCATCCTCAGCCATACTAACAACCGAAAACATACCTACATGATGCATGGGCATTGTTTTCAGAACATATAAATGAAACTGCCATACAGAGAGCTTGCCGCATGGATCCGACTGTGTCTGCTTAGTTTTCACCTGCATGTAGGCAGTCATTTGGAGATTTTTTTTTTTTTTTTTGCTATTCCTTGCGAAGCACAGGATGGGTTTAGAAAGCTGAAAATTGCATTATCAGATGCATCAGACATTTCTCTTCAAATTGGTAATAACAAATATTCGATTTTCGAAATCTGAAAAAATGGTGCCTGGGCTGCCTACTGGGTCCCGACGATTTCCGGACCCATAGCCATTGTGGGGTTCCGATCCCCCACTCTGCCCAGGGCCTTTGACCGATTGTGACGATAAACAATTGGCTTCCAGGGTTTATGGATATCTACCTTCTGAGTTTTTTTTTTTTCGGAACAATTTTCTCAATATTGCGACCTGTAGAGAGCAGACAACCAAACAGACAGGCAGGCAGACAGACAGACAAAGATACGGAACTGACCAACATGCTTGCCGAATCTTTTGATTCAGGCAAGCAATAAAGCTATGATTACCGATCATAATGGACGGCATGTACAAAATCCTAAGCCACAATAGTAGAAAAGCGACATCAAGCACAGCGTCTCAACAAAGAAACCTGCTCATAAGAGTGATAAAACTACAGGTACTGAGGAGAAAGAAAATATTGCTATACTTGCTGGACTAGGTTGGTGTTTTGTATCTGGAGATGTGATGAACATTCTAGAAATCAAGTGTTACCGGTATGCTGTAGGATTAGGCTAATGTTTGTATCTGGAAATGTGAGGAAAATGTGAGTTCTCTCTTACGTTCTAGAGTGTTCAGGGCTGTACTCGTAGGTGGAGTTTGGGGCGGGGGCTTATTAAAAGAGACCATCCCACCGCCAAGTGAATTCACCTTGGTTCAAATAGTCAGGGTGGCCGAGTGTAAGTGATGGGGTGAAGTGTGTGTGCAACAGTTCAGTTTTTCATCAGTGAACATTCAGTGAAGGAATGACAGAGATAGTGAGTTAGTGAGGGCTAATCAGTGGAGGATGGAGTAGTCAGAGAGTCAATAAGGGAGAGTAAGTCAGCCAGTGAATGAGTAGTAGCGAGTGATGGACAGAGTTAATGTGAGAGAGAAAAGTCAGTGTTGTGGAACTGTACCTCAGCTGTGCCTTGAAGGACTAAAACCCAGGAGTGTTCACCTGCCTTTGATTACCTGCCCGGCCTGTCTACGTGTTGTGCTCGACATATCAATGAACCGCAAACTTTGTAACAATATGGTAAATATTACAACCATGCTCAGAGTCCTGAAGTGTTAGCTGTGATGTGCGACTAAACCCATTTCAGTCAATTCCTGAAGCATGCAACCTGACTCACATGTGCAGGATTTTTAACAATGCATAGGAGCAGCATCACACAGTTTTATGGAGTATTAGACTTTCTGTCATCTCTCATCCCCCACTCCATAGGCTGATCCCAGAAACAAAGCAACAGTAGCTACTATGATCGAAATTCAATTCATTTCTTGATACATTTACCAAGGAGGGTTAAACCTATCTTGATAATCCGTTTTTTTATTATTAAATTGAATGCAAGGCTAACAGTGGCCAAAGAACGAGAGGGAGAGCGATGAAATGAATTATCAAAGTATCACTCCATGCTCGTTATGGCTTACTGGACTAACTGGTAACGCACCGAGACTTTGACAGGAGTGAGTCCCTCTGGTGTACTTGCCAATTTCCCACCAAGTGGGAAATTTCGGACCACAATAACTCCATAACTATGGTGCGTTCAACAAAAATATTTCAAATTTCATGAGTAGGTGTGTGGCACTGTTTCCATGATGTTGATGATATACATTTGATGTCTTTTGCAATGGTCGCTAATTTGGCTGTGGTGCCACCACACCACAGAGCATGTTTTGTAACCCCCTGGTTGCAGTCCAGAGATTAATGAAATAGAGCAATATAAATCATGAAGCACATAATATAGCTAACACCAGTAAAACAAATCTGAAAGAATTTTTGGTAATACCAAAAATAGGAAGATAGTGACACGAACAACAGGGACGCAGTATCAGCAAGTGGAGGGCATACAAACAACGAAGCCGAGATTATCAAAACTCAGTATTTACAAAAGAAAATCTATGTTCAATGCCTCTAGTTCCCACCATACATGTTGACAGATATTGAAAAGTTAGTGACATTATGATCAGTGAGTGAGATGTATTATTTGTGTTAAACTTAACCACATCTGGACAAGACAATATCTCCAAAGCCTTAAGGCATATATATATATATATATATATATATATATATATATATATATATATATATATATATATATATAAACCTTTAGCAGAAATATTCAATATATCACTAAGAAGTGGAACTGTACCACATGACTGGAAACTAACGAATGTAAAAGGTAATAAAACACAACCTGGAAATTATCGGTCAATTAACTTGGCATCAGTAGTATGCCAGTTAGTGGAAACAGCAATTAGAGATAAAATAACCAAGCACTTAGAAGTAAAAGCGCCTCGGACCAGGACGAATCATACGTTGACGACTAAGGAACGGACAAAGGACATTCTGAGGGTGGGGACATGGAATGTGAGAGGAATGAATGATGAATTGAAAGAGATAGAGATTGTTCAGGTGCTTGAGGATGCAAGAGTGGATATATGTGGATTGACTGAAACTAAATGGTAAGGTGAAAGGGTGAGAGAGTGGGAATACGGTTTAGGAATATGTGCGGGAGTTTATGAGAATAAGAGGGCAAGAGAGGGAGTATGTTTGATGATAAGCAAGAAATGGAAGGAGAATATAAGAGAGTATGGAACAAAGGGTGCAAGGATTGTATGGGTGAGGATGAAAGTAGGTATACAAGCGTGGGCGATTGTATGTGTGCATGCACCAACGGAGGACCGAGTGGCAAGAGCGAAAGATGACTTTTGGGTGAGTGCAGAAGCATGTATGGACAAGTTTGAGAGGAGCGAGAGATTGTTTTTGATTGGAGACATGAATGGCAAAGTTGGAAATGTACGAGTGGAATGAGTGGTTGGTCAGTTGGGTGTGCCAACTGAAGTAGATGGGAATGGTAGTGCTTTGGTGGATATCTGTGTTGGTAAGGGATTGGCAATAGCCAACACCTACTTTCGGCATAAGATGATCCACAGGTATACATAGAGTCATGAGGAGGATGGATGGTGAACTTGTTGAACGAAAGGCAATGATAGACTACGTGTGTGTGGATGAGCGAATGAGAAGACAAGTGTTGGATGCAAGAGTGTGGAAAGGGTGGCGGAATGGAATCTCAGACCATCACTTAGTGATGGCCAAGGTAAGTCTGCAAGGAAAGTGGGTGAGGAGACGAAGGGGAAGACAGGAGGAAACAGCTCCTGTGAGAAGAGTGGAGAAGTTGCAAGATAGTGAGAAAATGGCCAAGTATAAGAGCATAGTGGAAGAAAGATTGGGAAGGTATGAGTTAGAGCAGATGGAAGGGGTGGAAGACGTCTGTAAGATATTCATGGAAGAGATAGGTGCAGCATGTGAGGTGGTTTGTGGAGTGAGGAGGAGATGCAGGGGTGTGCAAGGGACAGCATGGTGGAATGATGAGGTGAATCGAGCTGTGGAACAAAAGAAGAAGGCATATAGTGAATGGCTAGCGAGTAGAGGTAGGGGAGAAGATGAGAGAAAGAACAGGGAGGAATATGCGAGCAGGAGAAGGGAGGTGAAGAGACTGGTGAAAGAGAGTAAGAAGAAAGTGGATAAAGAGTTTGGGAGGAATCTGAGTGTGAAATGGAGGGAGAGTAAAAAATTGTTTTAGAAGGAGGTAAAGAAAGTAAGGCAGTGTGAAACGGGAAATAGTAGGAGAGTGAAAGATAGGAATAAGAGATTGTTCGTGGAGAAGAGGCAGAAATTGAGGAGATGGAAGGAGCACTTTGAGGATTTGTTGATTGTAGAGAGTGAGAGCAGTGCGCGTATAAGTGGTTGGGGAATGGCTGGGAGAAGAAGAGGTGAGAGAAGGGAGGAAGAAATCAGTAGGGCGGAAGTAGTGGAAGCAATGAAGAAGATCAAGATGGGAAAGGTCCCAGGAATTGATGGAGTATGTGGTGAAATGCTGAAGTATGGGGGTGAGATTGTAGTAGAGTGGATATGGAAGCTGTGTAGATTGGCTTGGGAAGAGGGAAGGGTTCCAGAGGACTGGATATCAGGTATAATTGTTCCTTTATACAAAGGAAAAGGGGAGAGAGAAGTATGTGGTAACCATAGGGGTATTTGCCTCCTTAGTGTGACTGGTAAAATATATGGTAGAATACTCACTGATAGGGTTAGGCATATAACGGAGGAGCTAGTTGGAGAAGAACAAGGGGTATTTAGGAAGGCAAAAGAGTGTGTAGATCAGATACTTGTTCTAAGATGTTTAATGGAGATGTATCTAAAGAAAGGAAAGAAAGTGTATGCTGCCTTCATGGACTTGAAGAAGGCTTGTAACAGAATAGATAGGCAAGGTATGTGGAAGGTATTAAGAATATATGAAGTAGAGGGGAAATTGTTGAGTGCTGTGAAGAGTATGTACGAAGGAGCTAGGGCTACGGTGCGAGTGGATGGAGAGCTGAGTGATTTCTTTGATCTCAATGTGGGACTGAAACAGGGTTGTGTGATGTCTCCATGGCTGTTTAATATATACATGGATGGGGTTGTAAAGGAGGTGCAAGGTAGGGCAGTGGATGTGGGGGTGGCTCTAATGAATGAGGGTGAGATGTGGAAGATTCCGGTGTTGCCGTTTGCTGATGATACAATATTGTTGAGTGAAGATGAATGGGAGTTGCAAGGTTTGGTGAATGAATTTGGGACAGTGTGTAGGAAGAGGTATCCGAAAGTTAATGTAAACAAGAGTAAAGTTATGGTGTTCGAGAGGAATGAAGTCACAGAATGCACAGTGAGGTTGGATGGTGAGGATATGGAGAATGTGAGTGCATTCAAGTACTTGGGTAGTGTGATGAGTTAGGATGGAACTTTTGGGGATGAAGTGCTTGAATGGGTACAGCAGGGAAGGAAGGTTGTTGGTTGACTGAAAGCAGTGATAAGAAATAGGGAGGTGAGTATGGAAGTTAAGAAGTCACTGCATGATAGTATTGTGATCCCTACCCTGACGTATGGAAGCGTGGCATGGACCTTTCTAGAGGGGAACAAGTCAAGAGTGAGAGCAGTGGAAATGAGTTACTTGAGAGGAGCATGTGGAGTGACATGGAGGGACAGGTTGACGAATGAAAAAGTGAAGGAACGTTGTGGGGTGGAAGTGGATGTCGTTGAGAAGATTAGGAGAAATACACTGAGGTGGTTTGGACATGTGGAGAGAATGGAGAATGAAAGACTAACTAAGAGGGTGTATGTAGGTGAGGTGGAGGGAGGGAGAGGGAGGGGAAGACCGAGGATGAGGTGGAGGGATGGAGTTGAGAGGTATATGATGGAGGGGGGAGTGAGCTGGGGGGAGGGTTGGCAAATGGTGGGTGACAGAGCGACTTGGAGGCGTTTTGTCTGCGGCCACCCTTTGCGGGATTAGGGCGTCGGGCTATAGATAGAGAGATAGATAGATGTAGAGGTAAGTAAATCTACCCAGATAAATGACTCAGAGCATGGATTCCGGAACAACCGGTCGTGTCTTACTGACATCCTAGACTTTTTGAATGAAAATCGATCTCAATTTCCAGAAGACGTTTGATAGTTCCCCGTAAGCATCTTCTTGAGAAACTTAAATTCTATAATATCAAGGGCACTGTACAAAAATAGATAAAAAGTCAGCTTGTGGAATGCAAACGGGAAGTTGTCCTTAATGAGAGTGAATCAGATTGGACGAATGCTACAAATGGAGTACCACAGTTCCGATTTGGTTTGTAACAAGATCATCACAATGTCTCTTAGTTTCTGCGAAAATTATTATGTAATGTCATTCAAAATCCCCTAATGCCATTACACTAGTCCAGGATGAGACAGTCCATAGTATTCATTTAATAGGACGGTTGGAATTAGCCTTGAAATAATGGCATGTAAAGGTGTGTCACGTAAGGGTACTGCTGTGCTTTAGAAAACAGGCTTTCTAGTTAATGCCCTGAGCCTGGAAAAAAAAAAAAATCATCATTTAACGGGAAAATATTGGACTGTATACTTCCAGTGCTCGTACCTCATACAAATAATTCCATTCACGTGAGCAACAATATTTTCTCGACACACATAAAAACTTGCTGTCTAAGAACCCCCTGTCAGGAACACATCATCCCAATCGTCTGGGCAACATCAAAAGGTCTTTATGACGAGACAGATTACTGAAATTATATTACACCAGTAGGAACTAAACTGACAGTAGTTGTTGGGCTAAGTGAGGAAGTAAGTTTGGCGGTCGTGACAAATCTACTGAGCGACGAAGCAAATAATCCTCGATTGTGTGCTGGCACTGTGGTAATGTAGCTCATCGAGAGTCTAGTTGTGCACGCAAAGACAATTTCGCTCACGGGAACGGCAGTGCTCACCTTCGTGATCCCGTCATCTTACATGCAAATATCACAAATTAGTACAACTCACTCCACTGATGAGTGTCGTTACCTTAAGAGCCATCAGTCGGGGGAAGAGGAGCGCTCAGATCGGAAAAATGTAACCTAATAGCAAAAGATCCACCGGTACCTGAAAGTAATGCAAGAGAAGATCAACCCCCGTTTGCCAGGTGGGACCCATAACTTCTTTAGGCCTAGTCATTCTAGGATGGAGCGAAGGGGTACAAAGCTCTTTCTTCATGGAGACCGGATCTATGGTAAATTTGATTTCCGATTCCTCTCCAAACAACATTATGGGAACAACTAAAAGGGTTGGGTTCCTCGAACCGCCTGACATTCGCTTATGCGGCGTGGATGGCTCAGAATTTCAGGTCAAAGGGAAGATCACTTTAGAAATCTATCTATCTATCTATCTATATACCTAGGCTGCTTCCCCCAAGGAAAGGGAGGTAGCCGAGACAGGACGACTCACTCTCCATTTACTCATCCATTCAAACACATTCATTCGCATCTTAGCCCCAAAGGGGAGAACGGACAGATCCTCACCGCATCACACCGCACAAGGGTCAACTGCGCAATGCATGCAGTGACATCCACAGCAGGGCCCGACAGCAGAACTGGTTTACCCCTGCCACATCATAACAGACCCATCCCCTTACCCGCACCTGACCTGACTAGCTGATCAGACCAAATGCGGGAGAATATCCCCTCAGGGCTGCGTCATCACTTATTCATTCACAATTTCTCTCCATTTATTTCTGTCACGCACAGCCACTCTTCCTTGCTCAACGGACATCCCTCTCGCATCCAGCGCTCTCTTCACACTGTCCATCCATCCTATTCGTGGTCTTCCTCTCAGTCTTACACCTCTCACATCAGATCTAGTTATCTTTTTCACCAATCGCTCATTAGAAATCCAATTTGATAAAACGTTAAAACCCTTCGACGCGGAACTTCACGTAATAAATTATCTTAATTATCCAGCGGATACTCTCATTGGTCTTCCGACAGTGGCTCAACAATCAACTGCCCTCTTACTGGCTTGTCATAGCACAGATATCAATGGGTTCCCAATATCTAGTATGGATTATCCACATCCGCTACTCTTTCAAATAAGCTCAGCTATTCACTCTCATGTGATTCCACCATTACCTGAAAGTAAAGAGGTAAACACACCGCTATCTGAACATCCAAATATACTGACATCTAGTACTACATCCTCTGAGCATTAATCGGTGGATGCACCCTCTGAGCATTCAACTGTGGATCATATCAACCCCTCTAACAATGGCACATTTGCCGACTCAGACATGTCTCATTTAATTACCTGACATAGCGTGAATGATGTTTTACAACATGCAGAGTCAAGGTGTGCAGTAACAAATCAGCGCACAATTTTGTTGCCGCATAAATTTACCAAAGTCTCTGTTCGTGTTGTGGGTGCGAAAGCAGGAGTGGATGTACTAACCTTACCTGAGACGTGTTGTGTGAATGACTTAGCTTATGAGTCGGCCTTGTGTACGGTGCTGGAGAATAGCTTATGCTACTTGTATTTAGCCAACACTACTAATGCTCCACTTCAGCTGCGTACGGAGACACAGATTGGTGATTTCTTGGTATACCCAGCGACCGTACGTGTGTGCCAAGATTTCCCACTCTCTGTTGTAGATGTGTGCTCAGTTACTCAGTCTACTGACATTCCATCTAATCTTGAATCTCATATGAAATAGAGTGATTACGCAGAATACAGAAGTCAATTGCTTAATCTTCTGCGAGACTATCATAATGTCGTTGCCCTATCCGGTGAGAACATGGGCAAAACAAGCTTAGTACAGTACCAAAGTCTGTTACAGCCTGGAGCTCAGCCAATAAATTATATACCTGTCTACCGTTTACCACACAGCCAATGCCAACAGGCTGATCGTCTTATTCAGGACATTTTTTTTTTTTTTTTTTTATGCGACCGACTCTGGTCATAGGCTTCACAGCCTGCTTTCAAGGCCCAGTAGTCCTCCTACGTACCGTACACCTCTACATGTCACCACTTCGGCGCTAACACCCACCGTCCATACTTAATACATGCTAGGGCTGTCTCATACAGGACTGGTGTATTGGTATTAGCAGGGGTATTTTTACGACATGTCGGCGGGTCTTCTGGTAAATGAGTAAAGTCTGATTTTCCTGAATTCAAATCCTTAAACTGTTCCCTGCCCCCAGCGGGATTTGAACCCAGGTCCGTTAGGACTGTAGGCCAACTCTCTACCAACTGAGCTACCGCCTCGTTGGACAACGAGGTCACTGAACACTCTGACAGTCCATGGAACAGCCCACTGTTTCTCATTCCAAAGAAAGGTGGTGAGTTACGACCAGTGATAGATTACAGACGCGTGAATGCGCTGACTGTCCCAGACAGATTTCCTGTTCTTGTGCTCACTAATTTGCTGGAATCCTTAGGCGAAAACGATTGTGTTTTCTCCTCCCTAGATCTTTTGAGTGGCTACTGGCAAGTAGAAATGGAGGAATCATCTCGTCTTATCACTGCTTTCAGCACCCCATCCGGGCATTGCCAATTCCGTAGACTTCCATTTGGCTTAAGTAATGCACCATCGGCATTCATGAGGCTAATTCATACAGTTTTCGCCAGCATGATAGGTCACTCAGTCTTTGCTTATCTAGACGATGTCATAATCGCTAGTCACTCAGTAGAGGAACACTTAGAAAAATTGGCCGAAGTGTTCACTAAACTCAAAAAAGCTGGACTTAAAATCAAACTGTCAAAGTGTCACTTCTTACGTAAGAAATTCCAATTCCTAGGACATGTTGTTGGCGCTCACGGAATTCATACATCAGATGACAAGGTCAGAGCCATAACAAACTTCCCTACTCCAACCAACACCGATGCAGTATGCAGTTTCCTCGGTCTTAGTGGCTATTATCGTCCTTTTATCAAAGGGTACACCCAGATAGCTGCGCCATTAACAAAACTGCTAAACAAGGATGTGCCTTTTGTGTGGGCTGATGAACAGGCAACTGCATTTACAACACTGAAAAATGCCCTGGCTCAAGCCCCAGTTTTGGCATTCCCTGATTATTCAAAAACATTTCTTCTCTGTACTGATGCTTGCGGAGTAGGCCTAGGTGCCATCTCATGCAAAATGACTCCAAAGAAAAAAAACGTGTCATTACCTATGCCAGCCGTGTGTTAAACTCAGCAGAAAAGAATTACAGTGTAACTCATTGGGAAGCTCTAGCCGTGGTCTGGTCTCTAAAACATTTCCGCGACATCATCTACGGTTATTCTGTTCACATCCAAACAGACCATCTTCCTCTATGTGACCTGTTTCTGGGATGTAACCTTACCGGCCTACTTGCACGTTGGGCATTCACGGTGAATGACTATAATCCGACATTTGAATATGTTCCTGGGATGTCCAGTGTTGTAGCCAATGCCTTCTTGTGGCATGCAGCCACAGTCTACTGGTTGTGATGTAAACTTAGCGTTCATTTATGGCACACTTCATGGGTTCCAGCATGTGGACCCTATATGGTCACAGGTTATATATTTTCTAGAGTCAGACGATGATTCTTCCTTGCCCAAGTTACCAGTCCCTGTATCTGATTTCTTCCTCAACAATGAATTGCTCTATAAACACTCAATACTGAAAGGTAACAACGTACCTAATCGCGAAGTTAAGCAACTAGTCATTCAAACAAACTTGATTTCTGCTGAGCTTCATTTAATCCACGACACCCCTCAGGCATCAAATCATGGCAAAGACAGAAGCTTATGGCAAGCACGTCTGTCATATTATTGGCCCACTATGCAAAAGGATATAGAAGTGCACTGCGATGCATGTTTATCGTGTGCCCGTCATAATGGAACAACCTGTCAACCTGCTCCTATATTGCAGTACCCAGTACCGTCAAAGCCTTTGCAAACTGTCTCTCTTGATCTTCTGAAGCTGCCTCGTACAGAAACTGGCTTCGTCTACCTATTAGTAGTAGTCAATCACTTCTCTAGATTCGTTATCTTCAGCTCCATTGCGTGACAAATCTGCTAATGCAGTGGCACATGCCTTTATTAATTCAGTAATTTGCCCTTTCACAACACCAGAAGTAATTTCAATAATTCAGTGCTGGAAGAAATCTGTCTTCGATAAGGAATTAAGAAATGCAACATAGTGGCCCATCAACTAGCCTCAAATGGCCTAGTAGAGTGCCAGAATAGGAAGATATTGGAGAGTCTGCACCAAATAGTAATATATCACACTTCCACTTGGGACGAGTGGATCCCGCAGGTAGCTGCTTCGATTAACTCATCCATTAGTAAGTCAATTGGTGATACACCATTCTTTGTCATCTATGGCTTTGACAAAAGAATACCTTATTCATTGTTACAATCCAAACCTGATCCGATCTACAGCTACGATGACTATGTGCGAGTCCACTCGTCCAACTTCCAGAAAATTCATAAATATGTTCAGGATAATCTGGCCCTTACAAATGCAGGAATGGTACTAACCAACATGTCGCTGCTTCAGATGTTACCATCCAAGTAGGTGCCTTAGTTTTTGCTCTAGATCATGACCGAGATTCAAAACTAAATAATAAATTCTTGGGTCCCTTCCGTGTCATATCTCGTAAGGGGAATAAATTCGAAATAAAAGATCTGTACAAGGCAGAGACAACATGGGTGCATGCAGATGATCTCAAACGTGCATCGAAGCGCATAGTCTTGGAGGAGCCACTGGGAGAGGCCACATCTCCTCAACAAGGAGATGCTTCTTCTTCAAGTTTTTCTTCTGACACTCCTACTCCACCCTCCCCTACTATTAATAATTATCGTGCCAAATTGCATTCTGTCACTAAGTCTCTTGGATAACGCTATCATCTCACACTCTCGTCATCCTCTGCATTAACATCACCTCTAACATCAGCTCATTTTATAGGAAACATGTGGGTCTACGTGCTGGCAGTGCTGACTCTGGTCGGGTCTGGATCGGGTGAGGACGATGGTGCCGTACGGCCAGGGGCCTTGGTTGGCGCAGGAGGCGAGGTAATGATGGTGAAGGATGTAGTCTCCTTGTGCTACGACCTAGAGCCGCTGGCCGCAGTGGCCATCGCCCTGCCTGACTTTGCACGTCAGCTAGAGGACCTACAAGGACTCCTGGCAGGTATTAAAGATCAACATCCAACAGATATATTTGGTATCCACTCTACTTACCCACCTGCTGGAAACTGGATTATGTTCATTACCAGTTCAACCATTTCCAAGATTTCTTCCTTAACCAAACATCTGTGGGCCGTTCACGAGTGAAACGTGGACTCTTTGATCTTGGAGGAGAAATTCTGAGCGGATTATTTGGTGTAGTGACTGCCCGTGACCTTTCTGGATTTAAGGAAGTCTTGGTTCAATTAGCAAATCCCCTAGAGTCTCATGAAAAGGTAATAAGTGTTCAACAGTCTATGCTACAAGAGATCACACACCATTTAAATGATGTTACAGACATGTTAGATAATTATACCGGAATTCTTAAGCATGAAGTGTCGAAGGTAAATATTGTATCAGAATTGCTATATGTGAAACTACATGTAGATAATTTGCAAGTTTCTCTGGACTCTCTTGTCTCCCACGTTTCTAGCTTAATTCGTATTCTAGTCAACGCTGTTGATGGTCGTGTCACCCTAGATTTAGTACCTCTCTCTGACCACTCTACATTGGAATGAGCTCACTCCACTTTCGACTTGTCTCCTGTGATTTCATATTCTTCTTTAGAACACTACTACCCAATACTAGAGGCCACATTCCTTAGTAAAGATTTAATTGTTCATATCCCTCTTCGTTCTTCTATCACATTAGACTTCTTTCACATCATTCCCTTTCCCTTTTGGTACAATAATTCCCGGGTACAAGCCTCTGTCTCTTCAGAGTATTTCCTTCTCTCCCATGATCATCTCTATATTGGCTTCACTTCCTCCAGTGACCTCGACAGATGTGCTTCTCTTACACCAAACTCTAGAGTTTGTGTTGTGTACCTCCTAACAATCTTTCCTGGCAGCGTTGCTCCTTGCGAATCTGCCTTTGTCTGTAACTTCTCAGTACATCCTGTCTGTACCTTTGTTCCGGCCCCCAAGCTCCAAGTGCACCATGCTCGTCTAAAATTATCACATCCGCTATTTCTTCAATAGTGTCTCAACTCCTGTCAGTCTTATTTGTCCAGTAACTCCTGTCGGCTCACTATCCGCAACTGGTTTGTATAAGGCTCCTGATTATTGTACGGTAAAGTCTGAATCAGTAATAGCGCGTGCTACACATTATCACTTCGCACTTCGCTCCCACAAAGATGACATCTTCCAACCTATTAATACTACCTTTTATCTACCAACAGACAATCTTTCCATCACATCAGACAACCTACGTATTTTGAACTTTCTAAATCAGTCTGATTTCCTTATGAACCAGTTTTCTTCAGCCTTTAACCGCTCCTGGGTACATCCAGTCTTTGTATTTCCTCCAGTGGTACTTTGTCTTATTGGATTTTTTGTTACTGTATGTATCCTATACTGCTGTGTCAAGCGAATGGACACAAGACTGCACGAAATCCATGTTGCAACAAAGTTAGTGCGACAACCAAGAGACCTGGAAACTGGTAGCTCTAAGTGACACTCATTATGATTGGTGAAGATGTGAAGATCATGCTGAAGAAAAAAAAATCCCAGTGGAAAATCGAAAATTGAGCTAATTGAAACAAAATGTAATAATATCAATATAATTACTACACAGTGAGTCAAGGACATGAAAACTAGTAAAATACAAATAAGATAAGGAATGAATGTATGATCACTCTCAAACAATGCCTTCTATGTAAGATAAACTACTATAGTGTATTCAGTGGTGCATTCAGTTGCTATATGTTCCTCAATAGAAGTATCACTGTGGTTACTAATGCTTACCATATATATATATATATATATATATATATATATATATATATATATATATATATATATATATATATATATATATATATAAAGACATTCATTTGTAAATTTGATCAAACATATATATGTATACTATCACTACGCTTCTCATATAATACATGCCTAGTTAATTAGTAACCTATACCACTATAGTGCAATGTTTACATTCTACTTTTGCATTCATTACTACTTATCACCTTCCTTGCCTTTCCAACATGGCCATGTACTGTAAATACATTTCTCCTTTATTGTACCCAACTTCTTACATTATGGCATAATACCCCTCTTATTATTATACTCCCATGTAGTCCCCAGTAAACTATATAATCTATCCAATTGCACTATTGCCACATTATGATATAATGCCTCCACCGCTGTGTCAGGAGACACGTTATTTTAACTCGGGGGAAAATTGTTGTAACCATCTGTAATAATATGTAGTATGTAGGTATAGCATGTAAGTGTATTGTAAGTGTGATCTAACTAGGGCGCTATTGACTGCTTACTAAGGTCTGGCCTGCTTCAAATTCTGCTGAACTCTGAGTTTAAGGGCGCGCTAACCCTAGCCAGCTGTCTCTCTAACAGTTAGCAACAGCCAGAGGACGAGTAAGGGTGGTGATTATACGGCTGTGTGGAGATTATAAGTCTGTGCCTATTATTAGAAAACCACTCCAGGACTTTGAATTCACCTACGACTGACGTCAAGGGGGATTTAACACAGAGTCTGAAAAAAAAAAATCATCAATGTACAGGGAAAATATTGGAATGTATACTTCCAGTGCTCGTACCTTATTCAAATAATTTCATTCACGTGAGCAACAATATTCTCTCGACACACATAAATAATTACTGTCTAAGAACCCCCTGTCAGGAACACTTCATCCCAATCGTCTGGACAGCATCAAAAGGTCTATATGAGACAGATTACTGAAATTATATTGCACCAATAGGAACTAAACTGACAGTAGTTGTTGAGCTGAGTAAGTGAGGAAGTTAGTTTGGCTAACTACGTAAAGACACAAACTGTGTGTTCTTACCTAATTGTATCTTTACAGGAATGAGTCAAGCTCGTACTGCCCCGTGTCTTAAACCATATTTATCGTACATATCCTTAAATTTGTGAATTGTTTTGGCACACACTATTTCATTCGGTAGTGCATTCCATTGATCAATTGCTCTGTTTGGGAAACTGAATTTCCTTAAGTCTTTATCACCTCTCCTTATGCAGTTTTTTGCAGTGTCCTCTTGCTGATGCTTCTCCATATGTTAAGTAATCATTTTTGTCTATTTTCTCCTTTCCTGATATGCATTTATATAGCATTATCATGTCACCTCTTTTCCTTCTCTCCTGTAGTGTCGGTAGATTCAGTTTATTTAGTCTTTCCTCGTAGCTTAGGTCCCTTAAGCTTGGTATCCATCTTGTAGCGGCCCTTTGAACTTTTTCAATCTTGTCTATATGCTTTTTGAGATGAGGACTCCAGACTACTGATGCATATTCCAGGGTTGGTCTAATGAATGATGTTATTATCCTTCTTAGCATGTCTTCATTTATGTATGTGAATGCTATTCTCATATTTGCAAGCAGTGTATACATGTTCAGCACCTTCTCGCTGATATGGTCAGCCGGAGATAGTCTGTTATTGATGATCACACCTAGGTCTTTCTCTCTTTCTGATGTGTATAGGGTTTTATTTCCTAACTTATAATCCCAATCAGGTCTTTTTCCACTTTTACCAAACTTGATTACATGACACTTGTCCACATTGAATTCCATTTGCCATGTACTACTCCATTCATGAAGTTTATTTAATTCTTCTTGTAGCTCTTTACAAGAGTCTGTGTTAGTAATTCTCCTTTGTATTTTTGCATCATCTGCAAACATATTCAGATAGCTCTCATTTCCAGTGTTACTGTTTATATCATTTATATACACTAAAAACATGATTGGTGCCAGCACTGAACCCTGTGGTACTCCACTAGTCACTTCTTTCCATGATGAGTAGTTTCCTCTTAGTACTGTCCTCATTTCTCTTTTTATGAGAAAGTCTTGCATCCAACAAAACAGTTTGCCTCGAATTCCTCCTTGATGGTACAGTTTCCATAAAAGTCTTTGGTGTGGTACTGTGTCAAAAGCTTTCTTGAAATCCAAATAGATACTGTCCACCCATCCTGCCCTTTCCTGTATTGTGTTTGTTACTCTGTCACAGTAGCTCAACAGATTAGTAACACAAGATTTTCCTTTTCTGAAACCAAACTGTCTTTCTGTTATCATACTGTGTTCTTCTAGATGATTTACCCAAGCTTTTCTTATAAGTTTTTCTAATACCTTGCTTACAACACTGGTCAGTGATACTGGTCGGTAGTTGAGTGGATTTTGTCTATTTCGTTTCTTGAATAAGGGGACAATATTTGCTTTTTCCAAATATCAGGTAGATTACCTTGACTCAAGGATTTCTTGAAAATTAAAAATAATGGTTTACTTAACTCCGTTGCACATTCTCGTAATACCCAACATGAAATTTCATCAGGACCACTTGCTTTTCCTCTGTCTAATCTACTTAACTCCTCCTGTATTACTTTTTCTGCTATTTGTATATCTGGTAGTATGTGTGGACATGCGTGTTCCACATAGTCCCTCTGAAATTTTTTTTCTTCTGTAAAAACTAATTGGAAATTCTTATTTAGTGCTTCACAAATATCTTTCTCTTGTGTATAAGTGATTCCCTCGTCCGTAATGGATTGTATTATATCTTTTGCTTTAGTTTTGCTTCTGATATAGTTGTAAAACAGCTTTGGTTGATCACTACTTTTATTTATTATATCCTCCTCAAACTGTTTTTGGGCTTCCCTCCTTATTCTTGTATAGTCGTTTCTTGCCTGTTTGTAATTATTATACGCCCTTTCACTATTGTGTCTTCTGTATCTATTCCACAACAAATCTTTTCTTTCTTTTGATTTTTTACATTCTGTATTGAACCATTTCTGTTGTATCTTATCTGCTTCTTTGTGCTGTGGGATGTACTTCTGGACTCCTATTTCATAAAATTCACAAAAATTTTTATATACAGCATTTAAATCTTGTTCTCTAAGCTCATTTTCCCAATGTGTGTGTGTGTGTGTGTGTGTGTGTGTGTGTGTGTGTGTGTGTCACGTAATAAATAATTCAAAAGATATTTTACTGTGCTTTGTCTCACCAGATCAGAGTCCTTTCTCAGTTGCAGGCTCCTGGTATGTTCTTTTGTCTTTCTGCATACGAGTTTTCATTTGCAGTATGATTTCCCTCCCTGCTTGTATATATTTAGATCTATAAATCTGCCCTATCGTGGTCGACACTAGTCTAGTATTAGATTCCACTTCACGAAAGGCAATTTTTTCCCAAGTGGAAAATGAGGCATAAGAGCTTGAGAGTTTACTACATCACTCTCAATTCTCTCACCATGGGATAAATCTAGTATTTTCTTCTAGCTAACATCAAACTGCTATTCATCTAAAAGTAAACTATAGGGGCCTAAAAATGTTAAAT
The DNA here is from genome assembly GCF_032717465.1 of Coenobita brevimanus. Classification (NCBI taxonomy): domain Eukaryota; kingdom Metazoa; phylum Arthropoda; class Malacostraca; order Decapoda; family Coenobitidae; genus Coenobita; species Coenobita brevimanus. The sequence goes on from NC_136986.1 coordinate 32,484,887, forward strand.
TTATTTTTCACTATGAAATGTCTGTCTCGGGGAGGGCAAGAGTTGCGACAGTGGTGAGTGTGCCAAGATGTGAAAAGAGACAATTTCTGCTGCCAGTAAATCCGTGCAAGTTATCGTGGAAGTTGGTGTGAGTGGCAGCACGGGGTGGCTGCGGCTCACACTTAGCTTCATTGTTGGCGTGGGTGGCAGTGCGGGATGGCGGCAGGTCACACCATTCCTTCACTATCTTCCCACTGTTCACAGCACTAATTATCCCGCCATTATCTTGAGCTGCCCTTTCTCAACCTGCCCTTCTGTGGCCTCGGGCCTTATACTATACTGTTGCTGGTGGGTCGTGTTCTGTATTGTGTTGGTGTCTAATGATCCCTGCAATTGCAAGTAGTTGTTTGGTAATGTGATGTTCCTTTACAAAATTCACTTTGCGTGTCCATCAACAGATTATACTGACACTCTCATAAATAAAGTTACACAGCTCCTGGTAGAGAAAGACAAAGCATATCACAAAATATATAGTTCAGAATTAGTGCCTATATGATGACGTATGTGGTGGTATCCGTGGTTAGTCGGAGGGTTAGGCCTATGTAATGGATACAAAAAATTGAGCATGTTAGCCATTGTTGCATCACGGCCTCATGCAACTCAGAGAACAAATGGTATGTATAATTCACACCCACATCAACACTCAGTGAACACACACACACACACACACACACAAGAGCCCGCACGGTTTTTCTGTCCGTCTGTCTGGCTTATTTGTGTCTGTCCATCTGTCTCATTGTCTGCCTGTCTGTCTGTCTGTCTGTCTGTCTCTCTCTCTCTCTCTCTCTCTCTCTTTTTCAGCCCTTGGCCAATTTTCTTCCCCCTCTTCTAGGAGTTTTCATCTTCATCAGCAGGCTTGATCTCTGCCGTTTTCCTCACCACTTTCCTCCTGTTTATTAAATCCTATTTTCCTTCCGTTATTATACGTCACTAGTATACATTGAGCATCTTTTTTCTCCCTGTACTTTCTCTCTCCTTCCGTACTGGTATTGCTCCCACCCCCTTTCTCTAACCATTCTGTTATTCTAAATATTTTACCAACGTATTCTCCCATTCACATGTTGGAAGCTACATCTCATCGGTACATGGGTAGTGTGATGAATGTCCCACTGTCAGGACTTTCCCACGACATGCCACGATCTTCATGTCTTCGTGTGTCACCGCATATCGTCATGAGTAACCTGTCGTGACTTAGTGATGACGTAACGCTGACGTGGAGACCTTGGTCATTCTTTGCCGTTCTTGGCGTGCTACGACAATTTTTAGAATGTTCAAGAATTGTTGGTGTAGGCGCCGACAAGGAGGATAACGTGACATGTCGAGATGGTAATGTCATTTGTCTTAGCTGTGATTTAGTGTGTCTTAGCTTGTCGTAGGTTGTCGTAGCTTGTCGTTAGGTGTGACTTGACGTGTCGTAGCAATAACTTGGAGATTGGATCCTGGAGATCCGCTGCGACACACAAAGTTATACCTAAGACACGGTACGACAACTTACGACACGCTACGTGGCGATGTCTTGGCATGACGTAGAGTCAATGTCACTGTTATATTTTAACTGAGGGATGATCGTAGTTTGTCGTCAGGATAACGTGAGACTTCCACAGCGTGTCGTGGGATGTCGTAGCAATGTTTTTTGTGTGTCTTAGCACTAATGTGACTGTGTCGTGAAATGGCCATTCAGGCATTTCATCAAGATCATACCTTGAAGGTAAGATGGTGGTGATCGGGGCCGTTCTCGAAGATGAACTTGAATATGGGACACGGGCCTAAGGATGGAAGTTTAGAGGGTGAAGTGCTTGAAAGAGTACAACAAGGAAGAAAGATTGCTGGTTCCTTGAAAGCTGTGATAAGAAACAGGGAAGTGAGCACCGATGTGGAAAAGTTACTACTTGACAGTATTGTGATACTGGACCTTGTTGGAGGGACAGAAGTCAAGAGTGAGAGCAGTGGAAATGAGTTATTTGAGAGGAGCCTGTGGAGTCACATGGGGAGACAGACTGACAAATGAGGAAGTGAAGGAGCGTTGTGGTGTGGATGTGGATGTGTTAGGAAGCTTTAGGAGAAACACACTGAGGTGGTTTGGCCATTTGGAGAGGATGGAGAGTGAGAGACTGACGAGGAGAGTATGTGAGGTGGAGGGTGGGAGAGGGAGGGAGAGGCCAAGGATGAGATGGAGGGATGGACTGGAGACGTATATGAGAAAGGAGGGTGTGAGCTGGGAGCAGGGGAGTGAAATGGCGGGGAACAGAGCGACATGTAGGCGATTTGTTTGTGGCCACCCCTTACAGGACTGAGGAGTCTGGGAATAGACAGGTATATTTTACTCTATGCAACTTCTTTTAAAAATATGTTTATTAAAAAAATTTGCAAAATATAGAGATTCTGAAACAATTACTGTCCACTGTAAGAGGCCTCACAACAATACTAAAACAAAATGAAGACCAGGATTTAAAATAAGAACCAACAATCAGTGTGTGCAAAGGCACAACACCACGACAATGAAAATTATTAGAAAATGCCAAGTGTTTAGTCTCATAACATAAAAGATTTAATGGTAACTGAAACGCAAGAATTTGGATTGTTTAGATCATAAGTGGATTATTAAGAAAAAAAGTGAGCAAACTGGGTAAATAAAAAAACAGTAATTAAAAAATGGTGAATCAGAATGGTTAAAAAAAGTAAACAAACAAGGAAGGATCGCTGGAGAGCATGCCAAACCACCAAAGATTCAAGTAACGTTGACAATGTAAACTCACAAATCCCTATTTTGACTCTTTACAAACTGTTAATACCAGAGTGGCTAACAAATCCCTATTTTCACTCTTTACAAACTGTTAATACCAGAGTCAAAAGGGGTTTTGGGTTTACATTGTCAATGTTACTTGAATCCTTGCTGGTTTTGCATGCTCACCAGCGATCCTTCCTTGTTTGTTTACTTTTTTGGGCGATCCCTATTCCCCATTTTTAATATACTAATTTTTCATTTACCTAGTATGCAGTGTACTTGTGTGCATGTACTGCAACTTACAAAAAATATGAACTAGCGTTTTAATTGAAAAAATTACGGTATGGAAGTTTTCCTGTGTATTCTATAAAGTACGACGGATTCCACTGCATTGGCTTCGAAAGTCATTGTTCATTATCTACTGATTTATCACACTGAAGTATGTCTGTCAGGACTCTAAAATATCATAACACTACATAATAGCTAGTAATGTACGTATGTAATATAGAGGTTAGATGAAAGTCATGCCTAGGGCTACAGGAAGTGGCGTTCGCACATTCTCTCACTTAGGAATGCCACACACAGCAAGATGTGATGCCTGATCGGAAAGTCCCCAGGCTCAGGAAAGTTCCACACAACCTTGCCTTACACGTGACTCAACCAGTCATATACAGAGGAAATGAGAGAGACAGAGCAGAAGGGGTTTTAGGAGAGCAGCGAGACGGCAAGGGAGTCGGAAGGAGTGCGCGGGTGTGCAAGCAGTAACCGATCTCACCTCACTACTCTCTTGTGAGACACTCACTATACCTCATACCAATTAATCTGGCCAGGCATGTATGGCAACAGTGTTCCTGCGAGATTCTGATTGGCTGGAGGTGTTTGTTCGATTTCGTTGTTGCTTAAACCGATAATCACTTTATTATCAGATATGATACTGAGTTTGTCGATAATACAATCGTCAAAAGCAATAAGAAATCCGTTATATACTTAACAACAATGAAATTTGCGTAGGAAGATAGAAATATGAGTCAACAAAGTATTATAACAGTCCAAGTCAAGGTCAGCATTCGAACAAATCCTTTAAATCTCCGACACATGATAATATAACAAAAAATTAAGGAAACCTGCTTAATCTAACCGCTGGTGTAACATAAATTTAAATTTTAAGATCAGTCCGCACCCTTAAATCGTGCCACAACTCTGACTAATTAAAAATTCTGATGAAAAGACGAGTTGTGCGGGGAGGGAGGTTTGAAAAAATTGCGAAAATCAAAGTAGGCTAAGGAAACTATTTCATTACATCTCCTCTATTATCATAGTACGGACTAACTTAAAATTTAAATGTGTTACACCAGCGCTTAGATTAAGCAGGTTTCCTTAATTTTCTGTAATTTTATCGAGTTTCGGAGATTTAAAAGAATTGTTCGAATGCTGACCTTGACTTGGACTGTTATAATACTTTGTTGACTCATATTTCTATCTTCCTACGCAAATTTCATTGTTGTTAAGTATATAACGGATTTCTTATTGCTTTTGACGATTGTATTGTCGACAAACTCAGTATCATATCTGATAATAAAGAGAGTATCGGTTTAAGCAACAACGAAATCGATCAAACACCTACAGCCAATCAGAATCTCGGGAGGAACGCTGTTGCCATACATGCCTGGCCAGATTAAGTGGTATGAGGTATAGTACTCAGTATTACTCTTGAGATATTCCCTTTGAAGAAAATACGAAGGGTGATCAGAAAGTAATGACAGTTCGTGCTATAACATGAAAACCTTGAATGATGGGAGGTAGGGGAGCAAGGAGAGTGCAGAGTTGCCTGTCCTTACGAGTTTGAACTTGTCGCCGTATGCCTGACTTTTCTTGTTTTATTGTTGTGAGTGAATGCTTCACTCTTGTTTTTGTTCTCTGGCCAGAAACATGGATTACTCGAAAGAAGGCTGCAGGTTCTACATTTTTACGAGGTGGAAACTGGGAAAGAAAGCAACAGAGATTCGAGGGGAATTATTACAAGTTTATCCAGACACTACTCCTTCCCTGGAAACTGTTTCCCGCTGGATTCGTGCTTTCACAGCAGGAAAAACTGAATTGAAAGATGAACAACGCTCTGGACGCCCCCGGACATCCGTAACCGAAGCAACAACTGTCTGTGCACGGTCCATCATTGACGAGGATCCAACTGTAACTCTTAGGTTCTTAGCCTTGGAGCTTGATATCAGTTATGGGAGTGCACATGACATCGTGCATGAACAATTACACCTGAGGAAGAAGTGTTGTCGATGGATACCCCATTTGTTGACTGATGAGCAAAAGGCTGAACGGGTGAGGATTTGTCGTGTCTGGCTTGCTGAATTTGAACCAAATGGTCCAAAACGGTTCTCAGATGTTGCTACTGGAGATGAGTGTTGGATTTCATTTTTCACAACCCGTGACAAGCAGTCAAACATGGTGTGGTTGGGCGATGAAGACCCTCGACCTCAGATTTTGAAGGAAGGATTTCGCAGCCGGAAGCGCCTTTTCACCATCTTTTTCAATTCCCAAGGACCAATATGCGTGGATGTGATGCCTGAAAAGTCCACTATCACAGCCCAATACTACACAGACCAGGTCCTTCCACAAGTCTTGGAACACAAGGCCAACACCGCACCAACCCGCCGTCGGTCTCGCCTTTTGCTGCACCACGACAATGCTGCACCCCACAAAGCTCGCCTCACTATGCAGTACCTGGAACAACAAGGTATAACTCTGTTCCCCCACCCACCCTACTCCCCTGACCTGGCTCCCTGTGACTTTTGGTTGTTTCCAAAAATTAAATCTGCCATTGCTGGGAAGCAATTTCATAGCATCCAAGACTTGGCACGGACCGTCAATTCAGAACTCCGAAGTATACCGTCCTCAGAGTACCACGCTTGCTTCATGAAGTGGAGAAAGAGAATGGAACGCTGCATAGAGGTTGGAGGGGAGTACTTTGAAGGAATGTGAGTCATAGTTTGATAGTTCTTCGTGCTAATAAAAGTTTATGGACTCACTGTCATTTCTTTCTAATCACCACTCGTAAAATGCAATCAACCCCAGACTCATTTTCATCTTTCTCTTGTCATCTACAAGTACAACGAACATTCTCTCCTTTCGTAAAATCCCATCAAATCAACACACTGTTACAATAGCTTGGCGATGACTACGATATATTAAATCTACAATTACGATATATCATATATGGTGGCAGCAAGCGTACGAAACACGTCTACGAGTCTACAGTTGAGTCTACATTATCAAGATAGAAAACAAAAAACTACGGTACTACAAGTTCGAGCCACACGATGCCTCAGAACTTTATACTGGCAGTGGTTAGATGATATATTGTTACAACCAATCTTCCAATTTCTATGTCAGTCTACAATCAGTGAACCAACGAACTACAATACAATCTACTGTACTTATGCCTCACGATTTTATCAACAATCAACATTCAGCTACGACAATTCCATTCAGCTCAGAGTTTCAGTTCTACTGTTCACGATAAACTACAAGTATCTTCGATTGCTACGAAACAAGCGAAATACAAGCAGGTGAGACTGTAACCAACATCATCTTCAACATACAGCAACTACAATTAAACGTTGTACAAGAAATCACAAGCATCTCAAGAAGCCTACAAATCTACGATCAAGTAACCACAAGCAATACAAGAAACAGAGCTGTAGGGAGAGTGATGACTTACAACCCACAACCACATCGACCCCCACCTCACCCCACCCTTTTCCCCAAGCACCCTCCATCACCACCACCATAGCTACCAGGAGGCGTCGATGCAGGGGTGACGGGGCAGATGACGCAGCAATGACCAGACAGCCTTGACCCACAATTCACCTCACTCACCACCCACCTCACTCACCACTCACCGTTAGTCATTCACCACCACAGCCACCAGAGTGAGAAGTCGACTTTGCGCTGTGCCAGCGTTTCCTGAGAACACCATAACACGTCAATGAATCCGGCAGTGTCTGACACCCCTATCACCACAACACACACCATTCCCACCACGGTAAATATGAGTTACTTGAATATTTAATTCGTAAGTATACAATACACAGTGATAGACAAACATTCTACACATTTTTTTTTTTTTGCCTATCGACCATTGAGGCCGGAGCCCCTGGTCATTAAGGCAAAAATATATATATGTATATACATTAACACATATATACATATATATATGAACATATATATATATCATATATATATATATATATATATATATATATATATATATACATACATACATACATACATACATACACACATCCATGCATATGAACATACACACTTTCATGGATATATATATATATATATATATATATATATATATATATATATATATATATATATATATATATATATATAATAATAATTTTTATTTCATTATTTTTTTGTATTTTTATTTTTATTATTTTTTTATTTTTTTTATTTTTAACCTTATATTACTTATAAACAAAAATACCTAATCTAAAGACCCTAAAACTAACCACCTAACAGACAAATCGCTAACCTATACTAAATCCTAAGAGACAAATAACTAGACCTACACTAATGGTAAAAAAGCCTCGACCAAGAGAACATCATCGACTGCAGATATGTAATGCCTTTCTACATTACATACCTGCACTCATCACCTGGTGACTGTCAGTCGAGGCACAACCTAATATAGGGGACATCAATATATGAAAGGGAACCAGACGAGTCAGGAACATTGCCATATACGTCAGCTGTCGTCCCTAATTAGAATAACTTAAGCAAGTTGGTATAATGTATTTACATAATTTGTACAAAAAGTGAAGAACCTCGCCCAGCAGACCACCATCGACTGCAAGTGCCCAATACCTTTCTATATTGCACACTTGCATTCATCAGCTGGTGACTGTCAGGCGAGGAACTTGGCTTAATGTAGGGGACATCAATATTAGAAATAGATCAGTGGGAGGAGGAACTATTTCAAATGTCAACTGTCAACCCTAATTAATATTACAATATATACATATTTACCGTTGATAAAATCCATAACCACACAGTAAAAAAGTCATATCACTCTGATCAGTCCGGTCTCTCTCAAGAAAGCCATCAATTTATCAGTCGTAACAATGTCCCCATCACCCAGGATGGAGGAAAGGGTGAAGGGGACATCTGCTGCGCCGCAGTAATTTATAAGAGAAGCACGTTCACGAATAAATCGCCGACAGCGCAGGATGATATGACTAATAGATAACACCGCATCACAGATGTCACAGTGTGGTGGGAAGCGTCTTTCCATATATGGTTTCATGTGAGTTAAAATGGTGGCATTGAGCCGTAACCGTGCCAACACTTTTTCTTCTAGGCGGCTGGGACGGTTGGCAGTGTCCCAGTCGCCCAGGTACGGCTTACAGGTTGGAATATTTAGTCTGGTCCATTGACCTTGCCACAGAAGATTCATTGATTTCTTTCCGAGAGAGAGACTCGATCGTAGATCACGAGGAACCTCCCAAGTCTCCTCGAGCTCTACAGCCGACTTTGCAAGTAAGTCAGCCTGCTCAAATCTACACAAACATATAGAACGTGCTTTATAGTTAAAACTTGCGTACATTTATCTATTTCAAGTATCTAGATAAGTCAGTCGCTAATTACTTGCACCAACGGTAACAATTATATACCGCAGATATTCATTCATTTAGTATATTATTCATACATAAATTAATATTCATTCATATATCCAAAAAACATTACACAAACACCTGAACCTTGCTCCTTATGCTCCTTCCCCCCACCCACCAACCCCCCTTCCAATCCTACTCCTACTTCCTTCACACCTCCACAGCCAAACCCACCGATCCTTCCCACACCATCCAGTCCCCCAACTCCTCCCATTCCAACCCATCCTAATCCACCTCAACCCGTACCTCCATCACAACCTCCTCCTACCCCTTCCCCTCCACCCACACCACCTCCCCCCAGTGCTTCCCCTCCACCCACACCACCTCCTCCCCGTGCTGCAGCAGCCAACACACATCAAACACACAACATAAATATCCTTCAGTTAAACATAGATGGCATAAACACCAAAAAACAAGAACTCACACAATTCATCAAACAACAGAACATACACATTGCCATCTTACAAGAAACAAAACTACACAGAGCACAGAAAACACCAACATTTCATAACTTCACCACCATTCGACAAGACCGGGCCGACGGCGGTGGCGGTGGACTCATCACCCTGGTACACAAATCCATCAACTTTGCAGACACCAGTGCACACACAAAGTCACTTCTCCCCCCACATGACACCACAACAGAAATACAATCAATCAAAATACGCACTGGTAACAAATCACAAATAACAATCGCTAACACATACATTCCCCCCCAATCGTCGCCCACAGTACCACACAATTACTCTCCACAGATACACCACATCACTAACATACCCAACATCATCCTGGGTGGTGATTTCAATGCCAAGTCGTCGGCCTGGCATGTCAACAACCCTGACACAGACAGAGGGTTGGTAATGCAATCCCAGACAGACCATCTTTTCATACTAAACAATCTAGACCAACATACCCATATCCCACACCAAGCCCTCTTCCTCCCATCATCTGCAGACATCACCTTCTGCTCCCCAAACCTCGCCCCCACTAGATCATGGAGAGTAGTCAAAACCCTAGGTTCTGATCACCTCCCAATCATCATCACTACCAAAACCAGAATCACCTCAGCTGGCCACAGACACACATACACTAATTATAAGAGAGCCAACTGGGAGGCCTTTGTAACTGAAACTGAACATCATTTCGAAACACTAAACAGTACACCCATCACAAACATCAACACCGCTGTGCACACTTTCAATACAATTATACAAAACGCAGACAAAAGACACATCCCTAGAGGCAACAGAAAGAGACACAACCCCAACTTCACACCAGAAATTCAAGGCCTCATTAGACAACGGGACACACTGCGACACTCCCCAACACCCCATACACAAGACACCATACAACAAATACAAGAACTCAACACTCAGATAAACAATAAAATATCAGAACAGCAAACACTAAACTGGAAAAATTACCTCCAAACACTTGACCACAAAACAAACATCAGCAAACTCTACAAAACACTAAACAGCATCACACTTTCCAACAGCAACACCACACAATCACACGCTGCTATCACAACAACAGACACCATACCCTCAAACAAACAACAAGCAAACACTCTCATCAATCACTTTTCACAAGTCAGCCATCTAAACCCCCATCCCGAACACCGACGTATCATCCAACGTAAAAGACAGTTCCCCACAGACCCAGACTACGCACCTTTCACTTACAACCAGACGGAGCACATCATTAACAACCACAAGCACTCATCTGCCTGTGGACCAGACAACATAAGCAACATTCGCCTTAAACACCTAGGACCACAAGGCATACAAGCACTCACCAACATATCAAACTACAGCTACTCACAACATAATACCCAACATCTGGAAGCATGGCAATATCATCACTGTCCCTAAACCCAACAAAGACCCCACGTTACCCTCCTAACATCGCCCCATCACATTCCTCTGCACCCCCTCTAAAGTCACCGAACGACTGATACTACAACTAGTCACACCTCACATTCCCCTAGCATATTCACAACATGGCTTTAGGCCACTACACTCCACAAACATCCTCCTTACAGACCTTACACAGAGAGTTTTCGATGGCATAAATTCAGCTAGGCCACCACACAGAACACTCCTAATCACACTAGACATTAGCAAAGCTTTTGATGCCATCCCCCGCCACAACCTCACAAACAAAATACTCAACACAAACATGCACAATAACACAAAAAGATGGCTGGCAAACTACTTAGCAGGCAGATGTGCACACGTAACATTTGCCGATCAGTCTTCTAACATCAGAAACTTCACAAACGGTGTCCCCTAAGGACCTGTTTTGTCTCCTACACTCTTTAACCTGTACATGCACGACGTACCCACACCCCACACACCTCAGATACACATAGCCTCTTATGTAGATGATATAACACTTACATGTACACACCAAAACGGAAACACAGCTGCACACATCATTCAACCTTACCTCAACACACTACACGAATGGTTCACCACAAACAGGCTCAAAATAGCCCCAGCCAAATCTACAGTGACTCTTCTCACAAACTGGACAGCAGAACACAGTCATATCCCACACCTCACCATAAACAACACTCTCTTACCCCCCCAAAAAAAAAAATCCTTGGTGTAACATACAATACATCAATGTCATTTAAACAACACATCACAAACATTAAAAATAAAATAACACCAAGACTCAATGCTTTGAGGTCACTTGCCCATACAACATTCGGACACAACAAAGAAACCACCACCACAGTATACAAACAATACATACGTTCAGTGATGAATTATGCAAGCCCTGCCTGGGCTTCTAACCTCACCAAAACACACAACACTCTACAGACCATACAGAACAAGGCCCTAAAAATAATCACAGGCTGCACAGCTACTACACCCACAGACCACCTACATCAAGAAACCAAAGTCCTCAAAGTCAAGGATCACCTAGACATGAGAGGCACCCAGTTTCTTGCTGCAGCCTCCACAAACCCACAACATCCACTACAGTACATGGCAGCACATCCACCCACACCAAGGAACATCAAAACAACACACAGCACACGATATCATACACAAATACTGTTATCTCTCCCCCCTCGCCCACCTCAGACCAGCTTCCAGAAGCATATCCACACTAAGATCACTCGCTGCTCCATTCAGTCACTTAAAGACAACACACAGCTGCATGCACGGCCTCCTGACATCCAACCTTCTAAATCCTATCTTCCCCGTGAGGACAGGGTCCACCTGGCCAGGCTGAGATGTGGGCACCATCCAGCCCTCTTAAGCTACGAGAAGAGTCTGGATGACTCCATCGCTGATGCCTGTCCAGGATGCAACACAGCACCCCATACTATTAAGCACATTATGGAAGACTGCATTGCACACAATCACCTACGCCAACAACACAACATACACTCTTTGAGAGCTCTGTGGGAAAGCCCGGTCTCGGCCATGGCCTTCCTAAGGGACTCCGGGCTGTTCGGCCAGACTGCCTAGGGAACAACTACTACTACCACATTGTCCGCCATAGGTACAAACGAACGCCAAGTGAGTGTATATTGTTAACATATAATATACTGTACATATATTTTTATATAGAATAACAAAATATGGGGTTACGTAATATCATTTTCAATAATAACTGTGCAACATAACTAAGCCTATACATACTGTGTAATATTACTACAACAAGTGTTATATATGACTGATTCATAATACAACTGATTGCTGTACCTTGCTATTGTGTTACTATTGTGTAATTATATACATGTGTACACAATTATGTCGCAACTTACGATGTAACTACAATGAAATTGTACAATATTTCTGCAGTTACTACAATACCTACGATATTATTGCAGTTACTACAATACCTACGACATTACTGCAGTTACTGCAATTAACTACAATATTATTGCAGTTAGGTAACAATTACAGTATTACTTCAATTAAAAATACAATTATGTAACAGTCACAATATAACTTCATTTAAAAATACAATTATGTAACAATTACAATATTACTTCGGTTAAAAATACAGTTATGTAACAATTACATTCATACTATGTAACTACAATGTTCCTACAGTTCTGTATTACCAGAATTATGTACTGGTATTTCATTTAATCATCATACAAGTTAAGTGTAGTCTTGCTCATCTGATCACCTTTCCTCTTAGAAAGGAGGAGAACCACCCAGTCAATGCCTTGAAGGAGGATGCATCGGAGCCAGTCTTCCTCACTGACATGCTGTAGAATTTCTTAGCCATCTCCCGCATGTTCATGGAGCCGACGGGGACATCCTCTTGCTCCTTTATATGAACGTACATGACCTGTCAATTTTATCATTAACCTACTTCCAGTTCACGATCTGTCTATCTATCTATCTATCTATAGCCCGACGCCCTAATCTCGCAAAGGGTGGCCGCAGACAAAACGCCTCCAAGTCGCTCTGTCACCCATCATTTGACTACTCTCCCCCCAACTCACCCTCCCCGTCCCTCACATACCTCTCAACTCCATCCCTCCACCTCATCCTCGGTCTACCTCTCCCTCTCCCTCCCTCCACCTCACCTACATACACCCTCTTAGTCAGTCTCTCATTCTCCATTCTCTTCACATGCCCAAACCACCTCAGTGTATTTCTCCTAATCTTCTCAACCACATCCACGTCCACCCCACAGCGTTCCTTCACTTCTTCATTCGTCAACCTGTCCCTCCACGTCACTCCACATGCTCCTCTCAAGTAACTCATTTCCACTGCTCTCACTCTTGACTTGTTCCCCTCTTGCAAGGTCCATGCCTTGCTTCCATACGTCAGGGTAGGGATCACAATACTATCATGCAGTGACTTCTTAACCTCCATACTCACCTCCCTATTTCTCATCACTGCTTTCAGTGTACCAACACTGAAAGCAGTGATAATCAGTCAAGGCATACATAAACATGGTCTGAAGCCTCTATTCCGTGGCAGGAATCTCATTTTATATTATCCATACTTAGAAGAGACTCTAACACCAGCATCAGTAATAGTTCATGTACCATTCATAACAGATAATCTGTTCACAGTCTATCAAATATACCCTTTTCCTTCTAAGGATAATGACACCATGGTCATCATCAACATCGACACCGAACTCATCGTGGTCTCTAAGAGACAGGACAATGTCATTTTCGCTAGTGAATCGACGATTGAACGAAAGTTTCGTACATCCTTACATGCTGTTCCCCTGTGTCCTGCGTACATTTTCACATTTCATCCAACTGGAACAGTCCCTTGTGAAATGGCTGTCATAAGAAATCATGACATTCATCAGCATTGCAACTTCACATTTGCTCCAGAGAAACTCACATATCATCAATGCATCGGGCATTCACAGTTTTTCTTCTTCACTCATAACACATCAGTTTTCGTAATTTGTCCAGATACACCACCATCTCATACTTCAGCATCAGGATTATACATAGCACCTGACTATTGTGCTGTGCTTACACCATCTTTGTCCACCTTAGCTACAAACAATCACCATGCCATCCTTAATCACACACACAAATACTTCCAATCACTACCTGATATGGATTTAACCCGCCCCGTCCCGACGACGTATGGGTACGTCACCACGATTTGCATTTGCCAGTCCCGGCGACGTACCAGTACGTCGTGCAATTGCAAGGTACCTAATTTGCACAATTTTCAATTTTCGCACTTGATTTTTCGTATGTATGCACGGGACACCTTCCTCTATTCCTGTACAAGAAACCAAGCAGGGACAATGCCTTACACTGCATAACCTCCCCCCTCCCCCCCTCATGCCATTGTCTTGGCAAAGGACCTGTTACCAGTGACCTGGCTAATAAAGTTATTCAGGGCCAGAGTGATTCCCCAATCGATGACAATGTGGAGGACAATGTTTACATAGCATTAGAAGAAGAAACAGCCAGAAATAATGATCAGGTAGTGTGGCAAAAATAGGTCAGGTATGGTGATTAGTTAGTGAGTGAAACAATGCTTATAATGCCTTTATTACTGCTTGAAAACCAATATACTGTCATACTACATATACATTCGTACCAAGTAAATAAATAAATACCGTTTATGAGTGGATAAAATAGTTACCCTCCCATAGAACTCGTTTTCTTTGGTGCCAGCATGTCAGAAAACCCACTCAGGTAAGGAGGAACTCCTACCTGGATTGGGCACTTTAAACCTCAGGTGAGCGATTTCTCTATGAATTTTCGATGTTTCTCAACAAAAGCGAAGGTTTTAGCCAAAAAAAAAAAAATCGAAAATACCTCAGGACTGGGGGATGTCGGAGGTGCGGAAAACCTCGGGACGTGACGGGTTAAACATGAGCACAAATATTAAGTTGACTTCACCTAAGTTTGATGCTATACAATAAATCAAACAATGAAGCCCTGGAAGAACTGAGTATAAGTATGTTCAATCCATAATATGTGTATATCCCAGCTCCAATTGTCTTTATAATCTTCTCCATTGTATCTTGGCGATGCACAGAATGCACGCAAGGATTGCAAACATGGAGTCAGTATTTACAGAAGGAAGAGTAAATATTCAAGTGAGACTCCGTGAGTGAAATGTGTATACAGTAACCTCACATCCAGTACGGTATTTTTGTCAGACAGTACTACTGTACTGGACTAAATCCGTACTGGAC
The DNA here is from genome assembly GCF_032717465.1 of Coenobita brevimanus. Classification (NCBI taxonomy): domain Eukaryota; kingdom Metazoa; phylum Arthropoda; class Malacostraca; order Decapoda; family Coenobitidae; genus Coenobita; species Coenobita brevimanus. The sequence continues at coordinate 32,500,013 of NC_136986.1, forward strand.
AAACAACAGACCTTATGGGAAAAATGAATAATGTCAGACAAGCCTTGACAAAGTCCCCCCAAGATTCAACTTAACTACATTTTGACACAACTAAGAGTTTACCAATCTTTAAGGTGAGTGGTGATGGGCTTGGGGGGGATGGGGGAGGGGTTTCCGAGGCTGTAGGAGGTCCTGCTGACCCCTTGGAGGAGGGCCTTTAGGATCCTGGGGAGGCCTCTCTGCCTCGACCTCCCTCATAAATCCCTCAAAGTCACACACTGGCACATCGTCGTCATCGTCATCAAAGTGGAATGCTGCTGCCCCTGCCTGTTGCTGAGGTTCCCCCAAGGCTCTCCTCTCATCATTTCGACACTCAAAGAGCCTTGTGATGTGGGTCTGCCTCCTCTGATTAAAGTGCTGCCTGTGTAAATCCACATAGAACCGGACACTGTTTTCCACATTAGCTAACACTTCCTGTCGGTGCACTTCATTGATATCCTTCTTCAGATCCTCCTTCAGTATCTCCACAGCATGTAAGATGTCTGCCACATGCTGCATACTCAAATGGAGATCCTGAGGAGGTGAGGCAAAACCAGCAGCCATAGCTTCCTGCTCTAAGTCAGCCTCGTCTATGGTGGCAACCTGCTCCATTGCCTCCTCTGGTGTTGTCACTTCTCTGGACCAGCTCTCTCACATCCTCCTCGCCAACATCTTCGCAGCCTGGGATCCTATGTAACTCTGCCAGCATCATTGTTCGCCCTGCTTGTGGACACTGAAATGCTGTAGGCTCGTGAGGAGCTGTGAATTAAGGCATAATTTTTCTCCAGGCATGATTGACAGTTGCCACGTTCACACCATCCCAGACAGTGACGATGTTCTCCACACAATGTTTCATATTGTAGTTTTTCCAAAAATGAGTCACATTCATAACAGCCAGAGTCGCTGGTGGTGAAGCTGTGGCAGAGCTTGGCCCAGGTGCTGGAGTGTGTGAGCAACGGGTAAAGGGTGATGGTGAGTGACAGTGTGCGGGTGAACTATTGGGGGTTCTGCCCAACTCCTGCTGCATCTGCTGAACCTCCGTGAACTTCTCGGTTGCACTCTGAAGATGTTTGGAGAGGCGTTGATTATAAAACATATTGCAATTGCAGATAAATTCTTGATCTAAAGGTTGCATCAGCGAGGTGGTGTTGGCAGGTATGAGTACAACCTTCACATCAGGGTCGACGTCAGCAAGCAGAGGCTGGTGTCCACGGGTGTTATCAGTGATGAGTAGGATTTTAGGGGTAACTTCAGGGCCTGCATCTTGCGCTTTGCGTCGGGAATGAAGTGGCGTTAAAACCACTCCAGGCATGATATTGCAGTCATCCATCCCAAGACGTTCTTGTGCCATATCACCTCCAGGTCTGCCATGGAGCTCAGGTTTGAAAAACACCTGGGGTGAGTGACCTTGCTGATGAACAAAGGCCGCATCTTGTGTGAAACTAATGCGTTCACTGTCAGGAGCAGCGACATCCTGGACTTGTCCACCTTCCTTCCCCTTCCTTGGCGGCTTGCCTTAGTGATGTAGACATTTACTGGCATTTTTTTACCATTGCAAGCCAGCCTCATCCATGTTATAGACTTAATCAGGGGTGTAACCTCCCTATTGGATAATGTCCTTAAGTAATGCAGGGAATTCGTTGGCTGCAACTTGATCTGCTGTTGCAGCCTCGCTGTGTAGTCTTGCTCATCTGATCATCTTTCCTCTTAGAAAGGAGGAGAACCACCCAGTCAATGCCTTGAAGGAGGATGCATTGGAGCCAGTCTTCCTCACTGACATGCTGTAGAATTTCTTAGCCATCTCCCGCATGTTCATGGAGTCGACGGGGACATCCTCTTGCTCCTTTCTATGAACGTACATCGACAGGTAAGGCTCCTCGACAATCATAGCTGTGTCCGTTGGCCTCCACCGCGAGACAAGTGGCCCTCCACAGTAGGGCTTCACTGCTGCCATAATGTTGTTGGCATTCCTCAGGATACAGCAGACACTGGACCCATTGATGTCGTAGGCCTTGACAATGTCAACAATACAATACAGTCTCCATTCTTCTTTCGTTGGATAATTCCATTTTGGTGGCACGCGTCAGGTGGCGCTGCTTCTTGGGGTTAGCGGAAGGCTTCTTGGGCATAGTGAAAGCAGAGGTGAGAGCACGGCAGAGATGAAAGCAGGGTCCAATACGAGGTTTGTCATCCTGTATGGAGGGTGGGAACTCATCTGAGCAGCTTGGACAAGAATAAAAGCCAGGGTGAGTTCACGTGACAGCAATACTTCAAACTGATTGGCACACATCATGGGTCATGAGGAAGGCATACTGGACTGGCACAGCAGTACTAGGGAAACGTTCCTCATTGTTGGCCATCTTCCCATGTGCACGCGCATATAGTAGTACTGGACAGAGCACATCAGTACTAGAAAAGAACTCCTCGAACTTGACCCACTTAGCACAGCAGATCCGTACTAGCCCAACAAATACTACAATAATAATTTTTTTTTTTTTTGCTGAACGTACTGGATGAGAATAGTACTGGACAAATGCGTACTGGACGTGAGGGTACTGTAATATGTAAATAGTGTAAACAATATAAGAAAAAAAAAATTAAGGAAAATTATGGGGTGACATTATGTCATTATGTAATATTAATCTAATCATGCATAAATGATAAACTGACATACATGTATCCAAGTCATATAACAATATTAATGTGTATCTATCTATCTATCTATCTATATCTATCTATCTATCAATCCGTCTATCTATCTATCTATATATATATATATATATATATATATATATATATATATATATATATATATATATATATATATATATATATATATATATATATGGAGCCTCTGTGGTACAGTGGTAAATTGTGTGTTTTTGTACACTGAAGAACGAGGGTTTGCGCCGCGCCAAGGTAATAGACTTTGGGAGCGTTCTTCTTGCCACGTACTGCTTGGCGGACATCAGAGGTGCTGTGGTTCAACCAGTGTTGCATACCATAAAGTATGCTTGCACCCAGTCGGCTTGCGTGGGCCGATTACACTTGATTCACAGACTACACACACATCCAAAGCCACTACAACACTACAATTACCCTTATAAGCACTTCTCACCCTACATACAATCTCTACCAGACAGCCTAAGCCATTTAGTTGAGATACATTGCCTGTATCGTCTCCATTTCGGTAGGGATAGGCCGGTCCTGCAGTGGACACTCAAAAGGCTGATGAGATGAGGTGATATATATATATATATATATATATATATATATATATATATATATATATATATATATATATATATATATATATATATATATAGGGTGTTCCAAAAGTCTGGCCCCATAGGAAAAGTATGAAAGAAAGGACTTCTTAGTGTAATTTATTAATTTCAGATAGTATATCAGTTACATGTTCAAAATGACATCCATGTACTTCTATACCTTTTCTAATGCATTCAATGCAAGACCTTTGCACATTTCTAAGCATGCAAGTATTTATTCTTATGGCTTCAAATTCCTTTGTTATGTTATCCTTTAGCACCTGCATTGTTCTCGGACGGTTATTATAAGCTATTGATTTAAGGTGTCCCCATAGTAATTGTTAGAACTGGAGATCTGGGTGGCTATACAATTGGTTCACGTTGTCCAATCCATTTCTTTCTAAATTCTTCTTGTAGAAATTCGCGAACAACCGTTGCAAAATGTGGCCAGAGCCCCATCCTGCTGGAACCACATCTCTCTGATGGCGTAATACAGCTGTAAGGAAGTTTGTCAGCGTATGCAGGTATGACTCAGCAGTCACAGTATCGGGAAAAAAAATATGGACCAATTACCGTACCTCCAAACATAGCAGCCCATACCATAACTCTTGGACTGCATTGCACGTGACTTTCCTCTACTCAATGTGGATTAGTAGGAGCCCAATATCGTTAAATTATATCTGTTGACTTCATCGTTTAGGTAGAAAATTGCTTCAACCCTGAACATGATACGTTTTTCCATCTGCCTATGCTGCATAAACCATTCACAATACTCCCTACGACGATCTCAATCATCACCATGTAAGTCTTGGACTAATTGGACTTTGTACGGGTGGAGTTCATTGGTGGCTAGAATGCGCTGAATTGAGCTCATAGATACACCTGTTAACTGTGATAATTTCGTATCGACTTACGGGGGCTTCCCTCCACACGACTTCTTACCAGTGCAGATGTCTCGGGATCAGTAGAAGTTCTTCTTTGACCATTTCGTGGTCGATCACAGACGCTTCCCGTTTCCTTGAAACTATTAAAGATCTTACTGACGGTTCTGTAGTTGACTGATAACCTTTCGGGGTGTTTAGCACTGAAAGTATCTGCAACCGAATGTGAAGTGGCACAATCCTTTGTGTACAAATGCACCAGCTCTCTCCTATCTGCTCTTGTTAACTTAGGCGCCATAATGTATCAATCTAGAAAATATTAAACCTAATTAATAAATCAATGTTAAACGAAAATTTTAGTGTTAAATACATGTCCTATGGGGCCAGACTTTTGGGACACCCTGTGTATATATATATATATATATATATATATATATATATATATATATATATATATATATATATATATATATATATATATATATATATATATATAAGAACATTACATATACGTAAGTGACTCTGGTACTGTCATTATATTACCATGCATAAATATATGCGTACAGTCATAAGAAAAAGTATCATTACCCCCAAGACTGCTCGATGCTAAACGAACGTTAGCTGGGCTATGTGGGCGGGTCCTTGCTGTTCGCCCCTCCCCTATCTAGTGTTGCCATATCACAATCCCATTACAAGAGTTGGAATAATGAGCAAGAATGAGCCATATGGCGGGGAAATATATAGGACGTGTTAGCGTTACACTGAGTGTCCCGCAGGGGATTAATAATGAAACTCGGCAGGTTTATTATTTTCCTACTATTCAACACTTATTATCTATGGAATACAACAAATAAAGTATTTTCAATGGTATTAAATCTATAGGCATCGACTTTGCTTGTGTGTGTGTGTGTGTGTGTGTGTGTGTGTGTGTGTGTTTAACCCATCACGTCCCGACCACTTTCGCACCTCCGACACCCCCCAGTCCTGACCACTTTTGGATTTTTTTTTTTTTTGGCTAAAACTTCCGCTTTTGTTGAAAAACAAAGGCAAATCACAAAGAAAGTGCTTACCGTGGTCCGCAACAGGTCAGAACAGGTGAGGTCCCCCACTCCAGGTATTGTATTCTATCACTGAGGTGTGAGGCGCTCACGTTTTCTATGGTAGGTAATTTTGGGAGAAACAACAAACAACACCTCTACATTTATTGAATTTGAACTAATAAACAATAAGAATAACAATATGATGAATTTCAATGACATATGTATGAAAAATAAGTATTGTACCTTCGCACGAGCATAGTGAGTTTGGTCCAGTTGGCAAAACGCTATGTGCTAAGTTTCTTGTTTCAGTCAACATATTATTTTTTCTACTTGTATACTACCGTTTCAATGCCATTTTACCATTTTGTACTGTATGTAAATGTTTTCAGCTGTTTTCTTTCATTACGATGACATGTAGCATAAGTACATCGCACATATGCATACTCCAAATTTCAACCCACAACTGTTCAAGTCTAACTGTTACAGATATTTTATGAACAGAGGACACCAGTAATCTGGTGTATGGATTATTTTTTTTTACCCATTTGTTTTTCCTTCCTCCGTTCTGTTATTTATAAAAAAAAAAAAAAAATACTCAGTGCACTCGCTACGACTCGTATTTCAACATACAACATTGTTTTATCACTTTCATAATATTTTTTTCTTTACATTGAACCTTTCCTCCACCACTGTAAACATTTTCAATTATTTACATTCATTATGAGGCCATTTAGCGAAATGCTAGCGCATAATCTCGTAGCAAGCACACTCTCTAACACTCGTGTTTCCACTTTTACTCTATTTCTTCAATCCCAATATACTTTACCATTACACCCATTTACACCCTCTTCTGCACAATGCATAGTTACTGACATTATTTATTCTAGTGAGCGTCAGAATATCACATGAAAATACCCTCGCAATGAATGTTTCGACCAACATAATACTCATACACTTACATACTAATATTCCACTTATATTACACCCGTGTTCACTTGTAGACTCCTATTTACATATTTATGGGCCTTATTTATTCCACTGGACGTCTGAATATCGCATCAAAATACCCTCGCAAGGTACGTTTCCACTTAGATAATACTCATACACTTACATACTAATATTCCACTTATATTATACCCGTGTTCACTTGTAGACTCGTATTTACATATTTACGGGCCTTATTTATTCCACTGGACGTCTGAAAATAGCATCAAAATACCCTCGCAAGGTATGTTTCCACTTAGATAATATTCATACACTTACATAATAATTTTCCACTTATATTACACCCGTTTCCACTTCCATACTACTATTTACAGATCTACGGGCCTTATGATTACACTGAGCGTCTGTTTGTCGCATTTATTTCAGAGTATCAGCGTCCTATCGCATTCACACCTTATCAGAAGTGCAGGAGCGTGTGAAACTCACTGAAACATGGGTGAATACACAGACCCACGTCACACTGAACGTACTCATAGCGGGTGTCCTTTCTCTGAGTGGTGGGTCTCACGCGGGAATTGCTATACACGTGACACCTGCGTTGGGGCCTAGGTCTATTTGCTTGGGGAGGTATAGGAGTGGGGAAATGGCGGACGGATAATCTCAGGGGAGGGTGGGCACATGGGGCTGTGGGGGTGCGTGTTGTGGCCTTTCAATCGCATATCTTGCAACAATCTCTCGTGTCAGCTCCCTCACAAACCCTTCAAAGGTTTCCTGAACTCCTGTTGTCATGGCGTGAAGGTGGTGGCAATTCAGGGCAGTAATGTCAAGCAGGTGAAAGAACAGTTTTTTGTACCACTTCATCGTGGTCCTGGCACACTCGACAGTCGATATCATGGAATCTGACTGGTCCACCAGGCGCATGTTGATATTATAATCAAGCAAACACTCGGGTTTCCATATGTGCCGCCTGTTCTCGCTCCGATAATCTACCGACTCTGTATGGGGCATCAAGGGGCGGTGAACCGTGGACAAGAGGCGGACTTCTCTATTGTGGATCCACACTGTTGCAAGGATATTGTTGGCCTGGAAGAAGACAACCTCATTTCTGTCAAGTTTCCGCCCCACCTTGACCATGTGACTCCGGTTCGCCTTGACGGTCCCACAGATCCCCGTGTCATGCCTGTGTAGATAATGAGCGAGAAGAGGGCTATAGTCTGACAGATCGAAACGTAGGGTTTTGGTGGAGTCACCCCCTCCCTGCACTGTTGCCACGTTTCCGAGCTGACCTCTCCATCAGCGATGACCTTGACACTGTTTCCCTCTTGTGATCTCCGTTTTTCTAATACCCCCTATACCCCTGCCACCAACACCCCCTATACCCCTACCCCCAACAACACCCCCATCAACAACACCCGCTATACCTCCACCACCAACACCTATAAATATAGACCCCCACCATCAACACCTGTATAATAATTAGCCGTTGATAATTGCTATACTTTTATTGAGAGCATACATTCTACCCTATTGCTCAAACTCCCTAATCTTACAATCCCATCTGTCTTAATCCTTCCCACTGCCTTCGTTCCTAAATCCCTTAATTGATCTATTTTTAACCTAAGTGTCCCCACACCTTTTAAACCATTTACCTCTCTGTCACTATTCTCCACCATATGTATCAACTTGTATTATATTGTGTATAGAACTTTCATACTGTATGCTGTACTACTGTATAATGTATAAGAATACCCACTGTTTAGTGGAAATAAAGTTTTATTATTATTATTATTATTATTATTATTTCTCTCTCTCTCTCTCTCTCTCTCTCTCTCTCTCTCTCTCTCTCTCTCTCGCTAGATTTTGTTATGTGTCATCCATGGTTTTTTACTTCCATTTTTATGTATGGATTATAATTTTGACTTTATTTCCGCACCACCCTTGAGGTAAAAGTCACGGCGCGTTTTTTATAGAGGTTTCCCCAATAGGCCTAAATCCTGTAGGGGGTTGGTGACCTCCCACAGCGTACACACAAACACGTGTCGCGTGAGTGCTGCCACCCCAGAGCTGTTTGATATATTTATTTTAATTATGAAAGGATCGCCTCTTCCCACTTTTATCCCTTCAAATTTTCTTGCAATTATACTTGCTAAATTAATTAGCAATGTTAGAAGTGTTGGGGAAGTAAATAATAATTAGAATATTTTTAGAGCAACACTGCCAAATTTTTATGCCACGTTTCTCTATTATCGTATAATATAGTATGCAGAATAGTTTTATTCTTCCTTGATACATGTCAGCACTTTCATTACAGTTATATTAGTATGAGTTATGTTTATGTATCATTCCTACTACACAAACCACAGGCGTTATACATCGTAGGGTTAGGAAACATGGCAATAGTGTAGGGAGGGGGTGACTCCACCCAAACCCTATGTTACGAGGAGGAACACTATAGTGTACCAACTGTCAAGGTAAAGGACGTGACCACGATGAAGATAATCTTCTATCATTGTCTTTGGCACTGCTCCCGACAGACCAATACTCCGGTCTTCTATTATGCCTGTCTGTGCACCGGTATACAAGACTATGTCTTGCACATACCCAGTCCTGCAGTCATACATAACAAAGATCTTGAACCCAAAACGGTGCCTTTTGCTGGGTATGTACTGCCGAAATGAAATATTGCCCCTCCACAGCACGAGACTCTCGTCTATGACGAGGTCTCTATGGGGATAAAATGAGGAACGGAATGTCTGCCTTAGGTGATCAAAAACCAACCTAATTCGCCTCATCTCATCTGTCATTAGCATTTGCAGGATCATCAGCATCATAGAAATGGAGGCAGCTTAGAATTTGCTGAAACCGATTACGGCTCATTACTTGGCCAAATATTGGTGTAAGCATAATAGGGTCTCTTGTCCAGTATGCAGGAATTCGGTTCTTTCGTACAATACCCATCAAAAGTACCAAGGCCAAAAACAAAAACATTTCTGCAAGGGAGACTGGGTAATCATAGAGGATAGAATGCCTGCTCCTTGTGCCCTGTCTTTCACTCTCACGGCGCTGGCTGTTAGCGAACCGGTTTGTTTGATCCACTATTTCCTCCACAAAACCCTCACTGAAGAAAAGGTGGAAAAAATCCAGCCTGGTTGAATTAGTGTGAATACCGGGAGCAATGCATCCAGCACACCCCTGCTCAGTGAATGGGTGAATGAGGGGAGTAAAATCACTCCCATCCTCCCAATTCCATGCCACAAAATCCTCGTCCCGATCGTCCCCATCCTCGCCTTCATCAGGGTGGGGAGGAGATGATGGTGGGGGAGGTTGGGGAGGAGGAGTGCGTAGGGCTTCCCGACTCTCACTCCTCTTCCCTCAGCCTTTACCCTTCCCCTTTCCCTTACCCTTACTGCCTTGGAGAGCATCAGGGGGCTGTGGTGAGGAAGCCCGGGAATATTGGGGAGCATAAGACGTGCTGGGGAGTGGCTCCTCCTCACCTCCCTGCTCCATCCCCACACCACGTGATTCACCACCCACCCTCGCTGCCCCACGTGATAAGCCCCGCCGCCTCACACCACCATGTGACTCACTCTCGCCACTCTCACTTTCCACACTCCTCCCAACACTTTCCCTTTCACTCCCCACTCCCTCAACGCCACTTCTGCCATCCCCAGACAAAACACTAGGCCCATACCTATTAGAATGATGTGGTGTGCGCCCTGGGCCATGATGAGTAATAACCTCACGGTCGTACCACGTGGCAGCACATCCCACGGCTCTGTCCTCGTCCTGTCTTCGTCCTCATCCTCGAAATTGGGCTCCACGTCACATAGGGGCTGGCTAGAGGATCTTGCACGTTGTTTTTGTGCACCCTGACCCTCTCCTGCAGCACAATAAGTCACGTAACGCTGCTTCCTGGGGGACGGGACTTCCTCATCCACATCCTCTGGTTGGACATAATCTTTGTCCATCTCCTCGTCATCGAGTGGCAAATCAATATCCCCAGTAAAGGCATCCAGGGCGGCTTGAATTTCCTCCTCCGAGAGACCCCTATGCACCATGTCTGAGCAGGACTGTTGCTGACAGGTGAGTGACAGAGCCGCGGGTGAGCGTGAGTCGCGCGTGGTCGCCGAGTGTCCCTGCCTGGTGGCAGGTAGGGGAAGGTTGTGCGACGCAAAGTACCAAAAATCTCGCGCGAATTTTGAAAATTGTGGAAATTATGCAACTTGCAATTGCAAAACGTACCAGTACGTCGACGGGACTGGCAAATGCAAAATGTTGCAATGTATCCATACGTTGACGGGACGTCTCGGGTTAATGATAGTCTAGCAGGGGTGCACGAGTTCATTTGTTTGCTTTAGATGGGTGGTTAAATGCTTCAGATGGATGCTTCAGATGTCTAGAGGCTGTTTTCGAAGCAGAGGGTGGGTATACAAAATATTAAAGCAGTGAGACTGAACACATATTATTATTTTCCTTCTGCTCAACATTTATTATATGTAGAAAGCAATGCATATCATTATTATACTGAAATTTACTAACTGGCTTGTATCGGCTGAAGTCTATCATACGTCTGGCATGGGTGCACATACTCATTGTCCGTCTCAATGTATGTTGCCGACTTCAGACCGTTTGGTTATATTTTTAAGGAATGAATTCGGTGCCGGATAATAAAACGTACTGTTTCTGTGCACAGAGGCCAAACGATCTAATTAACTTTTATTACCTCTAGCACAAATTCTAATATCTGTGTCTCAAATAACAGACATGGACGGGTTTGAGGTACAAGCTTTCCTGTCCCATCATTCCACAATACTTCGTTGGTGTGTCATAGTGTATAGCTCAGAAGGGTAACGATAGTTTTTCTTATGACTTTACACATACATATTTGTGCCAATATATTACTACAATATGTTATACAATATTTTATATTCAGTATTATACTACCATGTATTTAATCCATTATACATACAATATAGTACTACAATGTATTATATTTCTACAATATTATTATGTCTCTACAATATTGTTATGAATACCATGTATTAACAGGTTATAATGTAATTAGTTGCTATAGACTGACGTAGGTACGCCAGCTGGGATGTGACCGAGCGATGTCAGGACTCTAAAATATCATAACACTACATAATAGCTAGTAATGTACGAATGTGATATAGAGGTTAGATGAAAGTCATGCCTAGGGCTAGAGGAAGTGGCGTTTGCACATTCTGTCACTTAGGAATGCCACACACAGCAAGGTGTGATGCCTGACCAGAAAGTCCCCAGGCTCAGGAAGGTTCCACACAACCTTGCCTTACACGTGACAACCAATCATATACAGGGGAAATGAGAGAGACAGAGCAGATAGGGTTTTAGGAGAGCAGAGAGACGGAGAGGAGAGTAGGAAGGAGTGCGCGGGTTAGCAAGCAGTAACCTCTCTCACCTCAATACTCTCTTGTAAGACTCAATCAGTAGGACGCAGTATTAAATTTGAGATATTTCCTTTGAAGAAAATTAACTGTAATCAACCCCAGACTCATTTTTATCTTTCTCCTCCCATCTACGACAAGTACAAGGAACATTCTCTCCTTTCTTAAAATCCCTACAAATCAACAAATTGGTACAATAGCTCGGCGACGACTATGATATATCTACAATTACTATATGTTATACATCAGTGCAGTATTCATGTCTGCAGCTTCAGTTTGATCCCGGTGAAGTGAACCAATATTAACTGTCGGCCTCTTTTGGTTTATTGCAATGAACTGTATCAGAGTTTATGACCGTTACTTCTAATTTACGGCAGTGAACATCGGTATGTGTGTCCGCAAATGTACTTTCAGGGATTCCCAAGATAATACGCGAGAATTGTTTGGAAGGCATTCTTGAGGAAATCTAGATAAATAATTTTCATCAACATAAGATTAATTCTCAAGCGATCTGGACTTATTTACCAGTGACCTTATGGGATAAAATGTTTCCTGAGTAAATAACCTATTAGATCATAAAATATTGTTCCCATTTAACTGCTGAAAACTAGACATATATATATATATATATATATATATATATATATATATATATATATATATATATATATATATATATATATATATATAAACTTCAACAGCAACCTCCTGAAGATCCTCTCACATATCCCTGAAAACGCTTTATGCAATGGGTATATGTAAAAAATATACATAAAATTTTGCATTACCCGTAGTACTGCCTTTACACAGTCGGGATTGTACCTTTATTGTTAATACTTCTTTCTATCAATCCCGTAAAACTTCCTTTAGGTATTTCGGTCACGAAAGATGTTGTTTCTATAATTGTGTGCTGTTGATTATAGCAGGATAGTGGTTCTCAAAAATCTCTTTCGGTATTTGGCTGGCTTGGTCTAAGTACGATAATATCTTTGCCTCCCACCCGGCCGCACCTAATACAATAACACCTATGGCACCCATCTACATCTTCATTTGAAGAAGCAAACAACACAAAATCACTCGAAGGACCATGTTCGGTAGGAGATTTTGATAACTCTGTTGATTGAAAATACAGATGTGCTGCATGACGTAAAAGAGCACAAAAATATTAACCAAACAATTTAGTGATACGATTAAAATTGCAGTTTTGTTAAGTGGAGTGGGTGAGAGAACAAGCACAGACGAGATCATCTTCCATGTGCAACTGATTATTCCTTTTCACTTTAATACTTAATTGACTCGATTTTTTTTTTTTTTTTTTTTTTAAGAGATAGGTAAATAATATTATAGGAAACACCCATAGAGCCAATATGCTGATACCAGGGCAGTGGCCTATTCCTGCGACAAACTCCGTCCATCTCTTCTTTTCCAAAGTGTTATGGGAAAGGAGCTGCTTTTACGTTTGAATGATTAATCTTGCACTGCCCCTTGGAATGCAAAAAATAAAAAGATATTCCTTACCATTATTGCCTCTGTAAAATGTTTTCAAAATTCAAACACAAGTGACTCCAGATACCTAAGACCAAAGCCACCATGAAAATGCATCATGGTCCCCCAGGGGAGCAGGTCTCTTAGCCCCAGGGGACAGAGGTTAGTAGAGACTTTTGCTTTACTATGTTGTAATTATAAAGCCTATATACATAAGTGAACGATCGAAATGTCGGTGTAGTCTGTAAATTTTCAGTATAAAACTCTCTCTCTCTCTCTCTCTCTCTCTCGGCTAATTTTCACTCCCTCGCCCAAACGCGTCAATCTTCATAATCTTCATCAACAATCTTCATCTCCACTCGTTCCCTTCCTTTACTTTCCTTCCCTTTTTCCCTGCCTATGTTTGAGTGTTTCTTTTCCTTTCTCTCTCTCTCTCTCTCTCTCTCTCTCTGTTTGTCTGTCTGTCTGTCTGTCAGTTTGTCTCTGTCTGTCTGTCTGTCTGTCTGTCTCTGTCTCTCTGTCTGTCTGTCTGTCTGTCTCTCTCTCTCTCTCTCTCTCTCTCTCTCTCTCTCTCTGTCTCTGTCTCTCTCTCTCTCTCTCTCTCTCTCCAGCGTTATCATATTCACGCTTGGTATCCTACTTCTACTCCCTCGGCTCAGGCTCCTAGAACAGACTCTCGTTTGAATAGAAATAGCCTGCAGAAATAAAATAATTCCCCGAGTTATTCAGATGGTGAGAGGGATTTTGATATATTTATTGACACTCCCAGTCTCCTCTTGACTCACTCTCTCTAACGGTAAACGCTGCAAGGCACTTCAATTCACCCTTTTCCTTACCCCACCTTCACGTTACCAGGCAGCGACCCTCTCCCTCAAGCATCTCCCGACAGGAACGATTGATTTGCTCCAGCCATGAGTCCTGCGGCCCTCTTAGTCCTCTCCCCTCTGTTGACACTTTCATATATCATGCAAAGAGTGGAATCAACCTCAGGGAAGTGTGGCACGGGTCCAAAGAACTGGGACTGAGGTTCGCTTATTATGCAGGTAGAGTTTGCTCCACTCACATTATTTCTTATCATTTTCAACATTTCCCCATTCGTTTCTGAGTTTCGTGGTGTTGTTCTCCTTTTCCTTACCAGCGCTCGTTGCCACGCCTACACACCATTATTTTGGTGGCGATTGACCGGAAAAACACTAATCATGAACATAGACCTGGTATTTCCATTTTAAGTTTTTTTTTTCATTCATTGCCAGACGCCATGTATCCCAGACGGGGTGGCCAATGGCTTAGAGTTAACTGTTTTACAGGGAGGGGCACTAATCCTCCACCAACCCCACCTGACACGTAGGGATGCCAACAGCATCTGGTGTTCCCAGGCGGTCACCCATCCAAGTACTAACCAGACCCAACGTTGCTTAACTTCGCTGATCGGACGGGAAGCGGTGTACTCAAGGTGGTATGGCCCAGGTCTAGAAAGACCTCATAAATATCACACACCCTCTTCCGAAAAATACACAGACATATAAATAAAGGCACTTATTCTATTCGACTTCGAACGTTATTGCGATGAGTAGCGAATTTGAACCGAGCATGTCCTTGTGTTGCTCAGTTCTTTTCATATTAGTTACAAATACAAGCATGTATCTACGTGGAAGAGGCGACTTGGGAAGGTTATGCAGTTGCTCACACGTATTTCGTATTTAGGTTTGTTCCCTTGAGTAGCTTTTACTCAATCAGTTTTTATCCCATCAGGGTGAAGGGCTAGGCTACTTACCCCTGATTTTAGGCAGTAAAGTCCAGTAAGTCCAGTCGTTTCTTTCTTGGTAACATTATTATGAGCACAAAGAAACAATCCTTAGGTGATAAAACCTTATGGGCAATATCCGGCTGGACCTCCAAGAGTCTGTTGTTTACTTGTCTATTACCCAATGCACTAAATCGCTTCCTGGACTCCAAGAAGCCATATGGTTTCCCACTCAGTGCACTCTATCTGTGTGTGTGTGTGTGTGTGTGTGTGTGTGTGTGTGTGTGTGTGTGTGTGTGTGTGTGTGTGTTGCCGGACCCTCGTAGGGGCTGGTCTAGAATAGCTTTTGTCACTGAATTACTAACGTGCTTACTTCGTGACTTGTTGTGGAACCGATTTCCCCCTTCCCTTTGATGATCACCAGAATCTTCAGTCATGTTCAGATGATTGTTAAAATTATTATTTTTTACCTTCTAAGATGATCATGTGATTCAGTTATATACATAATTTTGCATATTAGAGCCTCTTTTGACTTCAGTATCCATTTTCAAATATTGGAGCATCATATTTATGAAATTCTTCTGTTAGGCATAATGATGAAGATTTAAGTCTGAAAATATTTGTCAGTACATTATGAATCTACAGCGATGACAAATCATATGCCTAAGACGATTATGTTAAGAATATTATGAAAAAAATGAAGATTTTTTCTTTCTTTTTTTTTGGGGGGGGCTTTCCTATTTCTTAACATTTTTCTATTGTGCTACACGTTTTCCTTTGTTGCTTTATTATTATTGTTGTTACAATAATAATAATAATAATAATAATAAAAATAATAATAATAATAATAATAATAATAATAATTATTATTATTATTATTATTATTCTCTGATGAAGTTGTCTTTGGTGGAAAATATTTTGGACTTTTTATGCTCTTCTGTATGGAGCTCGATCCTAGAACCTCAGAATGTACCACGCAGAATCCTGCACACTAAGCCACAGCCAAACGTTAAAAGAAGATTTTTTTTTTTTTTTTCGTCCCCCTTTAGAAGGTGGAGCGATAATGTTTTTGCCTGTGTGTGTGTGTGTGTGTGTGTGTGTGTGTGTGTGTGTGTGTGTGTGTGTGTGTGTGTGTGTGTGTGTGTGTGTGTGTTCCCATTATATCTCGTGAACGGCTTGAGCTATCAACATGAAACCTTCAAGGGTATCAAGATATGCCCAAAATCTTGACCAAGTTTGAAAATGGGCACTCGAGGTCAAGGTCATGGTTACCAAAATGGCTGCCAAAGGTCAACTA
This sequence comes from Coenobita brevimanus, assembly GCF_032717465.1. Taxonomy (NCBI): domain Eukaryota; kingdom Metazoa; phylum Arthropoda; class Malacostraca; order Decapoda; family Coenobitidae; genus Coenobita; species Coenobita brevimanus. Next base: position 32,516,115 of record NC_136986.1, read on the forward strand.
GTTTTTATCGCACGCCTTAGCACCATTATATCTCATGAACGGCTTGAGTTATGAACATGAAATCTTCAGCATATGAAGATATGACCTAAATCTTGGCCTGGCCAACAGCATATTCTGGCGGGCGATTAGCATTCGGCTCTCGAATGCTTTTCTTTCATTTTTTTCTGTTTAGGCAAGATTTACTCACTGCACATTAAATTGGGTGTAGACACAAACATGAGACTGACAAGCTGGAACGAAGCACAAAGTATCGTTGCTGCGCTAAAAGTGTTTTGGTCTGGAACCATTGCCTTGTTTCCTCTTGTCATTGATATGTTTTGGGCAATTGTGTCTGCCCTCATACCACAGCACACAGACGGAATTATTGTACCACAGTTATCCGGTACTGTACACGAATCTTTCTGAATGCATCACCAAACCCAACCACAATAGTCCTGTCATGATCAGGATAACTCGAACATTCTATTACGCCAAACACCAGACGAATATTTTCAGTTGAGTGAGTCATAAGCGCATGAGAGGGCCAGTACTATCATCAATAATCCTCTCATGATTGGCACAACGAGTACTGAATTACAGGTAACAACAAACTGTTTTCATTCGGTGACTGAATGAGTGGCAGAGCAATGAGAGGTAAAATAATGCCATCATGAACCCTCTCGTGACTGGGCCAATGCGAGCATCTTATAATGGCTAACAAGAAAGGATTCGCCTGAGAGCAATCACAGAGGCCTAAGAGTGTTGACCACCGCTGTTCTCTTGTCCTGCCTACTCATCATCAGGCTGTTTTCCGTATTTCTCAGCATTTTCATTCTTCCAGCTTCTTCACGTACACTTTCCCACTCTTCCATTGTTTGCATTGTCCCATTATACTTTGTTTTTGTACAGTATTTCAGAGCTTTTGCAGATCTATCACGACAGCTTCAAATCAACTCCCCCCCCAAAAAAAAAGTTCATTCCTTTTCTTCCTGAATCTCCACAAACTATCATTGCTTTTACTACCAATATCGATTTCTTTCCCTCTTAGTTTAAAATTCTTCAACCCTCCTCCTGTCTTGCACACGCCCTCAAAACTTTCTTCTTCGTCTCTCTCTCTCTCTCTCTCTCTCTCTCTCTCTCTCTCTCCTTTTAATGAAAGTTGTATATGCATGGAACGATACATGGCCATTCACATTTCAGGGAAAGTGGGCATAAAATTCCACCCACAAAAAATATTTATTGTCTTAATTCTCGACTCCAACGGAACCACCTCTTCTCCCCCTCCTCTCTCTCTCTCTCTCCCTCTTTCTCTCTCCATAAGAACTACCTCTACATAAGAATCTTCATCCAAATTCTTATTCCACGTAAAACCAATTTAAGGTAAAATTGCAATTGGCAGCAGTGTGCACCTGATCGGGCTCACAGGCGGCCAGAGGAGTGTTTAGTCGACAAATTGTGTGGCGAAATTTACCAGACAAACCCCAGTCAAGGTTGGGGAAAGAACACAGGCAGATAAATGGTGGTGATGTATATCTACCTATGTTTTCTGAAATCTGCCTATCTCTGTCTTTCTTTCTGCCTGACAGTCTGTGTTTGACGCTCCGTGGATGTCACCTGTCTGTTTAACAGTTATCTTTCTATATCTATCTATCTGTATACTTAGGCTGCTTCCCCCCATAATGGGGGGGTGACCGAGACAGGACTACACACTCCCGATTTACTCATTCAAACACACACACACACACACACACACACACACACACACACACACACACACACACACACACACACACACACACACACATTTACTGGTATCGTAGCCCCAAGTGGAGAAGGGACAGATCCTCACCGCACCGCACCGCACGAGGGTCAGTTGCAGTGCATCAGCAGTGAATCTATCTACAATCTATATCTGTCAATATATCTCTCTATATCAACCTACTTATCAATCGATCTGTCTATATATCTAACTATCTATATGTCTGTATGACTGTCTCACTGTTTTGGCTGTCTACCTATCTCTTTGTACGTCTGCTGTCCACCTGTCTATCTATTTTTCTGTCTATCTGTCTAGTTAGCTAGCTATCCAGCTATCTTTATGTAACTATTTGTCTACCTATAAAGCTGTTTGTCTGACTACTTATAGCCCCTCCTAGTCTCACCGTACGCACCATGATAGCAATGCTTGTCATCATATATACAAGTACTATAAACCTGGGCATCTGTGTGTGTGTGTGTGTGTGTGTGTGTGTGTGTGTGTGTGTAAGTGCAGCCGAAACTGAAAAAGGATTTCGATGAAAGGCTGGATGGTAGGATGTGGGTCACAGATGGACCAGTTTCAATTTCATGTCGAATGAAATTTTCTAAATGGGTGATTTGGCCCCTAAGAGTTGTACCCGCTGGTGTTGCATTACGCGAAAAATGCGGCAGGGCATTTCCATGCACTCCATGGTGAGAGTGAACTGAGGTAATGAGGGAGCAGACTTGGTGATGGTTAGGCAGATAGCGTTATTGTTGATGATTCTGATACTTTACAAATAAGATTGGGGGTAATATAAATGGAAACTGTAATTTTGTTCAGCAGTATTTAAAGATATGAACTACAAACATGGGAATCATCCTTCCAATTTGTTTTAGTGCGAAAAGTTTTACGGTGCGGGGTTACAAAGCTTTCATCCAACACATGTCAGTAAATGACTTGGTGCTTATATTTTATCGTTTGGAGAATCACTAATATTATTTTCCAACGAATACTCCCTCTTGCATATCAAACAGGCTTATAATACAGTCGTAATATTGCATGGAGATGCATCACTTTTATAGAGGGCTCAGGCAGGGTTTGATCTGGTAGCCTTACACCTCACAGTAACATTCTCTGTATTATGGGAGACATAATGAGGTCGCTAACCAATAAGTTTTGTTTCTAATATAGAAGTGTATCGTATGTCTTGGTGATACGGGATGGAACAGTTGGTCACCCTGACTAGACTGGCCACCGACCTGCTGTGGTGGAGGTGGCAAAGCAGGATGGTAAACTGTTGTCACTGTTTAATTTCACTTACTTACCTTCATTATATTACGGCAGCCATTGGTTTAATAAAAATAGTATATTAATCTACAATTTGTGAAGGACATTTTCATTTAGACCTATTCATTTCCAGTGACCTAATATTAAATTCATGCTGGCCTTGCGATATCCTGTGTTAAACCTGGGAGTAAGATGCTACCAAATCTGGTATGTTTTCTTTCTAATAAAATTCTATCACACCTTTAAATAAAAAAAGACTGAGGAACACTGGCGCAAATAATTATTTAACATAAATGCACATACTGTACTTATTTGTGGACAATTATCTTTTTTTTCATAATGACTGCACCATAAAATAATGCAGCCAATCAGGATCACCGTCACAAGTGACGAAGTTCCTTCATAGAAGTCTACGCTTTACTGCGGTAGGTTTCCAGGTATCGCCAACCAGCCACTTGACGTGTAGCAGGTTCATAATTATGTTCGCGTGTGTACCATCATGCAAGCTGCATCTTGGAGACTGGGCAATTGGTAGCCATCCTAGTCTGCTGACAGTGAGTATTGGCACTTTTGTGGATGAACTGTACTTTTATCACTCATATGTTGCCATAATGATAAGAAATTGTTTCCATTTTGCTGTGCTTTCTGTGAAGTGTACATCTCTGTCAGTCATATCCTGCACTGTAGTGAACGAGCTTCACTTACAATTAATTGCGGAGCAGCAGATGTCCCCTTTGATATGAGTGATACACTGATGTCTTCTTGAGGGAGTCTGGATTGATTAGGATGTTGTGATTTTGTGTGGCTATGGTTTTTATTGCCTGTAAATACATATATTCTGCTTTACTCAATTAAGGCGGACAGATGACATATGAAAAAGATCCTCATTACGCCAGTCCTTTTTCATGCCCCTTATATTAAATTCATTTCCTCACCTGAGTGGAGTTAATGCGTGCAAGTGTGTCATACAGAGAGGTAATGGGCACTTGCAGTCGAAGGTATTCTGTTCGTCGTGGTATTTCACTTTTGGTGCAATTCCCTACAACCAAATCAAGGCCACCTGCTGTAACATGGCTGTGATGGGATGCTCATCTCATTCGGTAACATTGGGCCTGGCTTTGGGTCTTCACTTTGCTGCTGGTTCGAACACACACGCCTGAATGTAATTCTGATTCTAGTTTTCGTGTCTAAAACTTACAAAGGCGCCTATCCTATGAAAAGCTTTCAATATGAATTTTTTTTGTTATACGCTAGGGTATATGAAAGTGCTATTATAGAGGTATCTTGTGGCTGATAGATGCTGAGTTTTGCCAGTAAAGAGTGACTTAATGAAATTGGTTGTGTTTGTGTAACAGGTATTGACCGAAGATTATTATTATTATTATTATTTCTACAAAAACAAACAATAAGCCTCGGACAAGGACTGACCAAACGATGACGACCAAGGACCGGACAAAGAACATGGTTATCGGAACATGGAATGTAAGGGGAGCGAATGATGAGGTGAAAGAGAGAGAGATTGTCCAGGTGCTTGAGGGTGCGAAAGTGGATGTATGTGGAATAACTGAAACAAAATGGAGAGGAGAAAGTGTGAGAGAATGGGAGTATGGATGGGGTATATGTGCAGGAGTAGGTGAGAATGAGAGGGCAAAGGAAGGAGTATGTATAGTTGTGAGTAAAAGATGGAAGAAGAGCATAAGACAGTATGGATCAGTTGGGTCAAGGATTGTGTGGGTAAAGTTAAGAGTTGGAATACAAATGTGGGCGATTGTGTGTGTGTATGCGCCAACGCAAGATCGTGCTAGGAGAGTGAGAGAAGAGTTCTGGACAAATGTAGAAGTGTGCATGGAAAAGTTTGGAAGGAATGAGAGAGTGTTTTTGATCGATGATGTGAATGGTAAAGTTGGGAATGTGAAGGTGGATGGAATAGTTGGTGAGTGGGGTGTGCCTGCTGAGATAGATGAGAATGGGAGTGCGTTAGTGGACATTTGTGCTGGGAGGGGGTTGGTGATAGCCAATACCCTCTTCAGGCAAAAAATGATCCACAGGTATACATGGCGAATGATCAGAAGGGTGGGTGGTGAACTGAATGAAAACAAGGCAATGATTGATTATGTGTGTGTGGATGAAAGGATGCGAAGATGTGTAATGGATGCAAGAGCTTATAGAGGTTGGGGGAGTGGACTTTCTGACCACTACTTGGTGGTGGCAAGAATTAGGATTCAAGTAAGATGGAGGAATAGAAGAGGGGAAAGACGAGAGGAAGGAGTAGTTGCAAGGAGAGTGGATAGGTTACAAGAGGATGAGAAAAAGGCAGAGTATAAGAGAGAAGTGGAGGAACGATTGGGCAAATATGAATTGGAGCAGATGGGAAACGTGGAAGGTGTGTGTAGGATAATTACAGAAGAAATATGGGCAGCATGTGATGTGGTGTTTGGAAGGAAGAGAAGACGGAGGGGGGTGCAAGGAACAGCGTGGTGGACTGAAGAGGTGAGACAGGCTGTGGCACAAAAGAAGAAAGCATACAATGAATGGATGAGAAATAGGGGCGTGGAAGAAGTTGAGAGGCGGAAGAGAGAGTTATATGTAGAAAGAAGAGAGACGTGAAAAAATTAGTAAGAGAGAGTAAGAAGAGAGTGGATGAGGAATTTGGAAGGAATTTGAGTGTAAAGTGGAGGGACTGCAAGAAAATGTTCTGGAAAGAGGTGAAAAGAGTAAGACAGGGTGGAAGTGAAGTTAGCAGGGGAGTGAAAGATAAAAATGGTAGATTGCTAGTGGAGAAGGGAGAAAAAGTGAGCAGATGGAGAGAACACTTTAAGGAATTGTTCAACATAGAGGATGGAAATAATGCGAGTATAAGTGGCTGGGGAATGGCTGGGAGAAGGAGGGAGGTGAGAAGACAGGAAGAAATCAGTAGGATAGAAGTTGTGGAAGCAATGAAGAAAGTTAAATCGGGGAAAGCCCCAGGAATTGATGGAGTGTGTGGTGAAATGCTGAAGCATGGGGGAGAGATAGTAGTAGAATGGATGTGAAAGATGTGCAGATTGGCCTGGGAGGAAGGTAGAATCCCGGAGGATTGGAAGTCAGGTATAATTATTCCCTTGTACAAAGGAAAAGGGGAAAAAGAAGTGTATGATAATCATAGGGGCATTTGTCTTCTTAGTGTAATAGGAAAAGTGTATGGTAGGATACTTATTGACAGAGTTAGAGAAAGAACAGAGAAATTAGTTGGAGAAGAACAGGGAGGCTTTAGGAAGGGAAGAGGTTGTGTAGATCAGATATTCATTCTTAGATCTTTAGTGGAAAAGTTTCTAGAGAAGGGAAAGAAGTTGTATGCAGCTTTCTTGGATTTGGAGAAAGCATATGACAGGGTGGATAGACAAGGATTGTGGAAAGTGTTAAGAATATTTGGAGTAGATGGGAAGTTGTTGAATTCTGTGAAGAGTATGTATGATGGTGCAAAGGCTGCAGTGGGTGTGGATGGTGAACTAAGTGAATTTTTCTCTTTGAAAGTTGGGTTGAAACAGGGATGTGTCATGTCTCCATGGTTGTTCAATCTGTACATGGATGGGGTAATAAAAGAGGTACAAGGTAGGGTAGTGGATGTTGGAGTGGCCCTGGTGAGAGAGGATAGTGTTTGGACACTCCCTGTACTGTTGTTTGCAGATGATACTGTGTTGTTGAGTGAAGACGAAGGGGAGCTGCAAGGCTTGGTGGATGAGTTTGGGAGTGTGTGTAAGAAACGGAATCTAAAGGTAAATGTAGGGAAGAGTAAAGTGATGGTCTTTGAGCAAGGTGAAGTCAGTGAATGTACGGCGAGGTTGGATGGTGAGGAATTGGAAAATGTGAGTACGTTTAAGTGCTTGGGTAGTGTGATGAGTAAGGATGGAGGTTTGGAGGGTGAAGTGCTTGAAATGGTACAGCAGGGAAGAAAGGTTGCTGGTTCTTTGAAAGCAGTGATAAGAAACAGGGAAGTGAGCATGGAAGTGAAAAAGTTACTACATGACAGTATTGTGATACCAACACTAACGTATGGAAGTGAAGCTTGGATGTTGTTGGAAGGACACAAGTCGAGAGTGAGAGCAGTGGAAATGAGTTATTTAAGAGGAGCCTGTGGAGTCACATGGAGAGACAGGCTGACGAATGAGGATATAAAGGAGCGTTGTGGTGTGGATATGGATGTGATAGGAAGCGTTATGAGGAACACACTGAGGTGGTTTGACCATGTGGAGAGGATGGAGGGTGAAAGACTGACGAAGAGAGTGTATGTGAGTGAGGTGGAGGGGGGGGAGGGAGGGGGAGGCCGAGGATGAGATGTAGGGACGGGGTGGAGAGGTATATGAGAGAGGGGGATGTGAGTTGGGAACAGGGCAGTGAAATGGCGGGGGACAGGGCGACTTGGAGGCGATTTGTTTGTGGCCACCCCAAACGGGATTGAGGCGTCTGGCAATAGATAGATAGTTAGATTTCTTATTGTTATTATGAGTACTGCTACATCTTATGAGCCTTTAACTCACATTTTCATCAGATATAAGATCTTTGTCCTTGTCTGGAGGGTGGTAATAGACGTCAGTAGGCAGGAAACACCATCCTTGGGATAGGAGAGGGTTAAATCATTTTTTGCTGGATGATAAGATGCCTTAGGCCGACTCTTTGATACCAGTATCGGTAGAGACAATATGAATACTTCCACAACGTGAAGGCAGTTGTGACTTAATTTAGGTTATGTGAGATTATTCTCTCCTTCGAGGGAACACTACCTAAGTATAGAAGAAGCCTGTTCATCCCAGTGATCAATGAAACTGTATTTGTCAGGTGTAACCATACGAGATAGGTCGTCTGTTAGGGATTAGACGAAAAGTGTTCCCCTCGCAGTAATTACATGAGCCAACATTGCGAGGTACTTGCTCAATCTGCCATTCTAAACCGTTATGAATATTTCTACCAAGCCATGGCCCCTAGTAACCAGGAACAAGGCAGCTGACGGTGGCGGGGGTCTGACCTGCTCCAAAGCAAGGGATGTTAAGAATCTGTGGTCGCGGAAAAATAATCGAATTTGGAAATTGAATCTTAAGATTTCCAACGTCCAGACTCTTGCTAATGAAGCTAACTTAGCTATTCTTCTTGAAAGATGCAGACAACTGCACTAAATGAACTAGCAAAGCCATTAATGAAATGTTTAGAACTGTACCCACAATTTGGGATTTTGTCTATTATTCTATTTCACACACACACACACACACACACACACACACACACACACACACACACACACACACACACACACACACACACACACACACACACTCAAAGTGCCTTCAAAGTCCTAAAAAAGTACTATCCGATTAGTCGTCCCCCTGCTGTGTACAGAGTTTCACGAAAGTCCTAACAAATCGAAGTAAGCCAACCGTAGATGTAAACCAGCCAAGGGAACAGGCAGGATTTCGAACTGGTCACTCGGCAACATACCACGTCCAAATGATTTATCAGGTGAATGAAAGAACGTCAGAAAATATGAAACATTTGTGCATGGTATTTATTGATTAAGAGAAAGCATTTTATGAAGTTGAATCAACTGCAGTAATGAGAGCAATTTGAGGACAAGGTGCAGAAGAAACTTATGTTATAGTGCGTGAAGATATTTGAAGACATCAAGGCCATCATCAAACCCCTAAAGAGGACAGACAAAAATATACCAGTCAAAAAAAGGTGTTGAACAACGAGACGTAATGTCACCCAAGTTATTCACTGCGTGCTTAAAGGACATTTTCAGTTATTTGGATTGGGATGATAAATGAATTAACATAAATGGTGAAGGATTGAACAGTTTAAGATCTGCAGACGATATAGTCCTTTCCGACGAAGCACGGGATGATTTACAAGAAATGATAGAAATAGTCTTAGATAGGCTAAAAAATGAACATGAAAAAGACGAAGATTTTATTTAATAGACATGTTTTTTCCCATACCATGAAAATAGAGGATAAATAACGTGAATGTGTCGAGGAATACATATACCAAAGACAGGCAGCTCAGGCAGACCAATCCACGACAAAGATATCAAGTTAGTGATAGGAGAATGATGGAGGGCTTTTGGCAAACTAAGTACATGAATGATAAACAATTACCATTGTGTCAAAAGGGATGTTCATATAATCACTATATTCATCTTGTTTTATCTAACTGACCAGAAACGTGGAGTCTAACATCTTCGAAACGTAAACATAAAAATAATCAGAGGGAAATGGAAAGGATTATGTTAGGGAACACATGGTTTTATAAGGAGAGTTTCACAGATAAAAGAACAGACGAAATCACTTCAGTGAAAAAGCATAATTGGATGTGAGCATGCAGGCTACCGCCCTTCGTAGAACAGGTAATAAATGGACAACTAGGGCAAATACATGGCAACCAAGAGATGGAGTGAGAGAAAGAGGCAGACAGAAGACGAGATGGCAAGATGAAATTCGTAGATTTGCTGCGATTGATCAGAACTGGCCAACAGCTAACAGGTCCGATTGGAAAAACATGGGAGAGGCCTTTGTCATGCAGTGGACTGACTCAGGATGATGATGATAAAAGGCTAGTAGTAGTAGCAGTAGTAGTAGTAGAAATAAAGTAGTAGTAAACTCAGGTTCATTTGAATGTTAACCCATTAGAATACAGGCGAAAAATGCCCTTTGCAGTGCACGATACCCTCCATCTGAGGATAGGGAAGGAGCTGAGGGGACTTTGCACAGCCAGGCAGCTTACTTGCCCAACAATGTAAGTGGTAGCGCACGATGGAGCCTCTTACCAGTACTATTTTTTTTTTCTTTAATGGCTAAAACACTGATATACAAATAATATAGTTTTTCTTTCTATAACGAAAAAAAAGTTAAACTGTTTAAATATGATTATAACATCAGCACCCCTCAGTGTCGTTATTAAAATGTTTCCTAAATAATGAAATGTTTGTGCGTGCATTGCCGATTGACAGGTCGGTTTTCAGTGAGTGTATGATCATCTACTTTATTCATATCTTTACTTGCTGCCTGATCCTGCTCATTCTTTTCATTTACTGCTCCTCTCACATGTGCTGTGTTTTCTGATAGAAATCTTCCTACCGAGAGTTTTGCTTCTCAAACAACACCAGTTTTTTCACTGGGTGACTACGTCACACGTTCCCCACCTTTCATTCCCATCCCAGGCCTTTCCTATTGTTTTTCTACCATCAGAATGTTTACGAAATCTACTGTATTACTAAAATGACCATTTTCTCAGGTTATACTTTCCCCATTGTGTCCTCCCACTAGCCGAGACCATCCCAACTATTAATTTTGTTATATCACATCCCACACTGATCTGAATCATGTGGCTCAACATTTCCCAGAATCACAATACACCGCTAGGGTTGAATTATGGTGCATGACTTTATAGGTATGATCTGGAGCGATTTGTTTGATGTTCCTGAAAGGACCGGAAAAGTTCAAAATCTTGCACTATACGGGCTATTTATGGCACACATTTTCATATGCATAAATTGAAATAAAATTGAAAGGCCTAAATAGCTCCGATGGACCTGAAGTGACGTGATGGGGTCTGATAGATGTATACCTGTTACAATAGGCTTGAACTTATCTAGTTGCCTGGAATGCAGCTAAGCTCACCTGCAGCCTGTGTGAATGGATCGGAGGTTCCTCTAATGGATCTGTATTTATTTGAGTAAACTCGAAGTTGCCTGAATGGACCTAACTTGGCTGAATATTACATAACATAGACTAACTTGAATATAGTTAAAAATCTCTAACTGGGATGGATTGAATATGGCGGCAGTGAAGGGATCTAACTGCACATAAATCAACCCAAACTTTTTCTTAAGTGACATTAAGTATTCAAAATAGCGGTGAAGGGTTTGATCCGGCTTGAAATGTTATTGATATATTATCGTGGTTGAACCAAAGTGGTCCTTAATGTACTGTACACAACTGCCGTGCATGGACTTGAATGTAACTGAAGGGTTTGGATAGACCTACTGTGGCTAAAGTGGTCCTTCATTACTGATTTCCCTTTTTTGACCCCAAGTTCTTAACCAGTATATATCAATGAACGACCGAAATGTCTGTGTAGTCTGTAAATTAACAGTATAAACTCTCTCTCACTCTCTCTCTCTCTCTCTCTCTCTCTCTCTCTCTCTCTCTCTGTCGCGGCTAATTTTCACACCCTCACCCAAACACGTCCATCATCATCAACAGTCTTGATCTCTCCACTTTCCATTCCCTTACGCTCGTTTGAATTGAAATCATCTGCACAAATGAAATAATTTCTCGAGTTATTCAGATGCTGAGAGGGAGTGTGATATATTTATTGACACTTCCAGACTCCTCTTGATTCACTCTCACTAATGGCAAAAGCTGCACGGCACTTCAGGCATGTCCCCACCCCACCTTCACGTTACCAGGCAGTGACTCTCTCCCCCAAGCATCTCCCGACAGGAACGATCGACTTGCTCCAGCCATGAGTCCTGCGACCCTCTTAGTCCTCTACCCCCTGTTGACACTTTCATATATCATGCAAAGAGTGGAATCAACCTCAGGGAAGTGTGGCACTGGTCCAAGGAACTGGGACTGAGGTTCGCTTATTATGCAGGTAGAGTTTGCTCCACTCACATTATTTCTTATCATTTTCAACATTTCCTCATTCGTTTCTGCGTTTCGTGGTGTTCTTCTCCTTTTCCTTACCAGCGCTCGTTGCCACGCCTACACACCATTATTTTGGTGGCGATTGACCGGAAAATCACTAATCTTGAACATAGACCTGGTATTTCCATTTTTAAGTTTTTTTTTCATTCATTGCCAGACGCCATGTATCCCAGACGGGGTGGCCAATGGCTTAGAGTTAATTGTTTTACAGGGAGGGGCACTAATCCTCCACCAACCCCACCTGACACGTAGGGATGCCAACAGCATCTGGTGTTCCCAGGCGGTCACCCATCCAAGTACTAACCAGACCCAACGTTGCTTAACTTCGCTGATCGGACGGGAAGCGGTGTACTCAACGTGGTATGGCCCAGGTCTAGAAAGACCTCATAAATATCACACACCCTCTTCCGAAAAATACACAGACAAATAAATAAAGGCACTTATTCTATTCGGCTTCGAACGTTATTGCGATGAGTAGCGAATTTGAACCGAGCATGTCCTTGTGTTGCTCAGTTCTTTTCATATTAGTTACAAATACAAGCATGTATCTACGTGGAAGAGGCAACTTGGGAAGGTTATGCAGTTGCTCACATGTATTTCGTATTTAGGTCTGTTCCCTTTAGGTAGCTTTTACTCAAACAGTTTTTATCCCATCAGGGTGAAGGGCTAGGCTACTTACCCCCGATTTTAGGCAGTAAAGTCCAGTAAGTCCAGTCGTTTCTTTCTTGGTAACATTATTATGAGCACAAAGAAACAATCCTTAGGTGATAAAACCTTATGGGCAATATCCGGCTGGACCTCCAAGAGTCTGTTGTTTACTTGTCTATTACCCAGTGCAGTAAATCGCTTCCTGGACTCCAAGAAGCCATATGGTTTCCCACTCAGTGCACTCTATCTGTGTGTGTGTGTGTGTGTGTGTGTGTGTGTGTGTGTGTGTGTGTGTGTGTGTGTGTGTGTGTGTGTGTGTTGTTGCCAGACCCTCGTAGGGGCTGGTCTAGAATAGCTTTTGTCACTGAATTACTAACGTGCTTACTTCGTGACTTGTTGTGGAACCGATTTCCCCCTTCCCTTTGATGATCACCAGAATCTTCAGTCATGTTCAGATGATTGTTAAAATTATTATTTTTTACCTTCTAAGATGATCATGTAATTCAGTTATATACATAATTTTGCATATTAGAGCCTCTTGTGACTTCAGTATCCATTTTCAAATATTGGAGCACCATGTTTATGAAATTCTTCTGTTAGGCATAATGATGAAGATTTAATTCTGAAAATATTTGTCAGTACATTATGAATCTACAGCGATGACAAATCATATGCCTAAGACGATTATGTTGAGAATGTTATGAAAAAATGAAGATTTTTTTTTTTGGGGGGGCTCTCCTATTTCTTAACATTTTTCTATTGTGCTACACGTTTTCCTTTGTTGCTTTATTATTAATGTTGTTATAATAATAATAATAATAATAATAATAATAATAATAATAACAATAATAATAAAAATAATAATAATAATAATAATAATAATAATAATTATTATTATTATTATTATTATTATCATTATTATTATTAATATTATCATTATTATTATTATCATTATTATTATTATTATTATTATTCTCTGATGAAGTTGTCTTTGGTGGAAAATATTTTGGACTTTTTATGTTCTTCTGCATGGAGCTCGATCCTAGAACCTCAGAATGTACCGCGCAGAATCCTGCACACTAAGCCACAGCCAAACATTAAAAGAAGAAACTATTTTTTTTTTTTTTTTATCGTCCCCCTTTAGAAGGTGGAGCGGTAATGTTTTTGCCTGCCTGTGTGTGTGTGTGTGTGTGTGTGTGTGTGTGTGTGTGTGTGTGTGTGTGTGTTCCCATTATATCTCGTGAACGGCTTGAGCTATCAACATGAAACCTTCAAGCTTATGAAGATATGCCCAAAATCTTGACCAAGTTTGAAAATGGGCACTCGAGGTCAAGGTCATGGTCACCAAAATGACTGCCAAAGGTCAACTAGTTTTTATCGCACGCCTTAGCACCATTATATCTCATGAACGGCTTGAGTTATCAACATGAAATCTTCAGGATATGAAGACATGGCCTAAATCTTGGCCTGGCCAACAGCATATTCTGGCGGGCGATTAGCATTCGGCTCTCGAATGCTTTTCTTTCATTTTTTTCTGTTTAGGCAAGATTTACTCACTGCACATTAAATTGGGTGTAGACACAAACATGAGACTGACAAGCTGGAACGAAGCACAAAGTATCGTTGCTGCGCTAAAAGTGTTTTGGTCTGGAACCATTGCCTTGTTTCCTCTTGTCATTGATATGTTTTGGGCAATTGTGTCTGCCCTCATACCACAGCACACAGACGGAATTATTGTACCACAGTTATCTGGTACTGTACGCGAATCTTTTTGAATGCATCACCAAACCCAACCACAATAGTCCTATCATGATCAGGATAACTCGAACATTCTATTACGTCAAACACCAGACGAATATTTTCAGTTGAGTGAGTCATAAGCGCATGAGAGGGCCAGTACTATCATCAATAATCCTCTCATGATTGGCACAACGAGTACTGAATTACAGGTAACAACAAACTGTTTTCATTCGGTGACTGAATGAGTGGCAGAACAATGAGAGGTAAAATAATGCCATCATGAACCCTCTCGTGACTGGGCCAATGCGAGCATCTTATAATGGCTAACAAGAAAGGATTCGCCTGAGAGCAATCACAGAGGCCTAAGAGTGTTGACCACCGCTGTTCTCTTGTCCTGCCTACTCATCATCAGGCTGTTTTCCGTATTTCTCAGCATTTTCATTCTTCCAGCTTCTTCACGTACACTTTCCAACTCTTCCATTGTTTGCATTGTCCCATTATACTTTGTTTTTGTACAGTATTTCAGAGCTTTTGCAGATCTATCACGACAGCTTCAAATCCCCTCCCCCCCAAAAAAAAAAAAGTTCATTCCTTTTCTTCCTGACTCTCCACAAACTATCATTGCTTTTACTACCAATATCGATTTCTTTCCCTCTTAGTTTAAAATTCTTCAACCCTCCTCCTGTCTTGCACACGCCCTCAAAACTTTCTTCTTCGTCTCTCTCTCTCTCTCTCTCTCTCTCTCTCTCTCTCTCTCTCTCTCTCTCTCTCTCTCTCTCTCTCATTACCATTCATATTTCAGGGAAAGTGGGCATAAAATTCCTCCCACAAAAAATACTTTTTCTTTCTTGTCAACTCAATTCTAGACTCCACCGGAACCACCTCTTCTCTCTCTCTCTCTCTCTCTCTCTCTCTCTCTCTCTCTCTCTCTCTCTCTCTCTCCATGAAAACGACCTGCATATAATAATGTTCATCAAAAGTCTCATTCCACCTAAGATAAAATAGGAAAAGGCTGCCGCTTGCACCTCAAGCTCATAGGCGGCCGGAGGAGTGTTTAATCAAGTGAAAATGTGCTGGCGAAATTTACCAGACAAGCCCCAGCAAGGCTAGGGAAAGAACACAGGTAGATCAATATTAGTGATGTATATCTATCAATGTTTTCTGAAACCAGCCTATCTCTGTCTTTCTTTCTGCCTGACAGTCTGTGTTTGACGCTCCGTGGATGTTAGCTTGTCCATTTAGCAGTTATGTTTCTATATCTATCTATCTGTATACCTAGGCTGCTTCCCTCCAAAGTAGGGAGGTATCCGAGACAGGACGACACACTCCCAGTTTACTCATCCACACACACAGACACACGTTTACTCGTATCTTAGCCGCAAGGGGAGAAGGGGTAGATCCTCACAGCACCGCACCGCACGGGGGTCAACTGCTCATTGCAATCATCAGTGCAATCTATCTATAATCTGTATCTGTCAGTATACCTATATCAACCTAGTTGTCAGTCCATCTATCTATATATCTATCTCTCAGTATGGCTCACTGTTTTTGGCTGTCTATCTATCTCTTTGTCTATCTATTGTGTACCTGACCATCTATTTTTTTGTCTATCGGTCTAACTAGCTAGCTAGCCAGCGATTTTCATGTAACTGTCTGTCTACCTATAAAGCTATTTGTCTGACTACTTATAGTCCCTCCTGTTCTCACCGTACGCATCATAATAGCAATGCTTGTCACCATACTGTATATACGAGTACTATAATCCTGTATGTGTGTGTGTGTGTGTGTGTGTGTGTGTGTGTGTGTGTGTGTGTGTTTGTAATGCAGCCGAAACTGAAAAAAAGATTTCGATGAAAGGCAGGATGGTAGGATCTGGGTCACAGATGGGCCCGTTTCAATTTCATTTCGAATGAAATTTTCTAAATGGGTGATTTGGCCCCTAACAGTTGTACCCGCTGGTGTTGTATTACACGATAAATGCGGCATGGTTCCACGTGTCACTTGGTGAGTGTGAACTGAGGTAATGAGGGAGCAGACTTGGTGATGTTTAGGCAGATGGCGTTATTGATGGCGATTCTGATGCTTTACAAATATGAATGGGAATAATATAAATGGAAATGATAATATTGTTCAGTATTTAAATATCTCATGAACTACATGCATTGGAATCATACCTCGAATTAATTTTAGTGTGACAAGTTTTATGGGGACCTGTTGCGGCTTGATGAAACAATTGCTTTAGTTTTGTCTATACATAGCATTCACCCGACACATGTCAGTAAATGACTTAGTGTTTATATTTTATCCTTTGGAGAATAACAGATAATAATTTTCCACCAAATTTCCCTGTTGCATATCAAACAGGCTGTAACAATAATATTGCATAGAGATGTATCATTTTTAACGAGATGTTAAGCAGGGTTTGATCTGCCAGCCTTACACCTCACTGTAACATTGTCTATATTATGGGAGACATAATGAGGTCGCTATCTAATAAATCTGGTTTTAATGCAGAAGTGTATCGTATGTCTCGGTGATATGGGATGGAACAGTTGGTCACCCTGACTCGACTGGCCACCGACCTGCTGTGGTGGAGGTGGCAGAGCAGGATGGTAAACTGCTGTCACTGCTTAATATCAATTAGTTACATTCATTATATTATGGCAGCCTTTGCTTTAACGATAAGAATGTATTAATAGGATTATTGCGAAGGACATTTTCATTAAGACCTTTTGAATTCCAGTGACCTAATATTATAGTCATGCTGGCTTTATGATATCGTGTGGTAAGCCTGGGAGTAAGATACTGCCAAATCTGGTATGTTTTCTTTCTAACAAAATTCCCTCACACCTTTAAGAAAAAAACTTGTGAGGGACACTAGTACAAATAATTATTTAACATAAATGTGCATACATATTTGGGGACAATTATTCGTTTTTTTTCCATGATAACAACACCATAAAATACGGCAGCCAACCAGGATCACCGTAACAACTGATGAAGTCCCTTCATAGAATTCTATGCATTACTTCAGTACGCCAGGTTACCAGGTATCGCCAACCACCCACTTGACGTGTAGCAAGTTCACATGTCCGCGGGTGTACCATCATGCAAGCCGTAGCTTGGAGACTGGGCAAATGTCAGCCCTCCTAGTCTCCTGAAAAAGGGTATTGGCATGTTTGTGGATGAGCTGTACCCTTACCATGCATATGTTGCTATATTGTTAAAAAACTATATCCACTGCAATGTGACTTCTGTTATGCATACTTCTCTGTCAGTCATATCGTCTTGGGCTGTCGTGAACGAGCTTCACTTATAGTTAATTGTGGAGCAGCAGACGTCCCCTTTCATATAACTGATACACTGATGTCTCCTTGAGGGAGTCTGCATTGATTAGGGTGTTGTAACTTTTTATTGTGTGGCTATGGTTTTTGTTGCCAGTAATTGTGTATATTCTGCTTTTTTCACTTAACGTGGACAGATGACATAAAAATGATCCTCATTACGCCAGTCTTTTTCCATGTCCCTTATACTAAATTCATTTCTTCGCCTGAGAGGAGTTATTGCGTGGGTGTCATAGAGAGAGGTAATGGCCTCTTGTAGTCGATGATATTCTGTTCGTCGTGGTATTTCACTTTTGGTGCAATTCCCGACAACCAAATCAAGGCCACCTGCTGTAACATGGCTGTGATGGGGTGTTCATCTCATTCGGTAACATTAGGCCTGGCTTTGGGTCTTCACTTTGCTGCTGGTTCGAACACCCCCCCCCCCCATGAATGTAGTTCTGATTCTAGTTTTCGTGTCTAAAACTTACAAAGGTGTCAATCCTAGGGAAAGCTTTCAATATGAATTTGTTTTTTGTTATATGCTAGGGTATATGAAAGTGCTGTTATAGAGGTATCTTGTGGCTGATGGATGCTTAGTTTGCCAGTAAAGAGTGAGTTAATGAAATTCGTTGTGTTGGTGTAACAGGTATTGACCGAAGATTATTATTATCATTATTTCTTATTGTTATTATGAGTACTGCTACATCTTATGAGCCTTTAACTCACATTTTCATCAGATATAAGATCTTTGTCCTTGTCTGGAGGGTGGTAATAGACGTCAGTAGGCAGGAAACACCATCCTTGGGACAGGAGAGGGTTAAATCATTTTTTGCTGGACGGTAAGATGCTTAGGCCGACTCTTTGCTGCCAGTATCGGTAGAGACAATATGAATACTTCCATAACGTAAAGCCTGTTGTGACCTAATTTAGGTTATGTGAGATTATTCTCTCCTTCGAGGGAAAACTGCCTAAGTATAGAAGAAGCCTGTTCATCCCAGTGATCAATGAAACTATATTTGACAGGTGTAACCACACGAGATAGGTCGTCTGTTAGATATTAGATGAAAAGTGTTCCCCTCACAGTAATTACATGAGCCAACATTGCGAGGTACTGGCTCAGTCCGCCATTTTAAACCGTTATGAATATTTCTACCAAGCCATGGCCCCTAGTAACCTGGAACAACAAGGCAGCTGACCATGGCGGGGGTCTGACCTGCTCCAAAGCAAGGGATGTTAAGAATCTCTGGTCACGGAAAAATAATCGCCTTTGGAAATTGAATCTTAAGTTTTACAAAGTCCAGACTCTTGCTAATCAAGCTAACTTAGCTATTCTTCTTGAAAGATGCAAACAACTGCACTAGATGAACTAGCAAAGCCATTAACCCCTACACCGCGGGGATGTTTTTGTCGATCCATGTGCGTCCCGTGGGGATATTTGCACTCCGACTGACTTTATAAAAATATCTACCAAAAATCAGTTATTAGCCCTAGATTCTAGAATATTATAATTACATATGCATATGGCATATATCTTCAGCTTTCTCCTGGGATGTTTGTTGATCCTTCGTTGACAACCGTAGGACTTGTGGAGACTTCTGAAGTTGGGTAACTAAGTCTCCACTTTACACTTCCCGACATCCCGTAATGTGATTACCACAGCCTTATATTATCACTAGAAACACTATTCTATGATTTTCAAATAGTTTGGAATCCATACTCAAAAAAAAAAAAAAAAAAACACTGTGAAAGCAATGAAAATTACGAGTGCGTACGAGCTTCCCACTTGCGCTCGTTCCCCGCTGGTATTCTGTCATTTAGTATTCATAAAAACACTCACACTTTATATTCCAATTACTTTATAACACTTATATATATCTCCAGTATTTATCCATAAGTTTCCTACAGTAATAGTAGTTTATTGTGACTGTAGGCATTCAATTTCTCTTTCAGTAAAATACGTAGAGCCAAGGATTCACTTTCACATCATAACTTCAAGTATTTGTACTCATATTCTTATATTACTAAATATTTAGATTTCTTTTTACATTTTCTATTGTATTTTCAATATTTACACTTCTATTTTACTTACACTATTTTATGCACTGTAACTTGCAGTAACTTATAAAAGTCTATCTATCTATCTATTGCAAGACGCCTCAATCCCGTTTGGGGTGGCCACAAACAAATCGCCTCCAAGTCGCCATGTCTCCCGCCATTTCACTGCCATGCTCCCAACTCACACCCCCGTCTCTCATATACCTCTCCACCCCATCCCTCCATCTCATCCTCGGCCTCCCCCTCCCTCATCCCCCCTCCACATCACTCACATACACTCTCTTCGTCAGTCTTTCACCCTCCATCCTCTCCACATGGCCAAACCACCTCATTGTGTTCCTCATAACGCTCCCTATCACATCCACATCAACACCACAACGTTCCTTCATACCCTCATTCGTCAGTCTGTCTCTCCATGTGACTCCACAGGCTCCTCTTAAATAACTCATTTCCACTGCTCTCACTCTTGACTTGTGTCCTTCCAACAATGTCCAAGCTTCACTTCCGTACGTTAGAGTTGGTATCACAATACTGTCATGTAGTAACTTTTTCACTGCTATGCTCACTTCCCTGTTTCTTATCACTGCTTTCAAGGAACCAGCAACCTTTCTTCCCTGCTGTACCCTTTCAAGCACTTCACCCTCCAAACCTCCATCCTTACTCATCACACTACCCAAGTACTTAAACGTACTCACATTTTCCAATTCCTCACCATCCAGCCTCGCTGTACATTCACTGAATTCACCTCTCTCAAAGACCATCACTTTACTCTTCCCTACATTCACCTTCAGATTCCGTTTCTTACACACTCTCCCAAACTCATCCACCAAGCCTTGCAGCTCCCCTTCGTCTTCACTCAACAACACAGTATCATCTGCAAACAACAGTACAGGGAGTTTCCAGACACCATCCTCTCTCACCAGGGCCACTCCAACATCCACTACCCTACCTTGTACCTCTTTTATTACCCCATCCATGTACAGATTGAACAACCATGGAGACAGGACACATCTCTGTTTCAACCCAACTTTCAAAGAGAAAAATTCACTTAGTTCACCATCCACACGCACTGCAGCCTTCGCACCATCGTACATACTCTTCACAGCATTCAACAACTTCCCATCTACTCCATATATTCTTAACAATTTCCACAATCCTTCTCAAGCCACCCTGTCATATGCTTTCTCCAAATCCATGAAAGCCCGATACAACTTATTTCCCTTCTCTAGAAAGTTTTCCACTAAAGATCTAAGAATGAATATCTGATCTACACAACCTCTTCCCTTCCTAAAGCCTCCCTGTTCTTCTCCAACTAGTTTCTCTGTTCTTTCTCTAACTCTGTCAATAAGTATCCTACCATACACTTTTCCTATTATACTAAGGCGACAAATGCCCCTATGATTACCACACACTTCTTTTTCCCCTTTTCCTTTGTACAAGGGAATAATTATACCTGACTTCCAATCCTCCGGGACTCTACCTTCCTCCCAGGCTAATCTGCACTTCTTCCACATCCATTCTTCTACTATCTCTCCCCCATGCATCAGCATGTCACCACACACTCCATCAATTCCTGGGGCTTTCCCCGATTTAACTTTCTTCATTGCTTTCACAACTTCTATCCTACTGATTTCTTCCTGTCTTCTCACCTCCCTCCTTCTCCCAGCCATTCCCCAGCCACTTATACTCGAATTATTTCCATCCTCTATGTTCAACAATTCCTCAAAGTGCTCTCTCCATCTGCTCACTTTTTCTCCCTTCTCCACTAGTAATCTACCATCTTTATCTTTCACTCCCCTGCTAACTTCACTTCCACCCTGTCTTACTCTTTTCACCTCTTTCCAGAACATTTTCTTACAGTCCCTCCACTTTACACTCAAATTCCTTCCAAATTCCTCATCCACTCTCTTCTTACTCTCTCTTACTAATCTTTTCACCTCTCTCTTTCTTTCTACATATAACTCTCTCTTCCGCCTCTCAACTTCTTCCACGCCCCTATTTCTCATCCATTCATTGTATGCTTTCTTCTTTTGTGCCACAGCCTGTTTCACCTCTTCAGTCCACCATGCTGTTCCTTGCACCCCCCTCCATCTTCTCTTTCTTCCACACACCACATCACATGCTGCACATATTTCTTCTGTAAATATGCTACACACACCTTCCACGTCTCCCATCTGCTCCAATTCATATTTGCCCAATCGTTCCTCCACTTCTCTCTTATGCTCTGCCTTTTTCTTATCCTCTTATAACCTTTCCACTCTCCTTGCAACTACTGCTTCCTCTCGTCTTTCCCTTCTTCTATTTCTCCATTCTAATTGGACCTTTATTCTGGCCACCACCAAGTAGTGGTCAGAAACTCCACTCCCCCAACCTTTATAAACTCTTGCATCCATTACACATCTTCGCATCCTTTCATCCACACACACATAATCAATCATTGCCTTCCTTTCATTCATTTCACCACCCACCCTTCTCATCACTCATCATGTATACCTGTGGATCATTTTATGCCTGAAGAGGGTATTGGCTACCACCAACCCCCTCCCAGCACAAATGTCCACTAACGCACTCCCATTCTCATGTATCTCAGCAGGCACACCCCACTCACCAACTATTCCATCCACCTTCGCATTCCCGACTTTACCATTCATATCACCAATCAAAAACACTCTCTCATTCCTTTCAAACTTTTCCATGCACACTTCTACATTTGTCCAGAACTCTTCTCTCACTCTTCTAGCACGATCTTGCGTTGGCACATACACACACACAATTGCCCACATTTGTATTCCAACTTTCAACTTTACCCACACAATCCTTGACCCAACTGATCCATACGTTCTTATGCTCTTCTTCCATCTTTTACTCACAACTATACATACTCCTTCCTTCACCCTCTCATTCTCACCTACTCCTGCACATATACCCCATCCATACTCCCATTCTCTCACACTTTCTCCTCTCCATTTTGTTTCAGTCATTCCACATACATCCACTTTCGCACCCTCAAGCACCTGGACAATCTCTCTCTCTTTCACCTCATCATTCTCTCCTCTTACATTCCAAGTACCCATTACCAAGTCCTTTGTCCGGTCCTGGGTCGTCATCGTTTGGTCAGTCCTTGTCCGAGGCTTATTGTTTTTTTTTTTTTTTAGTTAGTTGTTTTCCGGGGAAGGGCACTAACCCTCCGCCAACCCTTTTAGTCGCCTTTTACGACAAGCAGGGATACTGGGGGAGTATTCTTGAAAAACCCCCCTACCCCCATTTTTTACACATTATTTACACATTATTTACACATTATTTACATTTTCCACTTGCACTTTGAGAACTGCTTCAGGCTGTGGCAATCAAAGAAGCAGGTAACGCAGAGGGGAACCTGGCTCTCAGCGCACTGCCAAGAGGTGCATTTGTGCTCAGGTGTGCGTCTGGTGGTATGTGCACACACCTGGCACCAGCAGATCGCAACCTTCCTCTTCGTTGTGGCAGGCATTTGCAACAATCTGTGCCGATCCATGTACGTCCTCTGCTCAAGTCTGCCAGGAAGTCTAACAGAATGGTGCCTTGGAGCTGCTGCTGTCACCCTGCCATATCTCTCAAGCAGGTGCTGAACACAAGTCTTGGCGAACAACCTCAGGGAGAAGGAATTGCGTGGCTTTACCTTCATCTTGTACAGGATGAAGGCGTTCAGCATCGTCATGTCAATGAGATGCAGAAAAACTTTCCTGTACCACCTAATATTCTTCCTGAGGCAGTCGATCTCTCCAATCATCATGCCGGACTTGTCCACCAGCCACATGCTGATATTATAGTCAATGACAGCATTAGGTTTCCTCACAGGTTCACCTGTCCTACAGTCGACCTTCCCACTGTCTTTCAGTTCCCCCTTGTGTGCGGTGGTGAGCATGTGCACGACCCTCTTGTCATGCCACTGTATTCCCAGCATCTTCTCAAACGTCTCATCGCCGCATGTTTCCTGCCTCGGGGAATTTGGGGAAGTTGGCTCGATTGCTTTTCACAGTGCCACAGGAGCTGATGCCATGCTCTGAAAGATATTTAGCAAGTTTCGGTGCTGTATAGTAGTTGTCAGTATACAGCACATGATTCCCACCAAAATACCTTTCAAGCAGCACTTTCACTACACAGCCTGAGAAGCCAAGGGGGTGTGTTCTGTCCAGATCGACAGTGCTGGCTGTATAGATGACGAAGTCAAGGATGTACCCTGTCTTACAGTCGCACAGTACAAAGAACTGATTCCAAAGCGATGGTATTTGCTTGGAATGTACTGTCGAACCTAAGACGTCCTCTGAACAAAACCAAGGATTCGTCTATGACAACCTTCTGAAACGGGTGGAAGAATGACATAAACTTATCCTTCATTCTGCTCAGAATCTCCCGGATCTTCCAGAGTGGGTCAGTCTGGGAAGGTACATTGTTGTTGGTGAAGTGTAGGTTTCCCATGATGTTCTGGCAGCGATCTCTAGCCATGTACTTATTGAAGGTGGGTGAGGGTAGTAAGGGGTCCATGGACCAGTAATCTTCCAACTCATGCTTCTTTGAATGTGGCATGAGAAGCATGAGGGCGAAGAACACATACAGCTCATGCACTTCCAGCACGGTCCACTGTTGCATCTTTGCTGCACCTGCACCACTTGCAGCATGTTGTGACTCGTACTTGTTTGTCTCATCACATATGTGCTGCATGACTTCATCATCAAGGAAGGCCAAAAGGAAGTCCACACACTCAACATCCTTGTCAAGAGTGAAGGCAGGCTGTATCCCAGAGGAACTCTCGTCAAAATGGAGTTGTTCAGGGACGAAATCGGAACCTTCCGTCCACACGAAAGGAGTCCAGGATTCCCTGTCATGGCGGTGTAGGGTGGGTGAGGGTGGAGGGTGGCTGTGAGGCAGACTGGGCTGTTTCAAGGTCACTCTCACTGACCCTAGGTTGCCGTGTAGCACTAGCAGCCCTTACTCTAGTTGCTACTCTACTTTATGAGTCAGGGATTTACCTCGTCCCCTACGGCCTGCCTTCACTCTAGGTGCTGGTGGAGACTCCGACGACGAAGACTCAGGAGAAAATTCCGCTGAAGATGAGGAAGAAATTAGTGAAGTGGGGCTGGGGGAGCAGGGAGGTGATTCACCTTGGGACTCATGGCGGGCTGGGTCATGCGGGGCCATTGTTCCAGGGCTAACCCGCCGCCTTTTCACTCCCTTCCCAAATTCCTTCCCTTGCTGCACTGAGAGCTCCTTTCCCTTGGAGCTAGGGATAACTTGGGACACTGAAGCACTCGTACTTGGAGTTTCTGTCAATATTTCCTCCCCAGGCTCATCACACGATTCACCCGAAGGATCAAAGTCACCATCCATCATTATCATAGATAATTCTGCCAGTTCACGTTCCACTGCTGAGTCACTTAGTCCTTTACTGCTTCCCACACGAGTTTTTCTAGGGGTAGAGGTCACAGGGCCCTTTGCAATGGGCGCAGAAGCAGCAGAAATGGTGAGGCGTGAGTGCGACATAGTTTCACCTCAGAGGACAACAAGGAACTGAATGACACGGCGTATATGGGGAGGCGAGGGTTGACAATGTCAGTGTGGTGACAGCTGCTAATTTATATGCTATGAAATGATTGGTAGGAAATCTCGACAATACATAAAAAAATAGGTAGTTCCAGGTGAATGTAAATATCACTTAGGCTTCTCCCTTCCTTTCTTATATATATTTTTATTACGAGAATAGATTATACTGCATATTTCAAGGGGAAATTACCGGGGAAAATTAGTGAACGAGTGCACGTGAGGTGTTGTCAGGTGATAATTATCCAATTCCAGGTGTATGGCACTATCACTTACCTTATTTCTTTTTCGTATATATTATTTTGTATAAGAATAGGGCATAGGGCTTATTTCAATGGATGAAATCAGTGGAAAATTCCAGGGAAGATTTGCTTAGCACAGCACAGCTGGGCAGGTGAGAGGAGAGGGTAATGGAGGTGAGTTGGGAGGGGAGTCAAGAACGGGGAAAGATGGCTAAATTGTCAACAATGGATGGGAGTACAGATGACATTAGGAGCACTGACTATTGTTGGACATTGGTAGTACTGATAGATGATACAAGCCACCACTCGTAAGCCCGGGTGAATTCAAAATAACACAGAATCACAAAAGTGATGCACCACGGTATGATCCATTGCGCCTGAGTGTCACAAAAGTGACGCTTTGCGGTTAAGGGGTTAATGAAATGTTTAGAAGTCAGAGCTGTACCCACAACTTGGGAAATTGTCTATTATTCTACTTCACACACACAAACACACACACACACACACACACACACACACACACACACACACACACACACACACACACTCAAAGTGCCTCCAAAGTCCTAAAAAAGCACTATCCAATTAGTCGTCCCCCAGCGTGTACAGAGTTTCACGAAAGTCCTAACAAATCGAAGTAAGCCAACCTTAGATGTAAACCAGCCAAGGGAACGGGCAGGATTTCGAACTGGTCACTCGGCAACATACCACGTCCAAATGATTTATTAGGTGAATGAAAGAACGTCAGAAAATATGAAACATTTGTGCATGGTATTTATTGATTAGGAGAAAGCATTTTATGAAGTTGAATCAACCACAGTAATGAGAGCAATTTGAGGACAAGGTGCAGAATAAACTTATTTTACAATGTGAGAAGATATTTGAAGACATCAAGGCCATCATCAAACTCCTAAAGAGGACAGACAAAAAAATGCCAATAAAAAAAGATGTTGCATAGAGAACGTTTTCACTTATTTGGATTGGGATGATTAATTATTTAAAATAAATGGTGAGCAATTGAACAGTTTAAGATTTGCAGACGACATAGTCATTTTCGATGAAGTACGGGATGATTTACAAGAAATGATAGAAATAGTCTTTGGTAGGCTTGAAAATGAACATGAAAAAGACAAAGATTTTATTTAACAGACATGTTTTTTCATTTTCCATGAAAATGGGAGATGAAGAACGAGAATGTGTCGAGGAATATACATAACAAGAGCAGGCAGCTCAGGCAGACCCAATCCACGACAGTGAAATCAAGTTAGTGATAGGAGAAATTTTGGAGGGCTATGGGCAAACTAAGTTCATGAAGGATAAACAATTACCATTATGTCAAAAGAGACGTTTATATAATCACTATATTCATCTTGTTCGTCTTACTGATCAGAAACGTGGAGTCTAAGAACATCTTTGAAATGTAAACATAGAAATAATCAGAGAGGAATGGAATGGATTATGTTGGGGGTCACATGATGATATAAAAAGGGGGTTTCATAGATAGGAAATCAAACGAGAGTAGAGGAAAAAATCACTTCATTGAAAAAGCATAAATGGATGTGAGCAGGTACCGCCCTTCGTAGAACAGATAACAGATGGACAACTAGGGCAAATACATGGGAAGCTAGAGATCGAGTGAGAGGAGGAGGGAGACAGAAGACGAGATGGCAAGATGAGATTTGTAGACTTGCTGGGACTGGATGGAACAGGCAAACAGCTAATAGGTCCGAGTGGAAAAACATGGAAGAGGCCTTTGTCCTGCAATGGACTGACTCAAGATGACGATGATGATGATGATGATGATGATATTCTGGCTATTAGTAGTAGTAGTAGTAGTAGTAGCAGCAGCAGCAGCAGCAGTAGTAGTAGCAGTAGTAGTAGTAGTAGTAAAAGTAGTAGTAGTACAGTGATAGTAGTAGTAGTAGTAGTAATAACCTCAGGTTCATTTGAATGTTAACCCACTAGAATACAGGCAGAAAATGCCCTCTGCAGTGCACGATACTCGCCATCTGGGAATAGGGAAGGAACTGAGGGGAGTTTGCACAGCCAGGCAGCGTACTTGCCCAACCATATAAGTGGTAGCGCACGAAGGAGCCTCTTACCAGTACTTTTTTTTTTCTTTAATGGCTAAAACAGTGATATACAAATAATATAGTTTTTCTTTCTATAACGAAAAAAAAGTTAAACTGTTTAAATATGATCATAATATCATCAGGAGCCCTCAACGTCGTTATTAAAATGTTTCCTAAATAATGAAATGTTTTTGTGTGCATTGCCGAGTAACAGGTCGCTAAGGGCCCTCGCTGCAGCACCGACCTGAAGCCTTGTCACTTGTCCCGCGGGGTGGCATGATAGGCTATACATGTAATATCGTTTTTTCTTTTTCTTTTTCTTTCACTCTTTTTCACTGGGTGCTGTCAGAGTTGAGATATAGCTGGAATACTGAGAGCTTAAAAAGTAAATTATTATGTCAGTGTTATATCAAAATGTAATAAATATCTTTTGTAACCACAGATTCCTGTTTCTTGCTAGGCGAAGATTGGGCAGATGTTATGAAGTACGTGTCTATTATTATGGCACTGCATAAATAACTGCGCACATTACTTAACAGCCCAAAATACTTGTTTCGTAAGTGCAGGAAAAGACTGCTTTCATAATGCTTCGTTATCTTCTTCACACTTCAGTAGCTGTAACCACTTTCACAGTAATTGCGTCCGAGCTTTTCTAATAATACAACATCGTCTCCTTTCTGTAATTATAACTGAATAACTAATATAGTTCATTATGATATATGCATAGGAGCTTTCCATACTTATCATGTATTTGGAGACAATAGGACATGATGGTACGTAGCAACTGTCTCACTTTTACCTGTAATATATGTAGCTTTTAATTTGTCTTCAATGAAGTAATTATTTGTCCATTTGTCATCAGGTATCATATAATTTTCGAACATAATTATTAATAATGTATTACAGCCTGTGAAATGAATTTATACATTATACATCAAACAATTATTCACAAGTAACTTGTCATGCGTCAGTATGTCATTCTGCTAATCCCTGCTTTATGATGTTGCTCCTGGTGTAAGTAGCCAAATGGCCCAAAGATGACCTTTGCCGGCAAACATAACTCTTATTTTTAAAAACATTTCACCAGTTTCTCAGATATGAATATGAGTCAAACCCCACCTAAACAGTTCTGTTTGATAAATAGTATTATAAATTCGGTGATCATCCACAGACTGGGAAAATAAACTATATTGGTGTAAATTTCAATATAACAGGCAAACTGTGAAATCAGTCATTTCATTTATGTAAGGTTAATTTAGACGGCGGTTAGTTAGTCTAGGATAATGTAGGTTAGGTTTAGGCTAGATTAGGTTAGGTTAGTAAGGTTAGGTTAATTTAGATAAACGCTTAACTTAGCGTTTTTTCAAATTATCCTAACCTAACCTAACCTCACCTAACCTAGCCTAACCTAACTTAAGCTTACCCTACATTATCCCAGTCTAACCCTCTGTTTTCTATTATATTATTCTTTGCCCAAAAATGCTTGACATTTAATTGAATACCTAAGCATTCTACACAATACCTTAGTTTCACACAATGGCGGTAACAAGGTCATTATTTCAGAAGCATATAGCAACTCACATTTTTATCACTATAGACACCTGTGGTGATGAAAATGGACGACTTCTCTTGGTGACACTGAGATAACCGGGCTGTGGAGCTACCTGGTTAAATAAATGTCCCTAAACTTTCTATCATTGCAGAAAGTTCAAGTTACTAGCGTTACTATGAGGTTGTTAATTAGGTTCCTCCAAACTTACAATACTCGGCATCCGATAACCACAAGATGCTTCGAATCGGAACTACACACAGGGAGTATGTTCGAACCAGCAGCAAGGTGGAGAACCCAGGCTGGCCCCAGTCTTACAAAGTGTTGAACACCCAACTGCATGTATGGTTGAGAGGGTGGCATTGATTCATGCGCCTCCAGTTGTACAGTACATAAGTAAAATTTTACCTCTACTCGTGTATTTTTTCCTTAATTGCGTGGGCAGTCGACGTATATGGAATGGTTCCTGCTTTCTGAGATTCTCTGCCGTATGTTTGTGTTCCGTAAACAGCGTGCCACGCCTGACAGTCAGCAGGTGATGATTGCAAGCATGTAGTACAGAGAGCTATTGTAAATTTTCTGTCGATGGTATTCTGTTGGTTGAAGTATTTTTCCTATTAGTGTAAGCCCCTCGTGACTCTTTTATTAGGTTTATTTAATGGCCTCATTATATTTTGGTATAGAATAATGATTTCTTTGTTGAATTCATGATTTTTTTGATAATTAGAACAGATTAGGTCTTCTGTATGGAAATCTCCAAAATCCATGATGTTAAAATCAGAAATAAGCATTCGACCATTGGTTGATAGAAAAAAAGTGGGGTGGGGTGGGGGAGGTAACTTCCAGGAGAGTTAGCCCTGGATGTTGGACAGATGGAAGGCGGGCTTATATTCTCCCTCACTCTTTCTCTCTATCTGTGTGTGTGTGTGTGTGTGTTTAGAACAAAGGCTTTCCTGAAATTGCATAGCAATTTCCAGCCTGTAAGTGTCCATCCAAAGTTGTTACATAAATCATGGGTTATAAATTGTTTTGGTAATCAGTGGGGCGAGGTATTCCACCTCTTTTACATATGTAAATTCTGTACAGGGTGTTCCAGAAGTCTCATTCCGATATAATAAATATATATTGATAAAACCAAATTAGATAATTTTTTTTAGTTTTTCTGCTGTATGTCCCTTAGGTAATCAAGTAATTTTTGCACACTCATACAACTTCGACGTGTGCTCCTTTGGTAGCTCTTAGCACATCTAACCGATATACCATTTCTCGGCAAGTGTTAACCAGCATATCTGGTGATACTGATCTAACTGCATTCGTTATCCGGTGACGAAGAGATGCAACGTCTGCAACAGGTGTGTTGTAAACGAGATCCTTCACGTAACCCCCCCAAAAAAAGTCTAAGAGGATTATATCCGGAGAGCAAGGAGGCCATGGGATTGGGCCACCACAGCCAATACACCTCCCAGGAAAAATGTCACTGAGAAATTCTCGCACAGTTACACAGCACCATCTTGCTGGAAAATTACATTTGATTGTAGTTCTTCCAACTGGGGTGCTAGGATACATAATTCTCGATCATGTCAGAATACACGCCTCAAGTAACAGTTTGTTCTGCCAAGAATAATGGGCCTACGATACGGCCGACATAAGGCCACACCAGACGTTAAGTTTTGGGCTGTCACGAATGTATTCCTCATACATGTGTGGGTTTTCTGATCCCCATACTCGTACATTATGACGGTTCACACGTCCACACACATGATAAGTGGCTTCCTCTGTGAATATCACCTTTTGTAGGTACGATAGCGTTTAGGTAGATCATTCTATTGTAATGCCTGTGTTATCTGAATTTTGTATGCAGTCATTTGTATTCTTTTTTTTTTTTATGGAGTCCTCTGTGCACAGTTGTTTGTGGTAGATGGAGTTCCGCTGATGCACGTCGAATGGATTTTCTTGGACCGCATTGGAAGGCTTCACGGACAGCGTCTATGGTCTCTTCAGATGTCCCTGGACATCCACTTCGAGGTGCTTCGCAAACACTTCCAGTCTCCAGAAACTTTTTAAACTATGCCCTTATGCTGGGTTAAGAGGGAGGATATTTGTTGAACTGTTGCCGGTAATTCCTCTGAACTGTTGTCAGAGGTTTTGGATTCAGCGAACCAGATGAAGCAGTGCGCTTTTTCTTTAATTGACGCCATCAGCAGTTATCTTGACTAGATGTCATCAGCAACCACAAAACCACAATCTGGAAAAAAAAAAAAAAAACTTGACTAATTCAAACATCATGCAGAGAACACGAACAATCATCTTATTTGTTTTTATCAATACCGTATATATTTATTAACTCGGAAAAGGACTTTGGAACACCTTGTACTTTACATCAGCTTGTGAAAGTTTTCTTAATTAGGGCAGACAGTTGACGAATATGAAATAGTTCCCGACTCTCCTGGTTCTCTTTCATATTATATTTATGTCCCGTAAGTTAATACATTATTATGCCCCGACTGAGTCAGCAGGTGATAAGTGTAGGAGTGTAATATAGAAAGGCATTACATATTTGCAGTTGATGGTGTTCTGTTGGTCTAGGTATTTTATCCATAATTATAAGCAAAATGAATAGTTAGATAGGTTTAGCTATTTGTCTGAAGGCATTAATGTAAGTTACCAATTATTTTGTTAGGTTTATCAGTGTTAAGATGATAGCTTAGGATATTTTTATGTTCAGAAAAAATATTAGCAAATATATAGAAGTAAAAATTATCTATCTATCTATCTATCTATCTATATATGGCTTAATGACAAGGACCTTAGGCATTAGAGTCGATAACCATAAAAGAATGTTATTTTTTTTCATAATTGACTGTAGCACCAGTCGAACAGGGCAGTACTCCCGATGTGGATGGCAAGCTGGTGATAGGGAGAGCTGGAGCTCCCGTTTCACCAGCCCTCAGGACTTGATCCTGACCACTTCTCTTTGCTGAGCATTTTCAGTGCATTCATTTACACAGAGAGTAGGCCAGCATGCTCTCATAATACCTCTACCTTTATCTGTCTACACCACACTACACGCGCATAACATATCACACCTTCTATTCACTCACTTTAGCAATAGCCGCTGCAATGTTACTATCAAATGAGGTGGTACCTCGGATTGCCACCACCGGCAGGGTAGGGCTGGTAGCACAAGGTCCTTCCGGTCGCCATCAAGCGACTGTGCCGGCAGTGACTCTTGCAATTTCCAATGATGCTCGTCAGCGGAGAAGTGAAAGTGCGGCCTTATTCTTCACCAACATATGCCGCCTTAGCACAAATTTAAATTCAGTTCATTTTTTCCTTTAATCCATATCCCCTCTGGCCCTTTTCCTCACAGAACCACAAATCTCACCCTCTACTGATATATCCCCATTTTGTTTTCCTGGTTGCCGTCTCTTCACAAACTTCCATAACAAGGGCGGCACCTGTTGTTATATCAAATCTCAATATGCAGTTGACACGATATTAAACTTCACTTCATCCAGTTTTGATCACTCATTGTATAAACTAAATTGTCAAAATATTACCAAATATATCTGTTTAGTCTATCGCTCGCCCAATGCTTTTTCAGAACCCAGTGTATTTGACTCCATATCCACACAGTTGAATAACCTTAACCTTGCCCTCAGCACCGAAATTACCATTGTGGGTGATTTTAACATACATAATGTTGAATGGTTATTCCATTCTGCCAGGACTGATGACGCTGGTCTAGAGTGCGAACTGTTTGCAGAATCGTTTAATCTCACCCAGCTGGTAAAGCAACCAATCAGAATACCTGATAATCCTGACCATAATCCTCATCTCTTGGATTTATTCTTGACAAATAATCCAGATCAATACAGGATAGAGGTACTGTCACCACTTGGATCCTCTGACCACAATCTCATCAAAGCCTCATTAGTTAGCCCCCCCCAAACCTTAGCCCCCCCAAACCTCCCAGTTCTGAACCTGTCAGGGTGGCCTGGTGACACTTTGATAGGGCAAACTGGGATGGATTTAGAAATTATCTTGCTGACATTCCATGGCAATCTTTCTTCTTTAGTGATCCCAGTTCTACCCAGTCCCACATTTGCGACTTAATACTAGCTGGTATGGATTCATTCATACCAAGTCAACAGTTCACTAAAAGATCCAACTCTCCAAAATGGTTTGATGGCAACTGTGCCAGAGCAACAGCCCAAAAGTCAGTAGCATATAACTCCTACTTAAAATAAAAAAACATCTGAAACACACTCTCAGTTTAAAATTGCTAGAAATCATGCAAAAGATGTAATAAATCTAGCTAAATCAAGCATCAAAACTACTTAACAACCCTAGTGACAATAGAATATTCTGGTCAACTCTTAATTCATTTAATAATAACTTTAACAAATCATCATCCATTCCCCCACTGAAATCTTCAGATGGCAACATTACAAATGATCCAAGTGCGAAAGGAGATATTTCTGCCAGTACATTTGCTAGAAATTCTACCATAGACAATGCCAGCCAGTACATACCAGTACTAGAACTTAACTCTCCCGAAATTATTCCACTTAAAATACAGACAAGATACGTAAAATCTATCCTAGACAATTTACCCACCAACAAAGCTCCAGGCCCAGATGGAATTCCGCCAATTGTTTTAAAAAAGTGTTCCCCTGAACTTGCCTCCGTTCTAGCTAAATTATTCAGACTATGCATACGTACTTCTTTATTCCCAAATTCATGGAAAGAAGCCAATATCCACCCAATTCCGAAGAAAAGAAGTTCCTCTGACTCCTCTGATTACAGACGAATAGCAGTCACATCTTCTCTTGGTAAGGTATTTGTAACTTTAATTAATAAACATACTGTTAAGCATCTTGAATCCAACGACTTAATTAGTGATAGGCAATATGGTTTTCGCCACGAAAGATCCACCATTAACATACTCAATCTTCTAACTCATACCATCCATCAATCAATTGATCTACATGGAGAAACTCATGTAGTAGCCCTTGATATTTCTAAAGCTTTCGACAGAGTATGGCACCGTTCCCTGCTGTCCAAACTCCCTTGTTGTGGACTAACGTCTTTTGTTCTTTTGATTTCTTCATATCTTAGTCACAGGAAAATAAGAGTAAAATTAGATGATGCATATTCCAATTACCACTCTGTTAACGCCGGCGTGCCACAGGAATAAGTTCTGGCCCCATCCCTGTTCCTAGTTCATATTAATGATCTCTTATCTGTCACCCACAATCCCATCCACTCATATGCAGATGACTCAACACTACATAGTTCATTCACACTCAGACACCCATTTACAAAGTCTAATATCTCTACCTCTCAACTCAGTACAGCCATCTCCATAAATCAAGACCTATCTGCGATCAGTGAATGGGGATAAAACAACCTTGTCTCTTTTAATGCTGGTAAAACTAAATATATACAATTTACTAAGAGACAGATATTGCCAGATTCATATATTACCTTCAGTACTACTGATATTCCCATCTCCAAAAGTATTGAAAATCTCGGCGTCTCACTTAACAATGCCCTCAGCTGGACCTTTCATGTCAGATCACTTGTTAAAACCGCCTCAAAGAAAGTTCGATTGATGTACAGAGTCCGTAACTCCTTCACTGACGAGCAGTTGGCTATAATTTATTAAAGTCATGTGCATTCTCAGCTTGAATATTGCTCACCCTTGTGGAATGGATGTGGAGAGGTTGCATTAAAACAACTAGACAAAATTCAGAACAAGGCTGTTAGAATTATTAACAACTCTGCCATTACAAATAAACTACCTTCACTACAAGTAAGAAGGAATGTTTCCTCCCTTGCATTATTTTACAGATACTTTTATGGCAAATGCTCAGATGAAGTTGCGTCCATGGTGCCACCTCTCCATGCCTTCCCTCGTGCTACACGGGCATCTGGTAGCGCTCATGACTGGAATGTCACTCTCAGCCATATTGCAGAACTTCTGCCTATCAGAATTCTTTCATTCCCGAACTGCATCTTATTGGAACTCGCTTCCCCAGAGCTGTTTCCCTCAAAACTTCAGCCTACAGCTTTTCAAGTCAAACTGTTACAGATATTATACGAACATCGGACACCAGTAATCTAGTGTATGGATTATTTTTTTTTATTCATTTGTTTTTTCTTCCTCTGTTCTGTATATATATATATATATATATATATATATATATATATATATATATATATATATATATATATATATATATATATATATATATATATATATATATATATATATATATATATATATATATATATAATATATATATATATGAGTGAATTATCCTGGAATTTTTTTTTCTTCAGGTACTCTAAATCATTCAGTCATATTGGCAGCGTATGAACGAATTCAGCAAGAAATGATTCGGCAACCTCGAGCCTTGGATCGCGAACAGGTGAAGCAGTTCACTAATCAGAAAAAAAAAAAAAAAAAACTGTTTTGACATTAAGCCAGCCTATACCTAACCTACTTAAGCCAAGCCTAACGTTAAACAATAATACCTTACTCTGTTCGGGGGATGACGAAGGCGCCACGCCCCCGAGTTATTTCTCGTGGCACTCGATCTGACTTTGCCAATACGGTTGGATGACCAATTATACCCGGATTTTAGGAAATCTCATCCCGGACATCTGTCTCTCCATAACTGGGAGACTGTTCCGGAGGGATGAGAGTAAAAGGGGGGGGGGGTGGAAGTAGCAATTTATGTAAAAGATTCTTAGTCTATATTGTTACAATAAAACCAATTTTTAAATCACTCGGGATACTGAAAGTGTTTAGATTGAAATTAGTAATAACAAGGAGAAATTAGACGTAGGAGCTACATACAACTCTCCAAAATTAAGCAGAGCAGACAGGAAAAACCTTTGTGAGGAGATTAAGATAGCAACACAATCCCCCTCAGTAATCATCGTGCTGGACGTCAACATTCCCAGGAAAGATTGGCAGAATCTCACAGGGGTTGCAGGGTCAGAGGAATTTCTAGATGTGGTGTTGGATAATTTCCTTTATCAGTGTATCAGGGATCCCACTAGAGGCAATAATATGCTAAATTTGCATTTATCTAATAAAGAAAGCATTAATAGTGACATGGCATTTGGCGGACGACTTGGAAAATGTGACCATGAAGAAATTAAGTTGAAATTCATTTGGAATGACCGTTGTAGCCTTCTGAAAACAGATTGAGTGTCCCTGATCTTCGCCTAGGGGATTTTGAAGCATTTAAAAACTTATATCAAAACCGAAATCCCTGGGGAGACTGGATAATTTAGGGAGAGTCAGGTCACTGGAGAAACTCAGGTCATACGTGAGGGAAAGGATATAAGTGGAGGTGTAACTCAGGACACAGATTAATTCAGGACAGGCACCAGGTATCCGTTCCGTTAGTGAGAAATACGATGCATATAACAAAGAATGGCCGGGGCAGGTATATCCCTTCAAAAACTTTTAAAACGAATAATTCAGTCCCGAGATGGTTCAACAGCAGATTAAAATTTCTTATAGACCAAAGAAAAGGAATATACAGAAGAGTAATATAGAGGTGAGGAACACATACGTAATCGGTACGCGATACTGAAGAGGGAATTAATGAGAAAGACACGGAAAGCAAAGTGAGGTTATGAAATGAAGGTTGCTTGAGAATCAAACGAATTCTCCGAAGGTTTTTATCACATTTATGATACGAAAAATACTGATGGAATTGGACCACTTAAAACAGACTCAGGTAACATCACCGATGACAGGAAATAAAATAGAGAATGTGCTCTTTCCTAAATATTTATTTCATATCAGTAGTAACCATGAAAACGCTAGGCCTGATCCCTCAAACAACAGTTATTCACGATGATAATGAGAACGATATTCCTTGTAAACTAATTATCAGTTAGGAGGAATTATTGAAAGAAGTTAATTATTTAAAGCCTCCCAGATCGCCAGGTCCTGACGATATATATGAAAAAAAAAAAAAAAAACGATAATGGAAACCAAGGACGAAATATGTCAGCCATTTAAGTAGATATCAATAATTCCTTTAGTTCAGAAGTCCCAGAGACGTAGAAGACAGCAAACGTAGTACCAATTTTTAAAATGGGTGATAAATCAGTGTCGTCGAATTATCCTCCGATAAGTCTATCTTCAATTGTTAGTAAGATGCTAGAGTCAGTTTTTTTTAGCAAATAAAACTGGAGATCACCTAGAAAGATTTTATCTCATAAATGAAAGTCAACATGGACTTGTGCAAGGACGATCATGCCTCACAACCTTTTCAATTTTCTTGAAGGTTTATAAGGCTGTAGAGAGTGATAAGGTTTACGATTTTATTTATCTGAACTTTAATAGTTTTCGATAGAGTTCCACGCAACAGATTAGTTAGGAAGGTTTAAGCACATGGGATAGACGATGATATCTTAAAATTGACAGAATTCTGGCTGAAGGGATGAAAGGAGAGTTCTAATATGTGGTACTGTGTCGGATTAGGGATTAGTAACTATCGGTGTACCAAAGGGATCAGTACTTGGTCGCTTAATTTTTACTCTGTATGAATGACCGAGACTTAGGAATCACTAGCAGTTTTGGCATATTTGCCGATGACACAAAAATAAGATATATCATTATATCTACCGACGACCTTGTTGACCTAAAAATATACCTTGTTATATTGTTCAAATGGACTAAAGAATGGCAAATGGAATTCATCTGGGCAAAACCATCGTAGATATTAGATACAGCTTAGGTAATAAAGAAATTTATAAATTGGAATGCGAGAGAAATCTGTGAGTTACGGCCAGTAAAGACAAACGAAGGCATCTGTGTATAAATGAAAAAAAATAAAGCAATTATAGTCCAAGGATTTATTTTGCAAAGCGTGAGGAATAAGACATCTGAAGTAATCTTGCAACTTTAGCATTAGTAAGGCCTCATTTAGATTATGCCGTACAATTAAGGTGTACATACCATAGAACGGATTTATGTTCGTTAGAAAATGTACAGAGAGGAATGACAAATATGATACATGATGTATGGAACCTTCCATATGAAGACAGACTGAAAAGACAAAAGTTGCACTCATTAAAAAGGCTTAGAGTAAATGAAGACTTAACTGGGGTGTTTACGTGGATGAAGGGAATAAATAATGGGGATGTTAACAAGTTACCTGAAGTGAGCAAACAGGATAGACCTAAAAGTATTAGTCTTAAACTTGATAACTCCTGCTTTAATTGAGATAGGCAGATTTTGGTTTGGCAGCAGAGTAATGGACGAATGAAATAAGCTACGTAATGCTGTAGTTGCAGCCCCTTCCATTGAGAGTTTTAAGCATGAGCTAGATAAACATATGACAAGTAAGGGTTGGATATAATAAATCTCCTAATATCTATCTATCTATCTATAGCCCGACGCCCTAATCCCGCAAAGGGTGGCCGCAGACAAAACGCCTCCAAGTCACTCTGTCACCCACCATTTGACTACCCTCCCCCCAACTCACCCCCCTCTTCCTCATATACCTCTCAACTCCATCCCTCCACCTCATCCTCGGTCTACCTCTCCTTCTCCTTCCCTCCACCTCACCTACATACACCCTCTTAGTCAGTCTTTCATTCTCCATTCTCTCCACATGTCCAAACCACCTCAGTGTATTTCTCCTAATCTTCTCAACCACATCCACATCTACCCCACAACGTTCCTTCACTACTTCATTCGTCAACCTGTCCCTCCACGTCACTCCACATGCTCCTCTCAAGTAACTCATTTCCACTGCTCTCACTCTTGACTTGTTCCCCTCTTGCAAGGTCCATGCCTCGCTTCCATACGTCAGGGTAGGGATCACAATACTATCATGCAGTGACTTCTTAACTTCCATACTCACCTCCCTATTTCTCATCACTGCTTTCAGTGTACCAACAACCTTCCTTCCCTGCTGTACCCTTTCACGTACTTCATCCCCCAAAGTTCCATCCTTACTCATCACACTACCCAAGTACTTGAATGCACTTACATTCTCCATATCCTCACCATCCAACCTCACTGCACACTCTGTGACTTCATTCCTCTCAAACACCATAACTTTACTTTTGTTTACATTAACTTTCAGCTTTCTCCTCCTACACACTGTCCCAAATTCATTCACCAAACCTTGCAACTCCCATTCATCTTCACTCAACAATACTGTATCATCAGCAAACAGCAACACCGGAAGCTTCCAAATCTCACCCTCATTCATTAGGGCCAGCCCCACATCCACTGCCCTACCTTGCACCTCCTTTACAACCCCATCCATATATTTATTAAACAGCCATGGAGACATCAAACACCCCTGTTTCAATCCCACATTGAGATCAAAGAACTCACTCAGCTCACCATCCACTCGCACCGTAGCCCTAGCTCCCTCGTAGATACTCTTCACAGCACTCAACAATTTCCCCTCCACTCCATATATTCTTAATACCTTCCACATACCTTGCCTATCTATTCTGTCATAAGCTTTCTCCAAGTCCATGAAGGCAGCATACACTTTCCTTCCCTTCTCTAGATACTTCTCTACTAAACATCTTAGAACAAATATCTGATCTACACACCCTTTTCCCTTCCTAAATCCCCCTTGTTCTTCTCCAACTAGCTCCTCTGTCATATGCCTAACCCTATCAATGAGTATTCTACCATATATTTTACCAGTCACACTAAGAAGGCAAATACCCCTATGGTTACCACATACTTCTCTCTCCCCTTTTCCTTTGTACAGAGGAACAATTATACCTGATTTCCAGTCCTCTGGAACCCTTCCCTCTTCCCAAGCCAATCCACACAACTTCCACATCAACTCCACAACAATCTCACCCCCATACCTCAGCATTTCACCACACACTCCATCAATTCCTGGGGCCTTTCCCAGCTTAATCTTCTTCATCGCTTCCACTACTTCCGCCCTACTGATCTCTTCCTCCCTCCTCTCATCTCTTCTTCTCCCAGCCATTCCCCAACCACTTATACTCACACTGCTCTCACCCTCTACATTCAACAAATCCTCAAAGTGCTCCTTCCATCTCCTCAGTTTCTCTCTCTTCTCCACCAACAATCTATTATTCCTATCTTTCACTCCCCTGTTATTTCCCCTTTCACACTGCCTTACTTTCTTTACCTCCTTCCAAAACAATTTCTTACTCTCCCTCCATTTCACACTCAGATTCCTCCCAAACTCTTTATCCACTTTCTTCTTACTCTCCTTCACCAGTCTCTTAACCTCCCTTCTCCTGCTCACATATACCTCTCTCTTCTCTCTCTCATCTTCTCCCCTACCTCTACTCGCCAATCATTCACCATATGCCTTCTTCTTTTGTTCCACAGCTCGTTTCACCTCATCATTCCACCATGCTGTCCTAATAATCGATACTAATTCAGTCTTTTTTCTTTTCAGGTTTCACCACAATAGTGTCTTTTCTTCTTTCTCACTTTCCAAGCTAGTTTTTCTATAGTGTGTGATGTTCCTTTTCACTTTATCCTGCCGGATTCGGCTGGAGAGTTTGGTGGGCAGGGAAGAACCTTCTTCTTTACTATCCTTTTCTTGTTCTGGTGGTTTGGTTACTCTTCTGGGAGCTGCCTAGCATGGGCCAGTTGGCCTGCTGCAGTGGTTCTCTCTTCTTATGTTCTTAAGTTCCAGTTTTGGGTTAGACCCCCTGAATCAGGGTAACGTTCCTGAATATCTATTCCTCAATATTAGTGAGATAGTTCCTCCTAAACGGATGCCCAAAGGTGGATTAGCCCCACTGGGGGGTCTAGTCTCCTGGGGGTGTGTAGATGGGTAATACCAAGACTGTAAACAGGGCAGCTCTTCATCACGGGTGACAGGTTTATGTTGCTTGTAGAAATAATTAATGTATAGGGACAGTTTTTAATGACAGGAGTCAGGTTTGTTTTACTGTTAAAATAATAAATGAAGGGAAAGTTCTTAGTGACTTGAGTTCAGTTACATAATCGTTTAGTTTATTCTTTTCCCCCTGAACTATTGTATTAAATTTACGACAGACATTTCACATTAAATAGGTCAGTGTACGCTATACTTAAACCCCCCCGACCCAGTTCGATTAATCTTTTCTAAACAGAATATAATGCCCTTAAGACAGCACTAGTAAAATAATATAGAAGTCATCCAGTTAATGAGGTAGAAATAAGAGGATTATAAATGGAGAGTTACAGACTGAAAATTTCTGTAAGTCTATCTATCTATCTATCTATTGCCAGACGCCATAAACTCGCAAGGGTGGCCATTTGACTTTGAATTAGTTGTTTCACAGGGAGGGGCACTAACCCTCCACCAACCCACTTACTGATACGTAGGGAGCACGCATGGTTTGGTTATATGGTTACCACCCAGGGTTGTAAATGGTTTCTTGGCTTACAGGAAACCATTAGGCTTGTCACTCAATGTAAAGCCACCTGTAAAGGAAAGAAAAGCAATAAGAAGTGACGGGAAAGATGGGAGAAATAGGAAGAGAGGAGGGCAGGCATAGAAAAAGAATGATAAAGGCTAAGGAAGAAGTAGGCAGCACTACATGAAGTGAGTGGATGATGGTCGCCACCACCTACCAAATACAAATAACAATAACATTCAAAAGATAAAACGCCCCAAAGGAAATGAGAAAGAAAAAATACGAGGAACGGAATGCGGGGAAGGAGAGGCTGCCAGGGGTCATCACCACCCAGGCAGCGCGCTAACTATGAAACGTTGGAGGAAAATAATGGCCAGGAAACTTAAAGGCTAAATTGTTACGCCTCTCGAACAGATATTTCAATTTTAAATCTAACGTGAAGCAAATAAAAGTGGATTGTGTGTTGGTAAGTGTGCTGGTGGAGAAAAAAAATCAGGAGTGCAGGTGGACACATCACAGGGGCAGTCAGTGATTTTTTTTTTTTTTTTTAATGTGTCCGACTCTGGGCAGAGGCTTCACAGTCTGCTCTCAAGGCCCAGTAGTCCTCCTAAGTACCGCACACCTCTACATGTCACCACTTCGGCGCTAACACCCATCGTCCATATTGAATACGTGCTAGGGCTGTCTCATACAGGACTGGTGTATTGATATTAGCGGGAGTATTTTTACGACATTTGGGTGGGTCTTCTGGTAAATCAGTAAAGTCTGATTTTTACGAAATTCATATCCTTAAACTGTTCCCTGCCCCAGCGGGATTCGAACCCGGGTCCGTTAGGACTACAGGCCGCCTCTCTACTGATTGAACCACCGCCTCCCCCAATACATTGCTTAGCATATCGAACACATATGGAAGAATCAGAGCACGATACTCGAGCTGGTAATACTGGTGGACGTAGATTGTTTCCCCGTTTCCCTATTCACCCAACAACATTAGGGAATTGATGTTAATACGAGTAGTGAAAGTCTCCTTCCGGGAGAAGATTGGAACTTGGCAAAAAATGTGTGTGGGGGGGGGGATTGTCCGTCTTTATGACTGCAATAGTCTCTTTAGGTTTCCTCAGGGAAAGTACAATATAATAAGACCTTATAATTTTATGGCCTTGCACACAGACTCTAGTCCAGGGATAAGAAAATGAACAGGATTTTTTAAAAATCTTATAAAGTAACTGATGAAGTCCCTTCAAAGAACTGCCATATCAACTGAGCACACAAAGAATCAAGATAATCTCTTCTGAGATAATTAGCTCCACAGTTCCGTTTTCGTCACTGGTACGCTTATAATCGGTAGCTCCCCCCTCTTCACACTCGAGAGAAGGTTTCACCACACCCATAGTCAGTATGTCCCCATGAAGAACTCTCGCAGCCAACTACACCAGGTACCTTTTGTCCTCTGGTCTTATAGTCTAACAACTGGCACTGTTCATTACTGTTAGCTTCCTCTCAACTACACATAAAAGGTAGCTAGATCACAGGGGGAGGTGAGGTGATGATGCGGCTTTGGTTCAATCTGTTACTGGTCATTCCTCATCTGCACGGCCTCAGTCATACAGTAACCAGGATGGAATGTAGTAACCAGACAGTCACAGCTATGTCCGAACACACGAAACTAGTTCAACAGCTTGGGAAACCTGACAGGCCGTTCACAAAATCCGAAAAGTTTAACTCCACATTCGCAATCAGGTGAAATCCTAACAATGACCCTCATGAAATAAACTGGCATAAATTCTAAGAACCTCTCTTTTTTTTTTTTTTACTCACAACAGGTCCCAAGAAATGAGACAAATGCATTAACGTCTCTTAATACCTTTTTATTATTATTTTTTTTTTACTACGTTCTCGTTCAGTTTATGTTACCCTTGCTTTTCATGACTAGAAGACAGGTAGCTCATTACACTTTCCTTACCTGTTTCCTACCA
Source organism: Coenobita brevimanus (assembly GCF_032717465.1). NCBI lineage: Eukaryota > Metazoa > Arthropoda > Malacostraca > Decapoda > Coenobitidae > Coenobita > Coenobita brevimanus. Next base: position 32,559,387 of record NC_136986.1, read on the forward strand.
CCACACCTGGGAGTAGCAGGAGTCTATGACAATACAACTCTAAGCATAGCACCTCACCTGCTAATTATTCACATCCTTTTTCAGTGAGTCGAGTAGCTGTGACGATGACCAAGGGACTGGGGAACCACAGCAATCACCCTGGCAATATTTCCTTGAGATAATCATGGCATCCTCACGGGACGTAGGCTGTTACAGTCCAGACAACAGCCTAAATACCTGGTGACAAGAGTGACATCCGGGGTTGAAGAGGAGACATTCATGCCTCCTGGACTGCGATTCTTCTCCTGTCCTAACATAATTCATGTTAGAACCATTCATCCTGCAGCTCATCATGCAGGTCATCGGGACATGATCTACATGATAATGAAAATTCTACTCCTTTTACATTAAAACACTGAGTTCACATGTGAGAGTACTGATGCAACTCTGGGGTCTTCTTGACACTAATATTTTGGACTCTCATCAACCAGAAATACATGACACCCCATTGAAGAAAAAGGTTTAGAAGCAATGGTTTTCACCTAGACAAACGTCATTGAGACAGATAATCAATTTTTGCTTAGTCCTAGTCATCCTCCTGATCACATCATGGAACCGTCGAATTTACTAAAGAGAGAAGTACTGACAACACCATCACCCACCAAAATGCACACTCCTTAGTCAATTTTCGTTCTGGAATGCCGAGGCCCAATCGCAAAGCGTGTCATCCATGCACATACTTTTATATAGGTTCAACATTGGCTAATAGTTTTCACATTTTCTCCTCTTAATCATTTGTACTGAGGAATATAGAATACGAGGGACGAACTGGCCAGGAGCCCCATTTTCTGTTTTTGATGGCAATGTATACTTCGGTCCTTCAGTCCTCCCTAAATCCGGCCATGAAAACGTGGTAAATTCATCCCCCGTCGTGTTGACTCCTCAGAGTATAATATCTGTGACTAACACCTTGATTCTGTGGTGGAGAGGGACGCCTTCATGTAGTGGCACCGATATAACTGTAGATGAACTGCCCACAAACGCCTTTTTTCCTTATCGTCCGAAAGAAGAGCAACTGCAGATCAGTAGCTTCAGCCTGCATCCCTTCAGGTTGACATTCAGATGAGCCTGTAGACATACACACACACACACACACACACACACACACACACACACACACACACACAGTGAGTGAGAGAGAGAGAGAGAGAGAGAGAGAGAGAGAGAGAGAGAGAGAGAGAGCGCACGCACACACTCTTCTGAAGAAAAAACTCTTGATGCCGCGATGAGCTTACGGGGAAAAGTGAAACGCAGGGAAGGTGGGAAAACAAGCATATAAACTGCCTGCTTGTCTGAGTATTCCCCTCATGATTCCACTTTTCCTTCCACATTCTTTTCCAGTTTCTCATTATTTTCGATATATGAAGGAAGAAAAGGATAGGATGAAATTGCTGTAGCTGCTGCTGCACGTAATAATAATAATAATAGCAATAATAATAATAATAATAATAACTAGAACTCTGTAACTGTCACTAGTCTCCAGGTACTGTTTCTTACAATGCCCTTGACCCCACGGGGGGAGGGAAGGTTTAGATTTTTTTCTACTAGTAATGACTCATGCCAGGACACATAACCTGTGCCATTCAGATTCCTTGTGCAGGTCGTACTGAAATCTTCAGTCGACATGACCAACTTATTGCGTTCACAACATAATACTGATATAACTCTTTCTGACATGCCCTTTCATTGTGTGTAAAGGATTTGATTTTTTTCTGTTATCAATGGCCCATGCCAGGACACATAACCTGGGCCCTCCAAATTCGTTACACAGTTTCCGGTTCTCCTGGAATCGTTGCGAGACTCTGAGGCTGGAATAATAATACCAACGAAAACAATTGTCTCCACCTATGTAATAGGTGGACTGATAATATAATAATAATAATAATAATAATAATAATAATAATAATAATAATAATAATAATAATAATAATTGTAATAGTAGTCGTAGCAGTAGTAGTAGTAGTAGTAGTAGTAGTAGTAGTAATCATCATCATCATCCGACTTTGTGAGACTAAAGTCGGGTGAGGTGAAGAACGGAAAAAAAGGAAACGAAAAGCCATGATAATTGGAGAAGTAATCTACACTATGCCGAAACAAATGGGCCATTCACTCATTCTCTCCTGATTCAAGCCCACGGAATTCTAGCTCAATCTCACGGGCAAAGTCTTCGTAATATGTGTGATTAGTAAAATCTATAAGACAGAAACACTGATGATTATCAGGTCAAAAATGAGGCATCAAACCCTAGTCATGAGCTGCTCCGTTCAAAATTCATCCAACCAGCCCGATCCCGTGTCAGCTCCATCCAACCAACTCGTTCCCTTGTCAGCTCCATCCAACCAGCTCGATCCTTTATTAGCTCCCTATGCTTATCAACTTCCAAATCTCACTTCCCACAAGCTTACTTACTGTACCTATCTATTCATTTACTTATGAAGGCCTGACACACCTCCTCTCGGCAAACACACTCGCATATACCCTTTTCACCACTCTTTTTATATTCATTCTTTCCATATGACCATTCCATCAACGCCCGCTTTCTTCAACTCTGCTGACCACAGACTGCCTTGTTCCACGTATTTCAGGAATCACGAACGAAAGCATGGAAAGTTAGTTTGCTATGAAAACGCCATCATACTGATAACATTAGTAAGTAATGTAATTGGGGATAAACTGAAAATTAAAGTGAGTGTTAGTGTACCGTGGAAAGATACATCGTTACTAGTTAAGAACAAAGAGCCTGTAGTTTCGATCATGTCTTACAATAACTTTGTAGAACTTGTAGTGAGGTTTTGTTGATCAGTTATACAGATATTAGACTCGTGAACGAGCGGTTGTTATACGTGAGTAGTTTGTAAGTAGATAATCTTAATTCCCTTTTTGTCATGCAATGATAGGAGAGGTAAAGATGAGTATGGGACTATTTTTATTTGTCTTGGAAATATTAACAAAGTCTCTCACACACGAGTGAAATATATAGTAGAGTCCCGCGAGCTAACCTCCCTGTCTTGCTCTCTCCCTCTCTCTCTCTTCCACCCTCTCGCCCATGTTGCTAGGCTCGTTCTACCTACTACCTGTCGGTTCTATAGCTTGTCTCCTTCTGAGCTCTGCTTCCTAAATTCCAATTTTAGCAGGAGTCGTGTCATGTGGAATATTCTGATGTGAAGTTTCTAGAAGCCTGTGTGTGAGTATGTGTGTATGTGTGTGTATGGTCACGAGGCGCTGTTGTGTGCCCATCAAGCATTCCTTGAGTTAGAGTGTGTAAGCATGTTTAGCATTGCTCGAGTCTTGCAGACACAATACCTATCTCATCCCCTAACTTGCTGCTTCTATCTGTCTGTCTATCTATCTATCTATTATGATTTGTAATTATAATATGGAGTCCTAATATTGCTCGGTCACGCTGCTGGAGGTCCTCCGACAGCGGTTATCATGGACATATGTTAATCTATTGGTACATAATATTGTTTACAATATTGTATACATATAATATTCATAGTAAATTGCAATGATCTAGTATTATTACATTATAAACAAGTTGTATACATATTTGAATAAATGCAATGGTTGTTGTATGACATTTTGTAAGATGTGTATGTAATACAGACATACGCATATAATTGTGCAATGTTAATACTGCTAGGTTATTACATTACATATTGAGTTATCCCTTTAGTAATGTCTAATATTCACCTAACTTGTATGATGATTCTGGTATTACAGAATTGTGGTAAAATTGTATCATTTTACATAATATTGTAGTAACATTGTGGTAATACATAATTGTAACATTGTGAATTGTTACATAATTGTATTGTAATTGTTACATTGTAGTAACATTGTAGTAATACATAATTGTAACATTTTATGAATTGTTACATAACATTGTGGTAATGCATAATTGTGTTGGCCTTATAACTGTAGTTACATATTGTTAATGCAACTGTTACATAATTGTGTTGGCCTTATAACTGTAGTTAAAGTTACATAAAAGTTACATCATGTTAATGCAACTGTTACATAATTGTTACATATTGTTTGTAGTTACAGAATTGTAGGAAGTGTAACATAATGCAATCGTCATTACATAATTGTTGCATATTGTTTGTGGTTACATATTTGTAGCAAGTGTAACATAATCCAATCATTTGTCGTTACGTAATTGTTACATATCGTTTGTAGTTACATAATTGTAATAATTGCAGTCCTGACATTGAATCCGGTCATGCTGCGGTCGATGATATGATGTGCCATGCCACTAGCTTGTGGAGAAAACAATTTGCTTTTTTGTTTGTAGTTTATGTGGTATTTTGGCATTTGTAGTAACACACTTATTTTCATTTGTTTGTTATGTGATTGTACTGTATTTTTTTTTTTTTTTGTATGTATTGATTTTCTATAGTTTGTTTTTCTTCGTTTGTCTACGCTCTCGGTGTTGTTCGAGGTTGCATAATTGCTGGCTAATTCCCTTGGGACCTTTTTTTAAGGTTTAGTTTATATTGCACAGATATTACTGAAAATGATATTATATAGCCCCATATTTTATATATATATATATATATATATATATATATATATATATATATATATATATATATATATATATATATATATATATATATATAATATATATATATATATATATATATATATATATATATATATATATATATACACACTATATAAACAGGATTAACTATATACACTGACTTGTTGTTCACTTGTACCTATCGTGGGCAATATATGTGTCTTCACGATTGTGTTGAAGATGTTCATTCCTGGTAACGTCATTTGTGTTGGCCATTTTTTTTTTTTCTTTTCCTGGTTTTCCTTGTAACTTAACTTGTCTGTTTCCACTAGGTAGCTTTAATTAATCAATGTTTAATACAGTTCCTTTAATCGCTCACTGAGCAGCTGTGATGGTATATATTCTTCATTACTTTGTAGATGTAATAATGTATAGCTGTATGTATGAAACACGTATTTTATGTAGGTATAAATGGTAACACTCGTTGGTAGTAAATAAATGCTACAATAAATGAATGAATATATGCAGTGTAGAATATTTATTGTTGTGATTATTTAGTGTTTGAGTTATGCAGATAACTGAAGTATGTGTACGTAAGTTGTAGATATACAGCACGTTTTACATGTTTGTGCAAAATGTGTTGTCTATCACTGTGTCTATTACTGTGTATTGTATAAATGAAGTAACTATGTAACTCACTACTTTTTACCGTGATGGGAGTGGTGTTAGTGATGGTGCAGGTGGTGAGTTGATTGGCTTGGCGTCTTTTCAGCAAGCACGCATGATAACGTCGACTTCCCACACTGGTAGCTGTGGTGAGCGAGAAACACAAGAATGAGGTGGGTGGAGAGACAGGAGATGTAGCTGTGTCGTGGGAAGAAGGTTGCTACTGAGTGGTGACAGAAAACTTAAGGGATCCTTTTGTTGCGACCGTCTCATAAAGGATGCGATATTAGTTAACAAATGGACAGAGAAACAGACCTTTACGTTTCCTGGACTTACTATATAGCTTAGGGCAACATTTTAGTACCAACAGAGGGAAAAAAGCCAGAGTGAAGCTGAATAGGAGGTGAGGGAGAGGGAGAAACAATGTACGACTGTATAAGGAGGGAACAAGTGTATGGAGGAGAGGGGTCGTTACTAAATGGGGAGAGAAACGCCAGGAGGTTCTTTCGTCAAGCCATCCCTCACAGAAAACGAAGGTAAGTAATAAATGGACAGAGAGAGACAGGCACATGTGTTGCCAGGACACATTTTAGCTGAGGCAACATTTTTGTGCTGACAGAGTGGGAATGCGAGGCTGCTGTGTTTAAGCTTCCCAATTTCTCCTCTGCCTGTCAGGTGCAATTAGAAGGATTTTCAAGTTGGTTTTTCCAGCGACCGTGTGTCAGGATTATTTTACCTGGCACGGTTCAGCACCAAAGATGTAGCCTACGTGTTATAATGGATCCAACTCTGGCCACCTGGAGTCTGTTTCCTTACATCTAACAGCCTTCCTATATCTAACACACATCATGCATCTTCACATGCCATCACTGAGATTCTAATATCCACCCTTCATACTAAACACATGCTAGGGCTGCAACATTCAGGACTAGTCAGATAATTTTAAATGGGGTGTTTTTACTTGGGTTATGGGATGCCAAGTATACAAAGGCATCGCGAGCTTCATTTGTTTTGTTGTTATTGTTGCTGATACTGTTTGGTGAAAGTGTTAAATTACACCATCACCACTCATACCGGCTAACATAAAACTACTCAGGATGTAATGCCCCCTCCAGTCCCACCATCCATGTTCATCACGTCCACCCCTCTCCACCCAGCTGGCCTTTTTGTATCCCTGATATTAAACATTTTCAAAGAAGTTTCTCCTCACAGCCACCACCGCTCCTCACACACAGGGAGTGCTTATCCTGCCCTCTAACTCCACCCACCGCCATCCTCACCCGTCCTACCCACCCCGATTTTATTAATTATTACTTTTTTCTTATCAATGGAATTTTTATGAAAGGAAGGAGTCAAAGGCTCAAAGCCAACAGTAATTGCTCCTCTAAGAAATATATATGAGAGAACCAAATTCAAGATCCGTTCAGTTCTTAATGCCTGGACATATTATGTTTAAAAGACTGGAAGTTATAGGCAGAAGGAAATGCAGACTGAGGATGACAGTCCCAGATTTGACCTGTGGCATATATGAAGGACTGGATGTACCGGTTAACTCTTTCGCTAGAGAGTTAGACAGAAAATGGATGAGAGTGTGCTGCAATTCAGGTGCTTCACGCCAGCCGTAATAGAGGGTGGATGCAAGCAGTCAGTTCAGCAGAGCAGTGAACAATAAATGTAGCGAAAGAAAGGAAATAAAGATACAACAGTGTGGCGGAGAGAGAGATAGAGAGCGAGAGAGAGAGAGAGAGAGAGAGAGAGAGAGAGAGTAGGATATTCTTTACGATGACCTTTTTTTGTTATAATCCTTTATTTTATTCGTGTGTTGGGAAACCTCTCGAACCGAAGTAGTTAGATACGAGGTCCTGAGATAACCGAGGGATCTATACGCCTACCAGGCTCAAACTCGCATTTCAATGGATATCGCTATTTTGATTCTTTATCTGAGTACGAACTCTAGAATGGATGCCCTTGCTACACTGGAAGTAGGGCCGAAAGTCTGGCAAAGGTTAGCTAGGATCTGAGAAGGATATTGATGAGGCTGGACCTTCTGGGATGGTGCAGGAGGCATTCTCTACTTTTCGTCTCCGACACCCAGCGAGCACAAGTGCATCGCCTCTAAGGAAAGATATGTTACCAAATTTATGTTTTATGACAACAATCATGGTAACTAACTCGTCATGCATTTACGTTGACGCACATGGAAGACTTTGTGATGGACAAAAGAGTCATGCACAATATGTAAACTATTATTTCCACTACTCCGTGCCAGCAGCTATTGGTGTCGTTAGGATGTTTAACTTTCATAACGACGTAATTGCAAGTTTTCTGATCACAGTCACTGGCTCCAGCAATATTAGAAGGAAAATAGGGAAGCACCGACACTGAAAATAGAGAAAGAAGTTATTTAAGCATTCGTTAATTAACATCCATAGCAAATCTGTTTATTGACACAGACGATTCATGGTTTATTTTTTTTCGTGACCGTGGCAACTGCACTTTTATAATGGCATTAATAATAATAATATACATAGCTTACCCCCCCCCACAAAAAAGTGTCATCTCCGACTTTTTTATTTACTGACTGACCATTACCATGTATGTTTCCTGTGCTATAACATCAAATTCATAGTGCAGTGTAGCAGAATGTATCTCCATTCGGTGATGAAATCCCAGAACTTTTATTTCTTTATTATTTCTGCCCACGCTGAATGAGAATCGTATAACTGCGACTCAACAGTTGTTACTGCCTGGCGATTGTTTGAGTTTCAATTAGTATGGACACATGACGAATAAGAATTAAAATTTTGGGGTTTTACCATCCCAGGGTAAAGACTTTGATATGCAATTCAGTAAAAAAACTGATTCTGATGCACCGAAAATAAACGTCGTTATGGCCATTCAGGGAAAATGTCGAAGAAGGCAATGTTTGTTTGTCCTGTTTTATATATTTTTTCTTTCATTCAGAATATGCCATAAATGTGCATAATAAAAAGTGCCACGGGTCGTAAGTAGGATTAGCTAGTCAAAAACTGCTAAAAATGAAATTTATACGTCAACAGGTCAGGTAGATATAGAAGTGTGAAGTAAAAAAACTTTAGCCGCATTTTTCTTTTTTTTTTCGTTTTTATCTTTGCGCCCAATATGGCCTTTATAGACTCTTTCGCTTGTGGCAGGATACCAAGAACTGAATAATATCGCCTGGTATCGGCAGGAATATATGAAAATCGGCATCACAGTACTGAACTGGTTAACAGTGTTTATTATAGATTATGATTTCTCATGCGGTCACTGTAGAAAGACAGGTAAATACTATTGTGTGCGACGTGGTTAAAGGTAACTGATATGCCTGCATTGCAGAGTTTTTACTTGATGATTTCGGTGCACTGGTCAAATCTGCCATGGTTTTCAGGCAGATTTTTGAGAAACTGTCAGCACGTTGTCCATGGTGACGTTTCCTTCCAACTCTAGAATCTCTTCAGGCCCGTGTGACGGCAGATGGGTATGAAACCTAATTTCATAATGTCTGGCAACATGAGTGGTCGCCTTTGTGCGCATTGAGCTGAGTGGGCTTACCATTGCTGGAATGAGGAAGGCCATATTCATTGTGTTTACATGTGGGTAGCACTTTTATTTCACATACCTATGAGCTGATTGTTGGTTTCAATCTGGAATGTATAGCGCTTTTAAAACTAACAGTTGGAGTGGGTCATTTTTACCGTCAAGGATTTTGGTGCCTTTGAGTGAGGCGTTGTGACTAGCTCTACCGTGGTTCTTGATTGATCCTTCCTGCAGGTGACAGGTGAAACACCTTGATAGTTTCATTCTCGTCCTCTCAGTGTAGGTACGATATATCCACAGTGGTCACTGGTGTAGGTATGCTGATAGATGACGTGGTCGTTCTGCATGAGTGTTTTTGTCATGGGAGAGCGGTCCTTGAGTAAGATCGTGGAGGTTTATAGAACATGTAGAAGGTGATTAATGACCTGCTTTGGAAGTGATCTGTGAATTTCACGTTCTTATGGATGACCCCTTGCTTAATTCTCTCACCAGCCTTATAGTGCCTGGACGTGCACTGCAGATTCTTAAATACAGAGTGATTCGTCGTTGTTAAAGGAAGGGACGGTGTAGCTAGCGTCCCAGTAATCCCCAGCCTGTTTTACTACATCTTCTATGTCCTTATTGTGGTGGCCTTTATTAATGAGAACTTGAATGAGTCTCCCTAAAAATGCACTACTCCGCAAGGAACAGTGGGTGAGGGCACGGCGGACGAAGGCACTGATAGTGGAGCGTAGACATAGCTGGGGGTTTTCACTTTTACCACAGAGACAAACCTTTATTGGCGAATTTACCGTAGACTATTGTTGTGAGACCAGAATCGTGTACGGTGACTAAGGCATCAAGAAAGAGTGCCTACCTTTGACAGACTTTAAAAGTGTGAAACTTACGTCAGAGTCGTTGATGAGATCTATATGAAAATCTAGAGCTTCTGGATGTACTTAACGCTATTAAAAATATTAACACATATTGGCGGCAGATAGATGGCGGCTTACTAGATGGGGTAGTGGCTTCAGTTGTACCCATAAAAATGTTAGCAAAAAGGACTCTAAAGGGGCTACCCATAGCGACACCATCAATCTGGCAATACATCTTCCCACGGGATATATGAAGCGGCCACTGATGATGCACGGAGGACGGCTTCTGACATGTAGAAGCTCTCCCCATTTTTATATATCTGGAAGAGGATGAAGTGCAATGTTCAATCCACAGAGGCATAGCTGAAGAGACTTTCAACATCTAGGGACGCGATGATGTCCACCCCACAACCAACTTCCATCATTTCTTTATATCGTGTTGGGCTACTTATTGATACTTTCTCCATCTAGGAAGAGGCGGTTGTTTCCCAAGTGAATAATTCTTGTGCTAAATGTAGATATATCAGACCTTCGCTACAACACCTATAGCACATAAATACTAGTAACTAATAATTCAAGCCTGCCCTAACTGAAGCTATGTCGAGTCCTAGCTTTCTCTTGTACCATTCTCCTGTATGTAGAGTCTTTACTATCACAAGTTCACAACTCTCCTTCTCTTCGCCTAACCCCCGACACATCCACAATCTCTCCTCCCTCTCACCCCACTGGCGGGTAGGAAGTGGGTAAGTCTACTCGACTCCCCCTGCGTTAGGCCGTGGCAACGAGCTTTGGTAAGAACACTAACACAACCAACACCAGGAATAGGGAGAGAAATGGAGCGATAATAAAACACACACACACACACACACACACACACACACACACACACACACACACACACACACACACACTTCTGATAAACGCAAAAACGCTTCACTCTAATGGAAGGGTTAAAGGTTCAAAGGTGGCTATGGAAGGTATTAGAGGCTTCAGGCAGTTTGGTAACACCGCTTGGACACTCTCTGGGATTGGGTGGCTGGAAAAAATATACAGATGACAAACTTTTAAAATTAAGCATTCTGAAACCAACGTGTTGTTTCCCTGACTTGATGGTGGATAAATTGATAGGTAGACAGATAGATGGAAGGATAGATAGACAGACAGACAGACAGATAGACAGATGGACAGATAGATAGATACACAGAGAGCTATATAATCAGATAGATAGCAGACCGAAGGTTTACTTAAATCTGTTCGATATTTGACCGTCTTCAATCCAGGCTAAGTAGCAAATAGGCAGATAAAAAAAATACTTGAATAAATAGACAGATAGGCGGCCTAATCAAGTTTTTATTATGTGTGTTCAATTATAGAGCAGCACAGATTGATGGCCATCCACCTTTCTGTGAAGACTCGTCAACATCTATTGTTTTAGCTACAACTTGACTGACATATAAATAGATAGACATATAGACAGACAGACAGATAGATGGAAAGATGAATGTGTGGATAGATACCGAATAGACAGACGGGACAGATAAATAGATAGGAAGGTAGACAGATAGATAGACGGGGGAACAAATTGAAAAACATATAAGGCATGTTGTTTTAATAAAAGATTCTCAATACAATGCACCAACATATTTTCACTTGAGCGATAGACAGACGGATGACTAGATAGATAAAGAGGTAGACAGAGAGATAGATAGATATAAAGATAGATGTAAAGATGGATAGAGACCTAACAGATATATATACAGAATGATAAACAGATAGATATAGATAGATAGATAGAGAGATATAAATAGATGGGTAGATAGAGAGACAGATAGGTAGGTAGATTGATAGATATAGATAGATAGGTAGATAGATTTAGATAGAAAGGTAGATAGACGGATAGATAGATGGATAGATGGCGGGGGACAGGGCGACTTGGAGGCGATTTGTTTGTGGCCACCCCAAACGGGATTGAGGCGTCTGGCAATAGATAGATAGATAGATAGATCAATAGATAAGAAGGTAAGTAGATATAGATAGAAAGATAGGTAGATAGATTTAGATAGAAAGATAGACAGACAGATAAATACATACATACATATAGATAAACAGAGAGACTGACAGATAGATAGGTAGATATAGAAAGATAGGTAGATAGAGCGAGAGACAGATACAGACAGACAGATAGACAGACATGTAGAGAAATAAGCAGAAAAAGAAAAAACACCGTACAATCAGTTTTTAATAATTTCACCAAGATAGCCTTGAAAGGAAAACGCTGAGTGATGAAAGTATTTTTTGTCCAGATATCAGAAAAACAGACAGAAAGATAGATACATAAACGGATAGATAGATAAATATATAGGTGGATGGATGGACAGATAGATAGATAGATATAAAGATAGATAGACAGATGGATGGATGGATAGATAGATAGATAGGTGGATGGATAGGTGGAGGAATAGATAGGCAGATAGAACTGTAGATATAAAGATAGACAGATAGATAAACAGAATACAAATAGATAGATAGATAGATATAAAGATAGATGGATAGATAGATAGACAATGATAAGCAGAATACATACAAATAGATAGATAGATAGACAGGTAGATAGACAGCTTGCTACCTTTTAATCAACGTTCTCAATATCTTCCTGTTTTCCCTGCAAGAGGTGAGGAATGCACCAAGCGAGGACGAAGCTCCCTTATTCGTTCAGTTTCATTTTCCTTCGTCATTGTAGCTCAGCATGACTTTGGGCCGAATATTAAATTGGCTCACGAATAACCGGAGAGTTGTGTGGGTCCATCAGGGGATGATTTGTTACTGACTGGTAAAAATAGGTGTGTGCAAGATATTCACAGAGGAATTATGTGCAGCATGTGATGTTGTGTGTGGGGTGAAGAGAAGACGAAAGGGGGTGCAAGGAACAGCATGGTGGAATGAAGAGGTGAGACAGCCTGTGGCACAAAAGAGGAAATCATATAATGAATGGATGAGAAGTAGGGGCGTAGAAGAAGTTGAGAGACGGAAGAGAGAGTTATATGTAGAAAGGAAGAGAGAGGTGAAAAGATTAGTAAGAGAGAGTAAGAAGAGAGTGGATGAGGAATTTGGAAGGAATTTGAGTGTCAAGTGGAGAGAATGTAAGAAAATGTTCTGGAAAGAGGTAAAGAGAGTTAGACAGGGTGGTAGTGAAGTTAGTAGGGGAGTGAAAGATAAAAATGGTAGATTACTAGTTGAGAAGGGAGAAAAAGTGAGCAGATGGACAGAACACTTTAATGAATTGTTGAACATATAGAATGAAAGTAATGCGAATATAAGTGGCTGGGGAATGGCTGGGAGGAGGAGGGAGGTGAGAAGACAGGAAGGAATCAGTAGGATGGAAGTTGTGGAAGCACTGAAGAAAGTCAAAATGGGGAAGGCCCCAGGAACTGATGGAGTGTGTGGTGAAATGATGGGGGAGAGATAGTAGTGTTATGAGTCCATATTATAATTACAAATCATAATAGACAAATAGATAAATAGATAGATAAATAGATATATAGACAGCTCTATGCGAGCCTGGGAATGGGAAATGATCTTGCAAGTTACACTGAGGAAAAGCTGATGACAGATTAGGAAGTAGCCAGTCAGGAGATGATGCAGTAAGTTGTCAGCAGTACACCAGGTGAACAAAGCCTTGTTGACCATACACACACATACACACATACTCACACACAGGCTTCTAGAACTTTCCAACCACAGTGAACACACGTGACACGACTCCTGTTTCACCAGAATTTAGGAAAGAGAGCTCAGAAGGAGAGAGGCCATAGAAGCGGCAGGGAGTGGGAAGAAAGGCTTAGCAACTTGGAAGAGAGAGAGAGGGAGAGATAGGGAGATAGCTAGCGGGACTCTACTTTATACTTCGCTCTGTGTGAGAGACTTGTTAATATTTCCAAGACAAATAAAAATAGTCCCATACTATTCTTTACCTCTCCTTGTCATTGAATAACAAATGGGAAAGAATATTATCTACTTACAAAGCTACTCAAGTATAACAACTGCTCGTCCACAAGTCTAATATATATAACTTCTCTACAAGTAACTACAAAATCTTTTTATGACATTTGGTAGCAGCGAAAAGAACGCACCTCGTCTTCGAATCAACAGTGAATTTCTACAAAAGCAGGTGACACTCTACAAGATTAACTTCAGTTCTACAGTGAACGAACTACAACCATCTACAATCAACTACAAGTAACAACTCTACGAGTCGTCTGTATAATCTTCTACACGCACCTACAAGTAGCGGCAGTCTTCATCCTACAACGAGTAAATCACAAGAAAAAAAGGACCAAGAATACATCAAGTAAGAAAATACAAAACAAACAAACGAAGAGTGAGACACGACTCATAACTCATAACCACCAGAGCTCACCCTTCTCTCTCTGCTACATCCACCCAACCTCCACCACTGACGCAGGAGTGAAGAGGTCAAGACGACGAAGCAAATACCAAGTCCATATTCACAACTCATCTTACTCACTCATCTTCACTCAAATTACTCATCACTACTCATTTACTCATCACTACTCATTTACTCACCACAGCTACCAGTGTCGGAAGCCGACGTCACCATGTGCTGAGATGACATCACAACGCGAGTCTGCCATGCCATGCAACGTGTGACTGACACCAGGCACTTCTCACCCACTACTCATACTCATTTATTTTCACAGTTGAGTTGGAAATTCTATGCTGAGGTTTGCCTGGGACAGCTGTTAACCACCACAAGCACCAGGCCATGGAATTTCCTGAGTAATATCATCCATCAACACACCACTAGAATTATCAAGAGATCTTCAATCAAACCTGCATTTTTCTTCCGAGATCGACTTTTGTATCGACACACCTCTACGATCTGTATCAAGTGGGTAAAATTATACTTACTCATTTCTTCTCAGTGCTAAAATTAGCTATTTTCAACTTTTTTTTTACTTATTTCCATATATATACTTATACACTCACTATCTATCATTTATTTCAACTTATTTACTCATCTATTTTGTTAGGACATAAATAAACAAGAGGCGTATTTCATAACACCATATCTTAATGACAGGAATATTTTCGCCACCACCCACGTTAATACCAGATGACACACAATTTGCCACAACAACAGACTCACAATTAAGAGAGCACCAAGGCAACACACCAGATGACACACAATTTGCCACAACAACAGACTCACAATTAAGAAAGCACCAAGGCAACCCACCCCTTGTACAAACCTCACCACACACTAAAGATCAAGAAACAAATACGGCAGTTTCAGATGATGAGTGGGAAATCCCCTCTGACGTAGCAAGTCAGGACTTTGTCGCTGACTGGCACACGTATGCCAATATACTTAACAGGGTTCACCGGTCCGGTCGTACATATTCCACCATTCCCTCACACAATGATAAACATGTCCAAGTTGAATTAACAGAGCAAACAGTGAAAATGAATCAAGAAACAAATACCGCTGATCTAACAACCACACCTCAAGTGTTTGTGTATCATGAAGGATAAAACTGCCCCAAAATTCTCTGGCACAGACAAAGATCGCACTGATGTCATTTCATTAGTCAGTCAGTGCGAACAAATGTTCATCAAGCGCCACATACTAGATGGACAAGAGAAAATTGCTATTTTTTCATCTTGCATAAGCCAGGAAAGATGTCCAGCAAGCAATTTACTTCGCTCAGACAAGCTCCATAGGGCTAGGACATATGATGAATTTAAAACTGAATTTTTGAAGAAATTTTCTGGAGGTATGAACTTCTTGCCAGGTATAATTCCAGAATTACATAAAATTGTAGATCTTGTAAAGGAGCACACTACAAACCATGTGCTCAGTGAAATAACTGCTGATGTCTCCACAATCAAAAGAACATTGTTAATTACTTTGGAAAATTCTAATTGGATAACAGATGATGGAAAGATGTCCCCAGACCTCATCGTGGACATCATTGGTTATGTAGCTGCCTTGTGTAAATTACCTGATAGGACCCTTAAGATCGCCAAGACGATCGCGTACACCCCAGGAATGTGCTTGCTAGACTTAATGAACGAGGTAGAGATGCAGTGCAGTAAAGCAGGTATGGTCGACACACATGCACATTCTGGTAGAATGAGGGTACCTGAGACAGTATCAGCTGTGAAAACATCTACACCGACCCCAAACAGAGAACAAAATCGATCGCGACCAGAAAGCAGGCAGACCAAACAACCAAACATGACAAGGCCTCGTTCACAGACGCCGTGCTACAGGCAATTTCATAAGTTTTCGCGCAGCCCGAGCAGGTCTCGCGCCATAAACAACACTACATATGGGAAATCACATCGTAGGTCACAGTCTAGGGATAGGTCCATTCTATGTCATTATTGTGCAAAACCAGGACACACAAGGTATGAATGCTTTATCAAGGCAAAAGAGGAAAAACAAAAGACACAGTGCCAAGGGCACTGGACCAGTGATTGCAAAACAGTAGAAAAAATTGTGTCTATGATCAAATCGGGGGAAGACTAAGTCATGACAAAAAACGAACAAACGTAAAGAAGAACAAGGCTAAACTTCACATAGGAGGCATGTTGGGAAATGAGTGTATCTTGATACCAGCTGTATGTGAGGATCAAAACGTTTCCTTATTTTTAGATACAGGCTCTCCAGTGAACTTAATAACACATGAAGAACTAAATAGAATTCTTAAAAATAAAAAGAAAGTAACTTTTCTGGATGAAGCTGATTTAGATTTATACACAGTAGATGGACAACAAATTACAGTGAAAGGTATGATAAGATTAAATATCAGTTTCACAGAGACTACAAGACCATTCTCCGCATTTTTCTATATCGTTGAAAACTTAGCAATTAAAGCTCATATGTTACTGGGCTTAAGATCCATGAGAGCTGAGAACATAACCATACTCCCACAAATGAATGGAATAGACTTTGACAATGAATTCATAGAGGAAATAACTTCAGAGCCCTCACCGATTGGAAGAAGAGAGCCAAAAAGAATTGGTAATATTAAAGGCCTAAACAAACATACACAAACAGATGAGTGTATAGATCCACTCCCACCACCAGCCCCATCCTCCAGAATTAGTGACCCAGATAACAGTACTGATTTATCAATTTTTCCAGCCCATCTCACTAATGATTTAGTTATACCACCTAATTCATACATGAAGGTTACCATAAAGAGCAAATTACGGAATAGTACTGTTCTTGTCTTAGAAGAATTATGTAAAGTAAAGGGATTGTCAGTAGAAAACGCATTATGTCATACGAACGACGAAGGGCGAACTCAGATGAATTAATCACATGAATGGGGAAGTTCAGTTGAAAAAGGGAACTTGCATAGTTAATATTGAAAAATGTCCCTCCCCTGTGAAGGAAATAGTTATAGTTGGAATAACAAGTGAGATAAAATCTACGGATAGAGAAAGAATACAAGAGAATTTAATTCACTCAGGTGAATTTGATGAAGAAAATGATTTGTTAACCCTGCTGGAAACACATAGGGACACCATAGCATTGCCCGGAGAACAATTAGGGTGTACTAACTTGATTAATCACATGATTAATGTGCACCCTGAAACACCACCAATTTTCGTACCAGCTTACCGCATACCACACTCCCAACGTACACTTGCAAATCAGTATGTCGATGAAATGTTAAAACTTGGAATTATTGAGCCTTCAGTCTCCCCGTGGAATGCCCCCTTATTCTTCGTGCCCAAACGAAATGGAGAAATGCGTGCGGTAGCAGATTACCGTAAACTAAATAATCACACAATCCCAGACAGATTTCCCATGCCATTGCTAAGCGATGTTCTACAGAATATTGGTCCTGAGAATAATATATTCTCGACCATCGATCTCCTAAACGGCTATTATCAGATTCCGGTATCTAAGGAGTCACGTAAATACACTGCCTTTTCAACAAACAGAGGCCATTATCAATATACAAGAATGCCAATGGGACTGAGGACAGCCCCAGGCACATTCCAGCGTCTTATGAATTACGTATTGTCCGGAATTTTAGGACAAGGAATATTTGTTTATCTTGATGATATTATAATCACAACGAAGAATATTAAGGATCATTTCAGGAAATTAGACTTACTCTTACAAAAGTTTAGTGATGCTAGTTTAAAAATTAAACTTTCTAAATGCAAATTTTGCTTTAAGGAAATAAATGTCTTAGGCCACAAATTAAGTTCTAATGGTATTCACACCACTGATGACAAAATACAGGCAGTGAGAGATTTTCCTGAACCCACTATGACTGACGAAGTTAGACAATTTTTAGGTCTGGCTGGGTACTATAGGTCATTCGTACCACAGTTCTCTCATATAGCCTTTCCTCTATTCCAACTACTCAAAAAAGATGCTGTATTCCAATGGGAAGAAGAACAAAAAAGGGCATTTAACAATCTAAAATTTAAACTAACAAATGCACCTTGTTTAACATATCCAGATTACACAAAATCATTTCTTATTTGTACAGACGCATCAGTTAAAGGATTAGGGGCTGTAATGATGCAGGAAGATAAAAGAGGAAAAAATCAACCAATTGCATTTGCCAGCAGACAAACAAGAGGTGAAGAGAAAAATTATTGCACTACAGACTTAGAGACTTGCAGTGGTTTTTGCATTACAAAAGTTTCGAAATTTGGTATATGGTTACGAAATCCACTTATTCACCAACCATAAACCACTGGTGGGTATGTTTAAAGAAAAACTCCTTTCTGGGAGGAGAGTAAGATGGAAATGTACAGTTGAAAACTACAATGTACAAATTCATTATATACAAGGTAAAATGAACATAGTAGCTGACGCATTATCTAGGAACCCGAACACAATTCAGGTCGCGGCGTTAGATCTCAAAGGAAATATCCCAAACCACGAGGATATCGCAAAGGCACAAAGACTTGACCCAATATGGTCTAAAGTTATATACAAGTTAGAAAGTGGAGATGACATACAATTACCCAAACTGCATGTCCCACTTGAACAATTCTCAGTGGTCAATAATACATTATACAAAATTAACTCTAAACAACCAAAACGCCAAAGAAATACTAACCAGTTGGTAGTACCTGATGACATGATACCCCAAGTATTACGAATGATACATGACAGCCCACATGCAGGACATCCTGGAAAGGATAAGACATTTAACCAAGCCCAGCTGTTATATTACTGGCCTTAATTACGAAAAGATATAAACAATCATATAGACAAATGCGAATCATGTGCGAAACACAAAGGATACCCAATCACACCTGCACCGATGGGTAATTACCCTGTACCACATCAACCATGGGACGTTGTCGCTGTTGATTTACTCAAGATGCCATTATCATACAACAATAACCTATACTTATTCGTAGCAACGGATTATTTTTCCCGTTATGTCATTTTAGTTCCAATTAAAGATAAGACAGCAGAGACAGTAGCAAAGGCAATAACAGATAATGTAATATGTCGCTTTACTACCCCAAAGGTACTAATAAGTGATAATGGAGGAGAATTTAATTCTGAGATCTTACAAGAAATATGTAAACAATACAACATCAAAAAGGTTAACGTTTTGGCCTATCACCCAGCATCGAATGGGTTGGTAGAGAGACAAAATAAAAAAGTATTAGATGTGCTACGACACATTCTCAGTGAAAATTATGCAAGCTGGGATGATTGGATTCCCAGAGTAGAAGCCTCAATTAATGGATCTATAAATAAGTCCATAGGTGACACACCACATTTCATTATATATGGCACAGATAAAAAATTATCATATGAGCTCCTAGAAGGTGACAGCATGCCTATATACAATTACGATGATTACTCTAAACTCCGTTTACGTGAATTCCAGGACATTCACAAAAGAGTCAAAAAACAATTAACGATGTCCAAGGAAGAAATGACGGAGGCATTTAACAAGAAGGCAAGAGATTCATCTATCAGCTTAGGAGACATTGTTTACGGTATCATTCATACGAGAGACAATAAATTATCCCCAAAATTTGAGGGCCCATACAGAGTAATTAACATAAAAGCAAACAAAGTTTTAATTAAGTCACTTTCAAGTGGCGAGGAGAAACAAGTCCATATTGATCATTTAAAACGAGTTTCAAGGGAATTATTCCATAATTATTCAGCCTCGGATACAACCGAACAGGCGAACGTACCTCAAGAAACCAGGCAAGAACACAACAATGATTACAAAAAGAAATTAAGGTCATATACCAAACAATCGAACATAGGTGCAACTGTTCCAATCAAATCTACAGTACATCATTTACGAGAATTAAATATCAATTTAAACTCCTTCTATAAATGAAATAACAATCAACCGTAACGCACATCATCACTATCATCGACCACAGCATGACCATATTAGGAAATTAATAGATTTTTTTTTTTTTCGGTAGGTTACGATGAAGGGACTTATGCTATGGATTCTCCTCTACATAGCAAGAGGATATGCGCACTTAGACCCCCAACACATAGTACGACAAGGATGCCTCATAGCTCGAACGGCCACGACTACTATCGTTAAGGACGTCATGAGTACTGAAATAAGTATGAATTACTTGTATGAATTACCTACTTATCTAGACAGACTTGCGACGCCGATGCGAACTCTGGACTTCATGATAGGATATTATGTTTCACAAGCACATAACACGAAGGAAGTGAATGAAATGGTAAAGTTAGCGAAATGGAAACTAGAACAGGCAAAGTCAACTATGCTCATCATGATCCAAGATCTCCCATCTTATGGAACGGAGGTACTGAGCGACAGGAACAACATCACACGTACTCGCCAAAAGCGCGGTTTGTTCGACCTGGGTGGCGCAGTTCTTGGGAACATCTTTGGATTGGCTACAGAGGATGATCTTAAAGAAATAAACAACAAATTTAATAAGATAGCTCAGGTACTAACATATCAAGATAAATTCATCACAGGACAGAACTCAGCAATGAAGACAATTGTGAAAAATCTGAAAAAAGCAGAAAACATAGCTCTCGAGAGTGTAGATAAAATAAATGAAATGGAGGGATACATTACACTTTTCCAACACTTCTCCATCATCACAGAACATATTGACACGATTCTACTACAATTAGAGAACACTAGAGATCGCTTCAGGGCGCTTATGCAAGGAATTTCGAATGCTGGTGATGGCAATATCACAATTGACTTACTCCCAGTTCATGAGCTACATCAGATAGTTAGTCAAGGCATACATAAACATAAATTGAAGCCGTTGTTCCGCAGTAGAGAATTCATGCAATATTATCCATATTTAGAAGCAACACAAACACCAACATCAGTAGTAGTTCATGTACCATTCATAACTGAAGACCTGTTCACAGTATACCAAATACACCCCTTCCCCTATAAAAATAACAACACTTTGGTCATCATCAACCTCAACACAGACACCGAACTCATCATGGTCTCCAAGAGACGGGACACTGTCACTTTCGCAAGTGAATCAACGATTGAACGAAAGTGCCGCACATCCTTACATGCTGTTCATCTTTGTCCTGCGTACATTTTCACGTTTCAGCCTACTGATACAGTCCCTTGTGAAATGGCTATCATCAGAAATGACAATATTCATCATCATTGCTACTTCACTTTTGCTCCAGATAAACTTGTACACCATCAATGCATCGGACACTCACAGTTTTTTTATTTCCCTCATAACACATCAGTTTACATAGTCTGTCCAGATATACCACCATCTCATACATCAGCATCAGGATTACACATAGCACCAGACTACTGGCGGTATTTACACCAGCCATGTCTACTTTATCCACCATCAATCACTACGCCATTCTCAATCATACACACAAACATTTCCACCCACTGCCTGATATGAACTTAAACATGAGCACAAGTATTAAGTTGACTTCACCTAAGTTTGACTCTATGCAGCTGATCAATGAAACAATGAAGCCCTGGGGAGATTTGAGTTTGAGTATGTTCAACCCATATTACGTGTATAGCCCAGCATCTACTGTCTTTATAATCTTCTGCATTGTATTGCAGTACTGCTGTTCGCAATGCACAGAATTCATGCAAGAATTGCTAATTTGGAGTCATTATTTAGTGGGGGGAGAGTTAACATCCAAGTTAACCCCCCTGAATGAAATGTACATATTTTGTATATAGTATTAATTATATATATATAAGAAGAAAAAAAAATACAATGAAGAATGACCCATGTATGGCATACCAGTACCATTATCTTTAAATGAAATATCAATAACTCTTACCATAATCTTAATTTTAAACTATTTTTTTTTCTTGCATGTATGCATTTCACTACAATAACCCAAGTACATACTGTATTACAGTTAAATAATTTACTTTTAATGCATTTATTCAAATATGTACAGTATACAACTTGTTTCAATTGTAATATTACTGCATAATCACTATTTACTATAAATATTATATGTATACAATATTATAATCAATATTATGTACTAATAGATTAGCATATGTCAATGATAATTGCTGTCGGAGGACCTTCAGCTGCGCGGCTGAGCATGTGTTATGAGCCCATATTATAATTACAAATCATAATAGACAAATAGATAAATAGATAGATAAATAGACAGATAGACAGCTCTATGCGAGCCTGGGAATGGGAAATGATCTTGCAAGTTACACTGAGGAAAAGCTGACGACAGACTAGGAAGTAGCCAGTCAGGAGATGATGCAGTTAGTTATCAGCAATACACCAGGTGAACAAAGCCTTGTTGACCATACACACACATACTGTACACACATACTCACACACAGTCTTCTAGAACTTTCCAACCACAGTGAACACACGTGACACGACTCCTGTTTCACCAGAATTTAGGAAAGAGAGCTCAGAAGGAGAGAGGCCATAGAAGCGGCAGGGAGTGGGAAGAAAGGCTTAGCAACTTGGAAGAGAGAGAGAGGGAGAGATAGGGAGATAACTAGCGGGACTCTACTTAATACTTCGCTCTGTGTGAGAGACTTGTTAATATTTCCAAGACAAATAAAAATAGTCCCATACTATTCTTTACCTCTCCTTGTCATTGAATGACAAATGGGAAAGAATATTATCTAGTTACAAAGCTACTCAAGTATAACAACCGCTCATCCACAAGTCTAATATATATAACTTCTCTACAAGTAACTACAAAGTCTTTATATGACAGTAGTAGAATGGATGTGGAAGATGTGCAAATATGCCTGGGAGGAAGGTACAGTCCCGAATTATTGAAAGTCAGGTATAATTTTTCCCTTGTACAAAGGGAAAGGGGAAAGAGAAGCGTGTGGTAATCATAGGGGCATTTGTCTTCTTAGTGTAATGGGAAAAGTGTATGGTAGGATACTTATTGGCAGAGTTAGGGAAATAACAGAGGAATTAGTTGGAGAAGAACAGGGAGGCTTTAGGAAAGGAAGAGGTTGTGTAGATCAGTTATTCATTCTTAGATTTATAGTGGAAAAGTGTCTAGAGAAGGGAAAGAAGTTGTATGAGGCCTTCATGGATTTGGAGAAAGCATATGACAGGGTGGATAGACAAGGATTGTGGAAAGTATTAAGAGTATATGGAGTAGATGGGAAGTTGTTGAATGCTGTGAAGAGTATGTATGAGGATGCTAAGGCTGCAGTGCGTGTGGATAGTGAACTGAGTGAGTTTTTCTATTTGAAGGCTGGGTTGAAAAAGGGATGTGTCATGTCTCCATGGTTGCTCGATCTATATATGGATGGGGTTATAAAAGAGATATAAGGTAGGGCAGTGGATGTTGGAGTGGACCTAATGAGAGAGGGCAGTGTTTGGAAACTCCCTGTACTGTTGTTTGCATATGATACTGTGTTGTTAAGTGAAGACAAAGGGGAACTGCAAGGCATGGTGAATGAGTTTGGGAGAGTGTGTAAGAAACGGAATCTAAAGGTGAATGTTAAGGAGGAGTAAAGTTATGGGCTTTGGGAAAGGTGAAGTCAGTGAATGTACAGTGAGGTTGGATGGTGAGGAAATGAAAAATGTGAGTACGTTTAAATACTTGGGGAGTGTGATGAGTAAGGATGGAAGTTTGGAGGGTGAAGTGCTTGAAAGGGTACAACAAGGAAGAAAGGTTGCTGGTTCCTTGAAGGCAGTGATAAGAAACATGAAAGTGAGCATGGAAGTGAAAAAGTTATTACATGACAGTATTGTGATACCAACTCTAATGTATGAAAGTGAAGCTTGGACGTTGTTGGAGGGACACAAGTCAAAAGTGAGAGCAGTGGAAATGAGTTATTTGAGAGGAGCCTGTGGAGTCACATGAAGAGACAGACTGACAAATGAGGATGTGAAGGAGCGTTGTGGTGTGGATGTGGATGTGATAGGAAGCATTAGGAGAAACACACTGAGGTGGTTTGGCCATGTGGAGAGGATGAAGAGTGAGAGACTGACGAGGAGAGTGTATGTGAGTGAGGCGGAGGGGGAGAGAGGGAGGGCAAGGCCAAGGATGAGATGGAGGGATGGAGTGGAGAGGTATATGAAAGAAGGGGGTGTGAACTGGGAGCAGGGCAGTGAAATGGCGGGGGACAGGGTGACGTGGAGGCGATTTGTTTGTGGCCACCCCGTATAAGGGATTAAGGCGTCTGGCATTAGATAGACAAAAATAAACGCCAGTCATAGCTAACTTATTTTGCAGAATTAACCATCAGCATAATGACTAGGTGTATTACATTTAACCTAGTGATATAGATGCTATATGAGAGGAGCATGTGGAGTCGCATGTAGAGACAGACTGACAAATGATGGAGTGAAGGAGCGTTGTGGTGTGGAAGTGGATGTGATAAAAAGCGTTAGAAGAAATATACTGAGGTGGTTTGGCCATGTAAAGAGGATGGAGAGCGAGAGACTAACGAGGAGAGTGTATGCGAGTGAGGTGGAGTGGGGGAGAGGGAGGGGGAGGACGAGGATGAGATGAAGGGATGAAGTGGAGAGGGATGTGTGAGCTGGGAGCAAGGCAGTGAAGTAGCATTGGAGAGGGCGACATGGAGGCGATTTGTTTGTGGCCACACCTTAGGGGATTGAGACGTCTGGCAACAGACAGATCGATAGAAATAGATGTATAATTAACCTTGGTGAAATAGATGTATAATTGACCTTAACGATATAGATGCACAATTAGCCTAACCTTAGAGAAACAGATACATAATCTTATTGAAATAGATGTATAATTAACCATAGTGAAATAGATGTATAATTAACCATAGTGAAATAGATGTATAATTAACCTTAGTGAAATAGATGTATAATTAACCTTAGTGAAATAGATGTATAATTAACCTTAGTGAAATAGATGTATAATTAACCTTAGTGAAATAGATGTATAATTAACTTCAGTGATAAAGATGTATAATTAACCTTACAAAAATAGATGTACAATTAACCTTAGTGAAAATAGATGTATAATTACCTTAGTGAGATAGATATATAATTAACCATAGTGAAACAGATGTATAAATACCCCTAGTGAAATAGATGTATAATTAGCCTTATCAAAATACCCTAGTGTACGAACTGCATCGAAATGGCTAGAACTCTAATTGTATCAGTTCATATTAGGGCCACTGCAGGACGTGACCTATTTCTTGGAGGCAAAATAATAGCCGGAATTAACCTTTTCTCATGCTGGCGAGGTACGAATGGGAAAGGGCTATCGGCAAGAAGGAAGATGAGTGTGAAGCCGTTGGAGAATTTGGACTGCATTTTACTTAAGGATTTCTTCACTACATTTCACCTCAATATCCGTTTGCATGTTATTGATGCAAAGGGACATGGGGGAACAAACAAGAGAATGTTAACGTATAATAAATGAAATAAATCGCCAAATAAGTCCCAATCCACTCGGAATGCAAACCCTGAAAATCAAAGTGCTATTTTGACTGTGTGTGTGTCATGGTCTGTGTATGCCATCAGCAAAACGAACAGGGTGCACACATATGGAAGCATAAGAAAGGAAATAGCCATTGACTCTTGGCTCATGTATCACAAAATGGGTTCGTTGAAGAGAAACAGTTAACAGCATGATATTGCTTACCATTTGTTGCTTTTGGATGCGAGAACTAGAATATGGATTTTTGAGTGGAAGGGGGAGGAGGAGGAGGAGGAAGAGAAGGAGGTAGAGAAGAAGGAGGCTTATGCTAATAATGGACTGTACGAGGGCTATTGAGACAGACATTTATTATCTGCTAAGTTCCAACCCTCCCCTAGAATACAATCCGCTTTGGTCCATTTGTACTGCTAAACGGACAGGGAAAGGGAGTAAACACAGCCATTGTCTGCAAGCCTAACTAGTCCAATAACCGTACGATTGTGAGTTTGATGTGAACACCAATGCACCGCAGGCTATCCTATTGTCCGTAGGAAATCTCTGTTCCGGACCGCCTCTTGCATAGTAGGAGCCATGTGATAGGATTGTGCGAAATAAGGACAAGCACAGTATTAGGTAGCCAAAGTGGGTGAGGATTAAAAAAAAAAAATGTTTCTTCCCTGACTCTATTCATATAACCAATTTTCTGTAGTAGTATGGTCGTACCATTCTAAATTGGCGGTTTGGGTGAGGCACCAACCTCTGTACAGTGTTGCCATGTTTTCCATACTCGCGATACCTCTCTCTCTCTCTCTCTCTCCTGGGGGTAGATGTGCATCACCCTAGGGAATTTTGTTTCTTTTATGTGTCTTATAAACTTGTGCTTTCATTTCTTTTTGTTTTTTATTATATTATTGTTTTACATATGGCGCCAGACGACCTCGGTGTTGAGGCGCCTTGATTTGTTTTCATTCAATAATTCTCGCCCTCCTTCCTTCCCTCCCTTCATCTTTCCCTCAGCTTGACAATGCACTCAACACTGCCCCTTGCCTGCCTTCTCTCTCTCTCTCTCTTTCCTGGGGGAGATGTGCGTCACCCTTGGGAATTTTGTTTCTTTTATGAGTGACTTATAAACCTGTGCTTTCATTTCTTTATTTTGTTTTTATTATGTCTAATTATGTTTAAAAATATTATTGTTTTACATATGGTGCCAGATGACCTCACTGTTGTGGCACCATGATTTTTCATTCAATCACTCTCTCCCTCCTTCGTTCCCTCCCTTCCTCCATCTCTCACTCAGCTGCACTTAACACTGTCCCTGGTCTGCCTTCCCCTCTCTCTCTCTCTCTCTCTCTCTCTCTCTCTCTCTCTCTCGTCTGTGGTATTTTAGGATACATTTTGGTTATTTTCTTTTACGTTATAATGTACATATTGTAAATTTGACTTTATTTCTACACCACCCAGGAGGTAAAAGTCTTGCAGATGCGAGTAGTGAGCTGGCTGAGCTGCCATCCTGTCTAAGTCAAGGACACAAAGGAAAGAGATAGAGGAAGCTCTGGCCAGGTCGGGCTGGGTGTGTGTGAGTGTTGCCGCTCACGAGGGCTTTAATGTATATAATTTTTTTACTAAGAAATTGGCATATTTTTTCTTATATTCCTGCACATTATCTTATAATCATAATTGTGACATTATTACTCACCCCAGAAATACGGTAACAGCCAATAAAAGTGACTACTTTTTTTTTAAGCAACATTGTTAAATAATTATGCCACGTTTCTGTATTGACTTATAAATATTTTACGCATTAATAAGTTTACTGTTCTTTCATATATAATAATACACACGTTACCATAATATTCTTATGTGTTTGTCTTATTGTGATGCCAATTACATATATATATCAGAGCCGTTCACATAGCGGGTATGGAACACGTGGCAACACTGTACAGAGTTTGGTGCCCGACCCAAACCGCCACTTTAGAATGGTACGACCATAGTAGTAGTTGTTCCCTAGGGAGTCTGGCCGAACAGCCCCGAGTCCCTTGGGAAGGCCACGGCCGAGACCGGGCTTTCCCACAGAGCTCTCAAAGAGTGTATGTTCTGTTGTTGGTGTAGGTGATTGTGTGCAATGCAGTCTTCCATAATGTGCTTAATAGTATGGGGTACTGTGTTGCATCCTGGACAGGCATCAGCAACGGAGTTATCCAGCCTCTTCTGGTAGCTTAAGAGGGCTGGATGGTGCCCACATCTCAGCCTGGCCAGGTGGACCCTGTCCTCACGAGGAAGATAGAATTCAGAAGGGTGGATGTCAGGAGGCCGTTCATGCAGCTGTGTGTTGTCTTTAAGTGACTGAATGGAGCGGCGAGTGATCTTAGTGTGGATATGCTTCTGGAAGCTGGTCTGAGGTGGGCGAGGGGGGAGAGATGACAGTATTTGTGTATGGTATCGTGTGCTGGGTGTTGTTTTGATGTTCCTTGGTGTGGGTGGATGTGCTGCCATGTACTGTAGTGGATGTTGTGGGTTGGTGAAGGCTGCAGCAAGAAACTGGGTGCCTCTCATGTCTAGGTGATCCTTGACTTTGAGGACTTTGGTTTCTTGATGTAGGTGGTCTGTGGGTGTAGTAGCTGTGCAGCCTGTGATTAGTTTTAGGGCCTTGTTCTGTATGGTCTGTAGAGTGTTGTAGTGTGTTTTGGTGAGGTTAGAAGCCCAGGCAGGGCTTGCATAATTCATCACTGAACGTATGTATTGTTTGTATACTGTGATGGTGGTTTCTTTGTTGTGTCCGAATGTTGTATGGGCAAGTGACCTCAAAGCATTGAATCTTGGTGTTATATTATTTTTAATGTTTGTGATGTGTTGTTTAAATGACATTGATGTATTGTATGTTACACCAAGGATTTTGTGTGTGTGTGTGTGTGTGTGTGTGTGTGTGTGTGTGTGTGTGTGTGTGTGTGTGTGTGGTAGGGGGGTGTTGTTTATGGTGAGGTGTGGGATATGACTGTGTTCTGCTGTCCAGTTTGTGAGAAGAGTCACTGTAGAATTGGCTGGGGCTATTTTGAGCCTGTTCAGGTGCTTGAGGATGCAAAAGTGGATATATGTGGATTGACTGAAACTAAATGGAAAGGTGAAAGGGTGAGAGAGTGGGAATATGGTTTAGGCATATGTGCGGGAGTCAATGAAAATGAGAGGGCAAGAGAGGGAGTATGTCTGATGATAAGCAAGAAGTGGAAGGAGAATATAAGAGAGTATGGAACAGTGGGTGCAAGGATTGTATGGGTGAGGATGAAAGTAGGTATACAAGCGTGGGCGATTGTATGTGTGTATGCCCCGACAGAGGATCGAGTGGCAAGAGTGAAAGATGAGTTTTGGGCGAGTGTAGAAGCGTGTATGGACAAATTTGAGAGGAGCGAGAGAGTGCTGTTGATTGGAGACATGAATGGCAAAGTTGGGAATGTACGAGTGGATGGAGTGGTTGGTCAGTGGGGTGTGCCAGCTGACGTAGATGGGAATGGAAGTGCTTTGGTGGACATCTGTGCTTGTAAGGGGTTGGCAATAGCCAACACCTACTTTCAGCATAAGATGATCCACCGGTATACATGGAGAGTAATGAGGAGGATGGATAGTGAATTTGTTGAACGAAAGGCAATGATAGACTACGTGTGTGTGGATGAGCGAATGAGAAGACAAGTGTTGGATGCAAGAGTGTGGAGAGGGTGGGGGAATGGAGTCTCGGACCATCACTTAGTGATGGCCAAGGTAGAGCTGCAAAGAAAGTGGTTGAGGAGACGAAGGGGAAGACAGGAGGAAGCAACTCCTGTGAGAAGAGTGGAGAAATTGCAAGATAGTGAGAAAATGACAGAGTATAAAAGCATAGTGGAAGAAATATTGGGAAGGTATGAGTTAGAGCAGATGGAAGGGGTGGAAGACGTATGTAAGATATTCACGGAAGAGATAGGCGCAGCATGTGAGGCGGTTTGTGGAGTGAGGAGGAGATGCAAGGGTGTGCAAGGGACAGCATGGTGGAATGATGAGGTGAAATGAGCTGTGAAACAAAAGAAGAAGGCATATAGTGAATGGTTAGCGAGTAGAGGTAGGGGAGAAGATGAGAGAGAGAAGAGAGAGGTATATGTGAGCAGGAGAAGGGAGGTTAAGAAACTGGTGAAGGAGAGTAAAAAGAAAGTGGATGAAGAGTTTGAGAGGAATCTGAGTGCGAAATGGAGGGAGAGTAAGAAATTGTTTTGGAAGGAGGTAAAGAAAGTAAGGCAGTGTGAAAGGGGAAATAGTAGGGGAGTGAAAGATAGGAATAATAGATTGTTGGTGGAGAAAAGAGAGAAACTGAGGAGATGGAAGGAGCACTTTGAGGATTTGTTGAATGTAGAGAGTGAGAGCAGTGCGAGTATAAGTGGTTGGGGAATGGCTGGGAGAAGAAGATGTGAGAGGAAGGAGGAAGAGATCAGTAGGGCGGAAGGAGTGGAAGCGATGAAGAAGATTAAGGTGGGAAAGGCCCCAGGAATTGATGGAGTGTGTGGTGAAATGCTGAGGTATGGGGGTGAGATTGTTGTGGAGTTGATATGGAAGTTGTGTAGATTGGCTCGGGAAGAGGGAAGGATTCCAGAGGACTGGAAATCAGGTATAATTGTTCCTTTATACAAAGGAAAAGGGGAGAGAGAAGTATGCGGTAACCATAGGGGTATTTGCCTACTTAGTGTGACTGGTAAAATATATGGTAGAATACTCATTGATAGGATTAGGCGTATGACAGAGGAGCTAGTTGGAGAAAAACAAGGGGGATTTAGGAAGGGAAAAGGGTGTGTAGATCAGATATTTGTTCTAAGATATTTAGTGGAGAAGTATCTAGAGAAGGGAAGGAAAGTGTATGCTGCCTTCATGGACTTGTAGAAAGCTTATGACAGAATAAATAGGCAAGGTATGTGGAAGGTATTAAGAATATATGGAGTGGAGGGGAAATTGTTGAGTGCTGTGAAGAGTATGTACGAGGGAGCTAGGGCTACGGTGCGAGTGGATGGTGAGCTGAGTGAGTTCTTTGATCTCAATGTGGGACTGAAACAGGGTTGTGTGATGTCTCCATGGCTGTTTAATATATATATGGATTGGGTTGTAAAGGAGGTGCAGGGTAGGGCAGTGGATGTGGGGGTGGCTCTAATGAATGAGGGTGAGATTTGGAAGATTCCGGTGTTGCTGTTTGCTGATGATACAGTACTGTTGAGTGAAGATGAATGGGAGTTGCAAGGTTTGGTGAATGAATTTCGGACAGTGTGTAGGAGGAGGAAGCTGAAAGTTAATGTAAACAAAAGTAAAGTTATGGTGTTTGAGAGGAATGAAGTCATAGGGTGTGCAGTGAGGTTGGATGGTGAGGATATGGAGAATGTGACTGCATTCAAGTACTTTTTTTTTTTTTTTTTTTTTTATGTGTCCGACTCTGGGCATAGGCTTCACAGCCTGAAATCAAGGCCCAGCAGTCCTCCTACATACCATACACCTCTACATGTCACCACTTCGGCGCTAACACCCACCGTCCATATTGAATACATGCTAGGGCTGTCTCATACAGGACTGGTGTATTGGTATTAGCGGGGGTATTTTTACGACATGTCGGCGGGTTATCTGGTAGATCAGTAAAGCCTGATTTTATGAAATTCAAATCCTTAAACTGTTCCCTGCCCCAGCCGGGATTCGAACCTGGGTCCGTAAGGACTGCAGGCCACCTTTCTACCGATGGAACTTTGGGGGATGAAGTGCGTGAAAGGGTACAGCAGGGAAGGAAGGTTGTTGGTACACTGAAAGCAGTGATGAGAAATAGGGAGGTGAGTATGGAAGTTAAGAAGTCACTGCATGATAGTATTGTGATCCCTACCCTGACGTATGGAAGCGAGGCATGGACCTTGCAAGAGAGGAACAAGTCAAGAGTGAGAGCAGTGGAAATGAGTTACTTGAAAGGAGCATGTGGAGTGACGTGGAGGGACAGGTTGACGAATGAAGAAGTGAAGGAACGCTGTGGGGTGGATGTGGATGTGGTTGAGAGGATTAGGAGAAATACACCGAGGTGGTTTGGACATGTGAAGAGAATGGAGAATGAGAGACTGACTAAGAGGGTGTATGTAGGTGAGGTGGAGGGAGGGAGAGGGAGAGATAGACCGAGGATGAGGTGGAGGGATGGAGTTGAGAAGTACATGAGGGAGGGGGAGGTGAGTTGGGGGGAGAGTAGTCAAATGGTGGGTGACAGAGCGACTTGGAGGGGTTTTGTCTGCAGCCACCCATTGCGGGATTAGGGCGTCGGGCTATAGATAGATAGATAGATAGTGTGTGTGTGGTAGGGGGGTGTTGTTTATGGTGAGGTGTGGGATGTGACTGTGTTCTGCTGTCCAGTTTGTGAG
This sequence comes from Coenobita brevimanus, assembly GCF_032717465.1. Taxonomy (NCBI): domain Eukaryota; kingdom Metazoa; phylum Arthropoda; class Malacostraca; order Decapoda; family Coenobitidae; genus Coenobita; species Coenobita brevimanus. Next base: position 32,591,328 of record NC_136986.1, read on the forward strand.
AAGAGTCACTGTAGATTTGGCTGGGGCTATTTTGAGCCTGTTTGTGGTGAACCATTCGTGTAGTGTGTTGAGGTAAGGTTGCATGATGTGTGCAGCTGTGTTTGCGTTTTGGTGTGTACATGTAAGTGTTATATCATCTGCATAGGAAGCTATGTGTATCTGTGGTGTGTGAGGTGTGGGTACGTTGTGAATGTATAGGTTAAAGAGTGTAGGGGACAAAACAGATCCTTGGGGGACGCCGTTTGTGAAGTTTCTGATGTTAGAAGACTGTCCGGCAAATGTTACGTGTGCACATCTGCCTGCTAAGTAGTTTGCCGGCCATCTTTTTGTGTTATTGTGCATGTTTGTGTTGAGTATTTTGTTTGTGGGGTTGTGGCAGGGGATGGCATCTGTTTCAATGGCCCCGTGCTCCCCACTCAGGTTTATTTCAAAGTTCTGAGGTGACGTATAATGGAGATTTATTCCAGAGATAACTTCTATACCTGTGATCTGTTAGATGGCTAGCCCCATACTGACTCACATCACAGCAAGCAGCGGGCGTGGGAACCTTAGCTTAAGTCAGCAGTTTAGAGAAGTGTGCTGATTTCATCAATGGTACTGGTTACATATACATATATATATAGGTTTTAGGTGTACATAGTATGGGTACAATACTCCCCCGGTAAAAATGGAATTGGTGTCTCCTGACACAATGAAGTTAGGAATGCAGTGGAAATTTAATAATTGTGAAAAAAAAAAAGTGTGGGGGGTGTTTAGTAGGTATATAAGTAAATGGGTTCATTATTATTGGTTGATAAAAACAATCCATAGGAATTGTACCAAGGCACAGGAATATAGTATATACAATACATGGCCATGTGAAAGAAGAAGAAAAAAAAATGTAAATACATAGGAATAATATAACAATGGGTGTATAGACATATGATGTAAATGCACAGTACGTAGGTACAATGATAAAAGAGTAGACTGAAGGGTAATATATCATTTGTGGAGCACATATGTGTAGAGGTCACTATATTTATAAGGATCCCATCCGACTATATGATGCACACTATTATTGTCTTTGTCGTATGAATCCATATTTGGTTCAGTAATTTCACAATGGATTTACTGTTCCACATATACTCCATATGGTTATGCTACTAGAAGAAAATACTGATAGAATTTTGGCTGTCACTACCTTTTTCTGTTACTCATGAACTGTTCGTTTCCTGTTAGGTTACACCTTTTCAATATTATGTAAGGCGTTTCTGTTCAAATTTCTTACATATGTTTATTTTCTGATTTTCTTTTAATAGATGGTATTTGTATGCTTCTGCACTCTTAGTTACCATGGATGAACATTAAACACTGCCTTCTTCTACAGCCCGGGCAGGCTGTACAGCTCCTATTGCAATTCTGATTTCTTGAAGGCGGCGTTCGATTTTCCTTACAAAACAGTGCATTGCACAAATCATAAGAATGAAACCTATCAAAGAGATGGCCACTGGGGGAAACACAATTGTTGGATGTACCCATGAACGGCTGAAGGCCATAGAAAACTGGTCCATAATGAAGTCACTTTCATTTAGAAATGTTAGCATGCGCAAGTTTGCAGAGGTGATAGAGATATTATCAAATGGTAGAGTGGAAGTCATGCTGAGTGGTTGAAAGATGTCATAGGTGTGATTGCGGACAGCTTGGTGGTAACGAGTGGCATAAGTGATTACAGATTCAGATTTGACTGTACAATAGTCAGGTGTCTTATAGAGACCATTAGCAAGCACTGAATGAATCGAAGAACCAGGACACATGACGGTAACAGAGACAGGAACCGTGAAAAAGATGTACTGGACGTGGTTGAGATGAGCGTGATGGACTGGAAGTTCTGGAGCCGGTGCAAAGGAACAGGCAGAGTGTACAGAATGGTTGAGAACTAAGGCAGACTCTCAGGGCACGGCGCTACTAGGGAAAATAGAAGGTAAGCAGCACAAAGGCGTGACGTAGGGGTAAGGAAAGAACATTTGGTGAGATCCGTTGAGGAGATAAAGGCAATGGAAAGGTGATCATGGGATAGGAGGAAATATTTCGAGAGAACAGATGCTTGTACTAAGGAGTTATTAAACCTGAAAGGAAAGGGAATAAGTTGGAAGAGGTTAAAGGTGATGGCAGAGCGAAGAGGAATATGAATCATGACATAGATTGCAAGAAGGGTTGTCGCAAGAACTGGATAGTAGAATTCTAGAGAGGAAAAAGAAAGTAGTGGAGACAAGTCGAAGGTAGAGTGAGCCCATTTCAATACAGAGCGAAGAGCAGAAATAGGTACTAAGTCCACAGTGACACGTCCATCAACAGCATCAACTAGAATACGAACCAAGGTTGAAACTTGAGAGAGGAGAGAGTCAATTGAGAGTTGGAGGTTGTCAAGGTGAAGTTTTAGATAGACGAGCTGAGAAACAATATTAATCTTAGAAATCTGTTGTCTAAGAATGTCTGTGAAGTTGTTCAGAATGTAAGTGACTTCATTGAGGTGGGCTGTAATTTTTTGCAACATAGTGTGTTGGACTTTAATGACTCTACTCTGAGATTCTAGGGCCGTGGCCAAGTGAGCTAGGTCGGATTTGAAGTCAGAAAGGTCATGAGCTGTAGCTACGCCAAATAAGCCACTAAGAATTTCACCTCCCAAGTCAAAGAGATCTCGTTTTACACGTGAACGACCTACTGGTGTCTGACTGGAGAACGTGTTATTTAGTTGAGAGAACCTGTCATAGATATAAGTCAATTGCCAAGGAAGTGGGAGATACAATGGGTACCAAGGTTGATTAGGATTGTGTTTCCCCATGATGGTTGACAGTTGGGCCCTGATCTCGTCCAATTGGCGTGCGAAGTGAGGAAGGGCGATGGTTACGTCGGCCAGGGGCTCTAAATCGTAGCGCAAAGAGACGACGTTCACAGTCACCATTACATCACCTCCTAAGCCGACTAAGGCCCCGGGACGTACTCCACCATTGTGCTCACCCAACCCAGACCCTATGAGGGTCAGCACTGCCATCAGGTAGACCGCTAACATCTTACCTAGAAAATAATTTTGAATTAATGAGAGAGATCATGAAGATGTTTATGTGCTGAGTGCAGCTTTGACCAACAATGATTGGGTGAAGAAGGTTCAGACTGAGGAACAGGTGGAGAAGGAGAAGTAGTGGTAGGTTGTGCAAGGGACTCTTCCAACACCAGGCCTCGAGGTGCACGCTTTAGGTCATCTGCATGTACCCACTTGGTATCTTTAGTTGACAATTCTTGTACTTGAAATTTGTTACCTTGTTTATTTATGACGCGGTGGGGGCCTGTAAATTTGTCATCCAATTTGGAGGTGCGAGTATAGGAACGAGCAAAGACTAGATCTCCAATGTTGATACTGATAGGTGAGGCAGACTTATATTGGCATTGCAACATGTCCTCCTGAGATGCGGCCAGATTTGCTGTGACACTGACGGATTTTCTGGAAGTTCGTTATTTTCACTTTCATGTAATCATCCACATTATAGATGGGATCAAGCTTTGAAGATAGGATGGAATAGTGAAGGTCTTTATCGAACCCAAATAAGACAAAGAAGGGAGATTCACCAATGGATGAATTGATGGAACTATTTATAGAAGCTTCTACTTGGGGTATCCATTCATCCCAGGAGGCACTATTTGACCCTAAATGTCTGAGACACTCCAAAACCTTTCGGTTGTGTCGCTCTACGAGGCCATTTGAAGCTGGTTGGTTAGGGACAACATTGCATTTGTTGATATTGTACTGTTTACAAATTTCCTCTAGAAGACTGCTGTTAAACTCAGTTCCATCATCTCTAATTATTGTGCTGGGTGTATATGAGCAAATTACGTGGTCGATGAAGGCACGCACTACGCTTTTCGCGGTCTTATCTGCAAGTGGTACTAGGACACAGTAGTGAGAGAAATGATCAACAGCTACAAATAAATACTGAGCGCCTGATTCCGTAAGGGGAAGTTTTAGAAGGTCAATAGAGACAGTTTCGCAGGGATGTGACGGAATTGGGTATTGTAAGAGCGGTGCAGGTAATCCAATTGATCCTTTGTGACGGTGGCACGAAATACAAGAGTCACAGTGTACATTGATATCTCGATGCATAGTTGGCCAATAGTATGCAAGACATGCCTGTCGCAAGCATCGATCTTTACTTAGATGGGATGCATGAGGTGTGTTATGAACTGTTTGAAGTACCGCAGATATTAGATCAGTAGGGACAACAAGTTGGTGGACTTCCCTATTGGGCAATTCCTTCCCTGTTAGAAATGTTTCCCTGAATAAGATATTATCTTTTAGAATGAACTCATCAATTGGTACTGGCAGAGTGGGTAAGGTAGAATTGTCTCCCGATTCCAGGAAATAAATCACTTTGGACCAGACAGGGTCCTTGCGCTGATGATGTTGAACGACTTCTGGTGTTAGTGGGGTGTTATCAGTGTTGTTTGGCCGCACTGATGTGACAGCCGCTGCCACATTGCGTGAAAGTGCGTCCGCGACCACATTCGATTTTCCTGGAACATACTGAAAAGTCGGGTTGAAGTCCTGGATGATGACAGACCATCTAGCTAGCCTACCTGTGAGGTTATGTCCTTTGAACAGATCGCATAGAGGTAGGTGGTCTGTTTGGATATGCACTGGGTAACCATATACTATATCTCTGAAGTGTTTCAAGGACCAGACCACTGCCAGAGCTTCGAGATCTGTAACACTATAATTACGTTCGGCAGGGTTGAGGGAGCGACTAGCATACGCTAATACCCGCTTCCTTGATCTTTGATCCAATTGCATTAAAACTGCACCAAGGCCTGCGCCCGAGGCATCTGTGCACAAAAGAAATGCTTGTGTATAATCAGGAAATGCTAAAACTGGGGCATTTACAAGAGCTGTTTTCAGTGCTTGGAAGGCTTGTGACTGATCGTTTGTCCAAACGAAAGTCACCATTTTCTTTAGTAAGTGAGTCAGAGGAGCGGCGATCTGTGAGTAACTTTTGATAAATCGCCGGTAGTAACCACTTAATCCCAGGAAACTCTTTACAACATCTATACTGGTAGGTTCCGGGAAGTTGATTATCGCCTTAGTTTTATCGGCATTAGTATGAATCCCTTGTGCATCAACTACATGCCCTAGAAATTTAATTTTCTTTCTTAGGAAGTTACATTTACTGAGGTTAATCTTCAGACCAGCCAGTTGAAGGTGCTGAAATACTTGCTGAAGTTTAACAAAATGTTCAGGAATGGATTTGCTCACAACAATAATATCATCTAGATAGGCGAAGAGAGAATGGCCCATCATGCCACAAAAAACTGAATGGATGAGTCGCATGAATACTGAAGGGGCATTCCTTAATCCGAAGGGAAGTCTCTTGAACTGAAAATGTCCAGAAGGGGTACTAAAAGCTGTTATAGGGCGAGATGATTCTTCCATTTCTACCTGCCAGTAACCACTGAGTAGATCAAATGATGTAAAGACTACGTTGTTCTCACCTAGTGACTCCAGTAAATCAGTCAGGACTGGCAATGGAAAACGATCGGGTACAGTAACTGAATTACTCGACGATAGTCCACTACTGGTCTAAATTGGCCATCTTTCTTTGGAACTAAGAAAAGTGGGCTATTCCACGGACTGACAGAGGGTTCAATGATATCCTGATCTAATATTTGTTGTACCATCTCGTCAGTCTTGTTCCTCAAGCTGTGAGGCAATCGGTAGGCTGGTATGTAAATCGGTTGAGTACCCTGGACCAGTTCTATGTTGTGCTTCACTAAGTCTGTCCTACCCATAGGTTCTCCGGGTAAGGCTACTACGTCTCGATATGATTGCAATAGATTGACTAATTGATCTTTATGTTGTGGATAATCATCACGAGTCAGGCTTGAGAGTAGGTCAGGTGAAAGGGTCGGAGCAGATCCCTTAGAATTAATGGCATACACACCGATTGGTTCACCATCATCATCATCATGTTTAGTAGGTATGGAGATTGGTACCTCCTGGCACTCCCTTACGGCCGATGGGTAAACTGGAAAGTCTCCAATCTTTATACCACTTTTAAGTTTGATAGGAGCATTACTGGTATTTAATAAGTACAGGTAACACAAGTTATCCTCCAACACAGCACACAACGCCGACTCATAGGTTAAACCGTTCACACAACACGTCTCTGGTAATGTTAGTACATTCACTCCAGCTGTCGCACCTACAACACGAACAGAGACTTTGGTAAACTCATGCGGCAACAAAGTTGTGCACTGATTTGTTACTGCACGCTTCGTCTCTGCGTGTTCTAGAACATCATTCAGTTTGTGAGGTAGGTAACTGAGACGTGTCTGAGTCGGCTTGAGTGCTGTCATTAGAGGGGTTATCATGATTTACTGTTGAGTGATTAGAGGGTGTATCAGTAGCAGTTGGTGAATTTACTTCAACGCTCCCAGGGAGTGGTGGATTTATTACTTTACTCTCAGAGAATGAGGAGCATTCACCTGTACTCTCAGGTAGTGGTGAAGATAGTGGGGACTGAATGACTGAGTTAATATGGGAAAGGACAGGACGTGGATAAGCCATGCCATATACTGGAAAGCCATAAATGTCTATACTAGTAGAAGATGGAGTTAGAGCTATGTTTTATTCAGCCATGGTGGGTAAGCCTAGAAGGGTACCTGCTGGATATTTAAGGTCATTTGTAACATGAAATGTCACTGTAAAAGGTGTCAAAGCTTTATCTAATTGTATTTTCAAAACAACTCGCCCTTTGACTCTAAACTCAGAGCCATCCACACCACATAAACGAATGTCCGGTGGCTCAAGAATGCCGACCCTTTTACCTGTTCCCCTAATGCCGCTTAAGGAGCTTTCAGATATCAAATTTACCATAGACCCCGTATCCATGAAAAACGAGGTTTGTACGTCTTCACTCCGCCCTAGAATGACTAAGCCTGAAGAAGTGATAGGCCCTACCTGGTGGATGGAGAGTTGGTCTTCTGTAGTTACGTGATACGGGTCCGGTACGAGCGCTCCCCTTCCCCCGACTTGCGACTGTTTAAGAAACGACACTCCTCAGTAGTGTGAGTCGTACTGTTCTTATGATATCTGCACTTGGGGCGACGCATTTGTGATGGCGTACGCTGGCGACACTGTGAGGGATGTCGTCGGTATTCGCAGTCGCAACTGGATGCTCGATGTCCGATGTGACCACAGCGCCAGCACACGATCGAGGATTGTCTACCCCGGCGCACATTTGACTGATCACGACCGCCGGTTGGTGATCTACAACGTGAAAGGGAACAGTTAGTGTTAGGTTGTCCTCTCGCAATTGGTCGCGAACGTGAGTGATCTGACGAAGCAACGGAGGTGTGGAGAACTTGGGAAAAGGAAGGGCGATTAGTGCCTGACGAGTGAGGTTGGATCCCGTTCATTCCCTAATTGCCTTGGAGACATTTTGAATTTTGTCTCCTGGGTTGAATCCTATCTGCAATGCTAATTCTTTCTGGGTGGGGTCAAGCCAATTCATAAATCTCAGATAACCTAGCAAATCTCGAAAGTCATCAAGGGAAATCATAAATGTTCCCTGAACATCTTTGACCCACTGGGTGCCACGCAACAACTGGCGCATCTCAGAACTAGTGGCTTTCATTGCCGTTGCTGCATCTTTTGGTGGGACCTTCATATCCTTCTCCATTTGGGATAATAAATTGGTAAAACCTATGAGAGAGGCGGCATTTGAATGTTGACAACAAAGTAGAATTAATTCACGACGCAAGGCATCAAATGTTTGACAGTCCTCAAAATGGCCTGAACGAATCGCGGCTCCTATTGGGGATCTGCCTTGATGGAGCCTCCCCATAAGATAGGAGACTTTGAGGGGTTCATTTATGATCTGTCTGTTACGAATGTCCGTTTCTACCTCTCTGAGGAAGTCGTAGATGGACACTGAGTTATCTTCGCCGGTAAATTTAGGGCGGTTAGCATCGTCCAAATATATTGACTGTGGAGGGGGAGGGGTGTTTGCCATGGTTGGAAGAGGGTGAGGTTGGGTATGTGTGGAAGTAACTGAAGTACTAGGTTGAGAGGTAGTGAAAGTAATGGTAGTTATGTGTGGCTGAGTTGGGAGCTGAAGTGTTGTATCAGACACAACTTGGGAAGTTGAAGTAGTAGGAGGTGAATGAAGTTCTAGAGAGTCATTTAAAGATGAAGGTGTATCTGGATTTAATTTATCTGGGAGAAAGATATCTGGATCCCCTAGAGCAGAAGAAGTAGTAGTAGTGGTAGTGGTGGTAGTAGTAGTAGGGGTGATGGTGGTGAGAGTAGTATGAGAATGTTCAGTTTTAGGAGTTGTGTGGGTGGATGAAGACTAGTTTTGGTACGATCGACCGCTACGAAGAAGAGTCACTGAATCGTCATTATCGGGAGTTACCGGCTCACTTTCAGTTGCTTGTCGCTGGCGAATGGGAGAGAGCTCAGTTTTTCCAAAGTATGACATGTAGTGAAGTAGAGAAAAAAAAAGAAAATGTTAAATGATAATGAGAATGAAAATTTTTACATACAATGTGAAAATGAGGGCATATGAAATATGTACAATAGTAATGGGAGTAAATATTTACAATGGATGCGAAATTAACAAGGTAAATCAGATGAAAAAAAATTAGGTGAGAGGTGAGCGTGGTGGGTGGTGGTGCGGAGAATGAAGGTAAATATAAGCGATGCACGATAGTGAATAAAAGACAGATGAATGGTATTATGAGGTACAAACTGTTGAAAAAATCCGGGGAGTAATCTCTGTAGAAAGACAGGGCTTGAGCTGATTAGAATAAATTATACAAGTACATATAAGGAATACCGAAGCAGTGAGAATGAAGGGAAGTCTTGTTTGGAGGAAGGGAAGTTGAGACGGTACTTGAATGCCCCAGCGGCGAAGGTGGCGGGGGTGGGGTGGCGATGACGTCACAAGTTCAGGCGACAGATGGGAGGCCAGTTGAGGGTCAGATGATCACCACTGAGACGTCGATTGAAGAGAGCCAGTGATGATGTGGAGACACATGCCCTGGGCAAGATGCCGGTGGCCGCAGTTGCCAGGTGGTGTTGGTGGGGCAGGTTCTGCTTGGTCAGCAATGCGGAAGGTGTGGGTGAGAGGGGGCGGTTGGGGTGTGGTGGGGTGAGCCGGGATGGTAATCATAAAATTATGAAGACAATGAGGACGGAAGAGCTGACACCTGATAGTTCCTTACTTAGTTTCAGTAGAATAGCAGCTGGTGAGAAGCGATGTGGCCCGCACGTCGGTCACGACACGTCAGGGAAGTTGCAGAAAGCGTTCACTACGGAAGACATAGGTGTCCCAAACACAAGGCAGGCAAAAGGCAGACGTGCGGCAGGTGTGGAGAATGCACAAGCAGGTGTAGGAATCACTCCAGTCGTGGCACTAAATCACGGAAGAGGCGAAATGAGGTCCGATACACCGCTGCTACCAAATTGTTTCAATGGCCCCATGCTCCCCATTCAGGTTTATTTCAAAGTTCTGAGGTGACATATAATGGAGGTTTATTCCAGAGAGAACTTCTATTCCTGTGATCTGTTAGATGGCTAGCCCCATACTGACTCACAGCAAGCAGCGGGCATGGGAACCTTAGCTTAAGTCAGCAAGTTTAGAGAAGTGTGCTGATTTCATCAATGATACTGGTTTTATATATATATATATATATATATATATATATATATATATATATATATATATATATAGGTTTTAGGTGTACATAGTATGGGTACACATCAAAAGCTTTGCTAATGTCTACTGTGACAAGGAGTGTTCTGTGTGGTGGCCTACCTGAATTCATGCCATCAAAACTCTCTGTGTAAGGTCTGTAAGAAGGGTGTTTGTGGAGTGTAGTGGCCTAAAGCCATGTTGTGACTGGGCTAGGGGAATGTGAGGTGTGACTAGTTGTAGTACCAGTCGTTCAGTGACTTTAGAGAGGGTGCAGAGGAGTGTGATGGGGCGATGTGAGGAGGGTAACGTGGGGTCTTTGTTGGGTTTAGGTGTCATAAAAGACTTTGTAGTTACTTGTAGTGGAGTTATATATATATTAGACTTGTGGACGAGCGGTTGTTATACTTGAGTAGCTTTGTAAGTAGATAATCTTCTTTCCCATTTGTCGTGCAATGACAGGAGAGGTAAAGAATAGTATGGGACTATTTTTATTTGTCTTGGAAATATTAACAAGTCTCTCACACAGAGCGAAGTATAAAGTAGAGTCCCGCTAGCTATCTCTCTGTCTCGCTCTCTCTGTCTCTCTCTCAAGTTGCTAAGCCCTTCTCCCTGCGACCTGTCTGTTCTATGGCTAGCTTCCTTCTGAGCTCTCTTTCCTAAATTCTGGTGAAACAGGAGACGTATCACGTGTGTTCCTTGTGATTGGAAAGTTTTAGAAGCCTGTGTGTGAGTATGTGTGTATGTGTGTTCACCTGGTGATCACTGACCAACTAACTGCATCATCTCCTGACGCCTACTTCCTAGTCTGTCGTCAGCTTTTCCTTAGTGTAACTTGCAAAGATCATTTCCCATTCCCAGGCTCGCATAGAGCTGTCTATCTCTCTATTTATCTATCTATCTATTATGATTTGTAATTATAATATGGAGTCCTAATATACGCTCGGTCACGCGAAAATGGCGTACCATCGACAGTTAACAGTCATAACACACTAATACACACCACATACACATTATAATGAACTTATAAGCTAATTAAGTGAAATACATAATATTGTAAAAGTAACATAATTGTATGAATATTGTATACATATAATATTCATAGTAAATAGTGATTATTCAGTAATATTACATTTTAAACAAGTTGTATACATATTTGAATAAATGCATTAAAGTAAATTATTTAACTGTAATACAGTATGTACTTGGGTTATTGTAGTGAAATGCATACATGCAAGAAAAAAAAAATAGTTTAAAATTAAGATTATGGTAAAAGTTATTAATATTTCATTTAAAGATAATGGTACTGGTATGCCATATATGGGTCATTCTTCTTTGTATTTTATATATATATATATATATATATATATATATATATATATATATATATATATATATATATATATATAATTAATACCATATACAAATTATGTACACTTCATTCAGGGGGGTTAACTTGGATGTTAACTCTCCCCCCACTAAATAATGACTCCAAATTAGCAATTCTTGTATGCAGTCTGTGCATTGCGAACAGCAGTACTGCAACTACAATGCAGACGATTATAAAGACAGTAGGTGCTGGGCTATACACATAATATGGGTTAAACATACTCAAACTCAAATCTCCCCAGGGCTTCATTGTTTCATTGATCAGCTGCATAGTTTCAAACTTAGGTGAAGTCAACTTAATACTTGTGCTCATGTTTAAGTCCATATCAGGCAGTGGGTGGAAATGTTTGTGTGTATGATTGAGAATGGCGTAGTGATTGATGGTGGATAAAGTAGACATGGCTGGTGTAAATACCGCACAGTAGTCTGGTGCTATGTATAATCCTGATGCTGTTGTATGAGGTGGTGGTATATCTGGACAGACTATGTAAACTGATGTGTTATGAGGGAAATAAAAAAACTGTGAGTGTCCAATGCGTTGATGGTGTACAAGTTTATCTGGAGCAAAAGTGAAGTTGCAGTGATGATGAATATTGTCATTTCTGATGATAGCCATTTCACAAGGGACTGTATCAGTAGGCTGAAACGTGAAAATGTGTGGAGGACAAAGATGAACAGCATGTAAGGATGTGCAGCACTTTCGTTCAATCGTTGATTCACTTGCGAAAGTGACAGTGTACCGTCTCTTGGAGACCATGATGAGTTCGGTGTCTGTGTTGATGTTGATGATGACCAAAGTGTTGTTATTTTTATAGGGGAAGGGGTGTATTTGGTATACTGTGAACAGGTCTTCAGTGATGAATGGTACATGAACTACTACTGATGTTGGTGTTAGTGTTGCTTCTAAATATGGGAAATATTGCATGAATTCCCTACTGCGGAACGACGGCTTCAATTTATGTTTATGTATGCCTTGACTAACTATCTGACGTAGCTCATGAACTGGGAGTAAGTCAATTGTGATCTTGCCATCACCAGCATTCGAAATTCCTTGCATAAGTGCCTTGAAACGATCTCTAGTGTTCTCTAATTGTAGTAGAATCGTGTCAATATGTTCTGTGATGATGGAGAAGTGTTGGAAAAGTGTAACGTTTCCCTCCATTTCATTTATTTTATCTACACTCTCGAGAGCTATGTTTTCTGCTTTTTTCAGATTTTTCACAATTGTCTTCATTGCTGAGTTCTGTCCTGTGATGAATTTATCTTGGTATGTTAGTACCTGAGCTATCTTATTAAATTTGTTGTTTATTTCTTTAAGGTCATCCTCTGTAGCCAATCCAAAGATGTTTCCAAGAACTGCGCCACCCAAGTCGAACAAACCGCGCTTTTGGCGAGTACGTGTGATGTTGTTCCTGTCGCTCAGTACCTCCGTTCCATAAGATGGGAGATCTTGGATCATGATGAGCATAGTTGACTTTGCCTGTTCTAGTTTCCATTTCGCTAACTTTACCATTTCATTCACTTCCTTGGTGTTATGTGCTTGTGAAACATGATTTCCTATCATGAAGTCCAGAGTTCGCATCGACGTCGCAAGTCTGTCTAGATAAGTAGGTAATTCATACAAGTAATCTAGACTTATTTCAGTACTCATGACGTCCTTAACGATTGTAGTCGTGGCCGTTGGAGCTATGAGGCATCCTTGTCGTACTATGTGTTGGGGGTCTAAGTGCGCATATCCTCTTGCTATGTAGAGGAGAATCCATAGCATAAGTCCCTTCATCGTAACCTACCGAAAAAAAAATCTATTAATTTCCTAATATGGTCATGCTGTGGTCGATGATAGTGATGACGTGCGTTACGGTTGATTGTTATTTCATTTATAGAAGGAGTTTAAATCGATGTTTAATTCTCGTAAATGATGTACTGTAGATTTGATTGGAACAGTTGCACCTATGTTCGATTGTTTGGTATATGACCTTAATTTCTTTTTGTAATCATTGTTGTGTTCTTGCCTGGTTTCTTGAGGTACGTTCGCCTGTTCGGTTGTATCCGAGGCTGAATAATTATGGGATAATTCCCTTGAAACTCGTTTTAAATGGTCAATATGAACTTGTTTCTCCTCGCCACTTGAAAGTGACTTAATTAAAACTTTGTTTGCTTTTATGTTAATTACTCTGTATGGGCCCTCAAATTTTGGGGATAATTTATTGTGTCTCGTATGAATGACACCGTAAACAATGTCTCCTAAGCTGATAGGTGAATCTTTTGCCTTCTTGTTAAATGCCTCCGTCATTTCTTCCTTGGACATCGTTAATTGTTTTTTGACTCTTTTGTGAATGTCCTGGAATTCACGTAAACGGAGTTTAGAGTAATCATCGTAATTGTATATAGGCATGCTGTCACCTTCTAGGAGCTCATATGGTAATTTTTTATCTGTGCCACATAAAATGAAATGTGGTGTGTCACCGATGGATTTATTTATAGACCCATTAATTGAGGCTTCTACTCTGGGAATCCAATCATCCCAGCTTGCATAATTTTCACTGAGAATGTGTCATAGCACATCTAATACTTTTTTATTTTGTCCCTCTACCAACCCATTCGATGCTGGGTGATAGGCCAAAACGTTAACCTTTTTGATGTTGTATTGTTTACATATTTCTTGTAAGATCTCAGAATTAGATTCTCCTCCATTATCACTTATTAGTACCTTTGGGGTAGTAAAGCGACATATTACATTTATCTGTTATTGCCTTTGCTACTGTCTCTGCTGTCTTATCTTTAATTGGAGCTAAAATGACATAACGGGAAAAATGATCCGTTGCTACGAATAAGTATAGGTTATTATTGTATGATAATGGCATCTTGAGTAAATCAACAGCGACAACGTCCCATGGTTGATGTGGTACAGGGTAATTACCCATCGGTGCAGGTGTGATTGGGTATCCTTTGTGTTTCGCACATGATTCGCATCTATCTATATGACTGTTTATATCTTTTCGTAATGAAGGCCAGTAATATAACATCTGGGCTTGGTTGAATGTCTTATCCTTTCCAGGATGTCCTGCATGTGGGCTGTCGTGTATCAATCGTAATACTTGGGGTATCATGTCATTAGGTACTACCAACTGGTTAGTATTTCTTTGGTGTTTTGGTTGTTTAGAGTTAATTTTGTATAATGTATTATTGACCATTGTGAATTGTTCAAGTGGACATGCAGTTTGGGTAATTGTATGTCATCTCCACTTTCTAACTTGTGTATAACTTTAGACCATATTGGGTCAAGTCTTTGTGCCTTTGCGATATCCTCGTGGTTTGGGATATTTCCTTTGAGATCTAACGCCGCGACCTGAATTGTGTTTGGGTTCCTAGATAATGCGTCAGCTACTATGTTCATTTTACCTTGTATATAATGAATTTGTACATTGTAGTTTTCAACTGTACATTTCCATCTTGCTCTCCTCCCAGAAAGGAGTTTTTCTTTAAACATACCCACCAGTGGTTTATGGTCGGTGAATAAGTGGATTTCGTAACCATATACCAAATCTCGAAACTTTTGTAATGCAAAAACCACTGCAAGTGCCTCTAAGTCTGTAGTGCAATAGTTTTTCTCTGCACCTCTTGTTTGTCTGTTGGCAAATGCAATTGGTTGATTCTTTCCTCTTTTATCTTCCTGCATCAGTACAGCCCCTAATCCTTTAACTGATGCATCTGCACAAATAAGAAATGATTTTGTGTAATCTGGATATGCTAAACAAGGTGCATTTGTTAGTTTAATTTTTAGATTGTTAAATGCCCTTTTTTGTTCTTCCCATTGGAATACAGCATCTTTTTTGAGTAGTTGGAATAGAGGAAAGGCTATATGAGAGAACTGTGGTACGAATGACCTATAGTATCCAGCCAGACCTAAAAATTGTCTAACTTCGTCAGTCGTAGTGGGTTCAGGAAAATCTCTCACTGCCTGTATTTTGTCATCAGTGGTGTGAATACCATCAGAACTTACTTTGTGGCCTAAGAAATTTATTTCCTTGAAGCAAAATTTGCATTTAGAAAGTTTAATTTTTAAACCAGCATAACTAAGCTTTTGTAAGAGTAAGTCTAATTTCCTGAGATGATTCTTAATATTCTTCATTGCGATTATAATATCGTCAAGATAAACAAATATTCCTTGTCCTAAAATTCCGGACAATACGTAATTCATAAGACGCTGGAATGTGCCTGGGGCTGTCCTCAGTCCCATTGGCATTCTTGTATATTGATAATGGCCTCTGTTTGTTGAAAAGGCAGTGTATTTACGTGACTCCTTAGATACCGGAATCTGATAATAGCCGTTTGGGAGATCGATGGTCGAGAATATATTATTCTCAGGACCAATATTCTGTAGAACATCGCTTAGCAATGGCATGGGAAATCTGTCTGGGATTGTGTGATTATTTAGTTTACGGTAATCTACTACCGCACGCATTTCTCCATTTCGTTTGGGCACGAAGAATAAGGGGGCATTCCACGGGGAGACTGAAGGCTCAATAATTCCAAGTTTTAACATTTCATCGACATACTGATTTGCAAGTGTACGTTGGGAGTGTGGTATGCGGTAAGCTGGTACGAAAATTGGTGGTGTTTCTGGGTGCACATTAATCATGTGATTAATCAAGTTAGTACACCCTAATTGTTCTCCGGGCAATGCTACGGTGTCCCTGTGTGTTTCCAGTAGGGTTAACAAATCATTTTCTTCATCAAATTCACCTGAGTGAATTAATTTCTCTTGTATTCTTTCTCTATCCGTAGATTTAATCTCACTTGTTACTCCAGCTATAACTATTTCCTTCACAGGGGCGGGACATTTTTCAATATTAACTATGCAAGTTCCCTTTTTCAACTGAACTTCCCCATTCATGTGATTAATTATGAATATCTGAGTTTGCCCTTCGTCGTTCGTATGACATAATGCGTTTTCTACTGACAATCCCTTTACTTTACATAATTCTTCTAAGACAAGAACAGTACTATTCCGTAATTTGCTCTTTATGGTAACCTTCATGTATGAATTAGGTGGTATAACTAAATCATTAGTGAGATGGGCTGGAAAAATTGATAAATCAGTACTGTTATCTGGGTCACTAATTCTGGAGGATGGGGCTGGTGGTGGGAGTGGATCTATACACTCATCTGTTTGTGTATGTTTGTTTAGGCCTTTAATATTACCAATTCTTTTTGGCTCTGTTCTACCAATCGGTGAGGGCTCTGAAGTTATTTCCTCTATGAATTCATTATCAAAGTCTATTCCATTCATTTGTGGGAGTATGGTTATGTTCTCAGCTCTCATGGATCTTAAGCCCAGTAACATATGAGCTTTAATTGCTAAGTTTTCAACGATATAGAAAAATGCAGAGAATGGTCTTGTAGTTTCTGTGAAACTGATATTTAATCTTGTCATACCTTTCACTGTAATCTCTTGTCCATCTACTGTGTATAAATCTAAATCAGCTTCATCCAAAAAAGTTACTTTCTTTTTATTTTTAAGAATTCTATTTAGTTCTTCATGTGTTATTAAGTTCACTGGAGAGCCTGTATCTAAAAATAAGGAAACGTTTTGATCCTCACATACAGCTGGTATCAAGATACACTCATTTCCCAACATGCCTCCTATGTGAAGTTTAGCCTTGTTTTTCTTTACGTTTGTTCGTTTTTTGTCATGACTTAGTCTTCCCCCGATTTGAACATAGACACAATTTTTTCTACTGTTTTGCAATCACTGCTCCAGTGCCCTTGGTATCTATGATGCCTACAGTAAGGACCAAATCCTTGTGTCTTTTGTTTGTCCTCTTTTGCCTTGATAAAGCATTCATACCTTGTGTGTCCTGGTTTTGCACAATAATGACATAGAATGGACCTATCCCTTGACTGTGACCTACGATGTGATTTCCCATAAGAAGTGTTGTTTATGGCGCGAGACCTGCTCGGGCTGCGCGAAAACTTATGAAACTGCCTGTAGGAAGGCGTCTGTGAACGAGGCCTTGTCATGTTTGGTTGTTTGGTCTGCCTGCTTTCTGGTCGCGATCGATTTTGTTCTCTGTTTGGGGTCGGTGTAGATGTTTTCACAGCTGATACTGTCTCAGGTACCCTCATTCTACCAGAATGTGCATGTGTGTCGACCATACCTGCTTTACTGCACTGCATCTCTACCTCATTCATTAAGTCTAGCAAACACATTCCTGGGGTGTACGCGATCGTCTTGGCGATCTTAAGGGTCCTATCAGGTAATTTACACAAGGCAGCTACATAACCAATGATGTCCATGACGAGGTCTGGGGACATCTTTGCATCATCTGTTATCCAATTAGAATTTTCCAAAGTAACTAGCAATGTTCTCTTGATTGTGGAGACATCAGCGTTATTTCACTGAGCACATGGTTTGTAGTGTGCTCCCTTACAAGATCTACAATTTTATGTAATTCTGGAATTATACCTGGCAAGAAGTTCATACGTCCAGAAAATTTCTTCAAAAATTCAGTTTTAAATTCATCACATGTCCTAGCACGATGGAGCTTGTCTGAGCGAAGCAAGTTGCTCTCTGGACATCTTTCCTGGCTTATGCAAGATGAAAAAATAGCAATTTTCTCTTGTCCATCTAGTATGTGGCGCTTGATGAACATTTGTTCGCACTAACTGACTAATGAAATGACATCAATGCGATCTTTGTCTGTGCCAGAGAATTTTGGGGCAGTTTTATCCTCGTGATACACAAACACTTGAGGTGTGGTTGTTAGATCAGCGGTATTTGTTTCTTGATTCATTTTCACTGTTTGCTTCGTTAATTCAACTTGGACGTGTTTATCGTTGTGTGAGGGAATGGTGGAATATGTACGACCGGACCGGTGAACCCTGTTAAGTATATTGGCATACGTGTGCCAGTCAGCGACAAAGTCCGCACTTGCTACGTCAGAGGGGATTTCCCACTTATCATCTGAAACTGCCGTATTTGTTTCTTGATCTTTAGTATGTGGTGAGATTTGTACAAGGGGTGGGTTGCCTTGGGGCTCTCTTAATTGTGAGTCTGTTGTTGTGGCAATTTGTGTGTCATCTGGTGTGTTGCCTTGGTGCTCTCTTAATTGTGAGTCTGTTGTTGTGGCAAATTGTGTGTCATCTGGTATTAACGTGGGTGGTGGCGAAAATATTCCTGTCATTAAGATATGGTGTTATGAAATACGCCTCTTGTTTATTTATGTCCTAATAAAATAGATGAGTAAATAAGTTGAAATAAATGATAGATAGTGAGTGTATAAGTGTATATATGGAAATAAGTAAAAAAAAAAGTTGAATATAGCTAATTTTAGCACTGAGAAGAAATGAGTAAGTATAATTTTACCCACTTGATACAGATCGTAGAGGTGTGTCGATACAAAAGTCGATCTTGGAAGAAAAATGCAGGTTTGATTGAAGATCTCTTGATAATTCTAGTGGTGTGTTGATGGATGATATTACTCAGGAAATTCCATGGCCTGGTGCTTGTGGTGGTTAACAGCTGTCCCAGGCAAACCTCAGCATAGAATTTCCAACTCAACTGTGAAAATAAATGAGTATGAGTAGGAGCTATGTGAATAATGAGTAATGAGTAGTGGGTGAGAGGTGCCTGGTGTCAGTCACACGTTGCTTGGCATGGCAGACTCGCGTTGTGATGTCATCTCAGCACATGGTGACGTCGGCCTCCCACACTGGTAGCTGTGGTGAGTAAATGAGTAGCGATGAGTAACTTGAGTGAAGATGAGTGAGTAAGATGAGTTGTGAATATGGACTTGGTATTTGCTTCGTCGTCTTGACCTCTTGACTCCTGCGTCAGCAGTGGAAGTTGGGTGGATGTAGCAGAGAGAGGAGGGTGAGGTCTGGTGGTTATGAGTTATGAGTCGTGTCTCACTCTTCGTTTGTTTGTTCCGTTTTTCTTTGTCGATGTCTTCTCTGTCCTTTTCTCTTGTGATTTACTCGTTGTGAGATGAAGACTGCCTCTACTTGTAGGTGCGTGTAGAAGATTATACAGACGACTCGTAGAGTTGTTACTTGTAGTTGATTGTAGATGGTTGTAGTTCGTTGGTTCGTCGTAGAAATTTCAAGATTGTATCAGTACTTCGTTAAACTACTTGCAAGGCGTCCTAATCTCTCACTGCCTCTACATCAGAGTGATGCTCGGGGAGACGAAGGGGGGGTTGGAGAGAACTGTCTGGAGCTATTTGTGAGTTGTTGGTTGTGAGAGGTATTCTTGTTTTCAATCTTGATATTTTGTAGGAATTCAATGTTGATTCGTAGACGAGGTTCGTATACGTTCGCTGCCACCAAATGTCATAAAAGACTTTGTAGTTACTTGTAGTGGAGTTATATATATATTAGACTTGTGGACGAGCGGTTGTTATACTTGAGTAGCTTTGTAAGTAGATAATCTTCTTTCCCATTTGTCGTGCAATGACAGGAGAGGTAAAGAATAGTATGGGACTATTTTTATTTGTCTTGGAAATATTAACAAGTCTCTCACACAGAGCGAAGTATAAAGTAGAGTCCCGCTAGCTATCTCTCTGTCTCGCTCTCTCTGTCTCTCTCTCTCAAGTTGCTAAGCCCTTCTCCCTGCGACCTGTCTGTTCTATGGCTAGCTTCCTTCTGAGCTCTCTTTCCTAAATTCTGGTGAAGCAGGAGACGTATCACGTATGTTCCTTGTGATTGGAAAGTTCTAGAAGCCTGTGTGTGAGTATGTGTGTATGTGTGTTCACCTGGTGATCGCTGACCAACTAACTGCATCATCTCCTGACTCCTACTTTCTAGTCTGTCGTCAGCTTTTCCTCAGTGTAACTTGCAAGATCATTTCCCATTCCCAGGCTCGCATAGAGCTGTCTATCTATCTATTTATCTATCTATCGATTATGATTTGTAATTATAATATGGAGTCCTAATATAGGGATAGTGATGAGATTGCCATGCTTCCAGATGTTAGGTATTATGTTGTGTGAGTAGCTGTAGTTTGATATGTTGGTGAGTGATTGTATGCCTTGTGGTCCTAGGTGTTTAAGGTGAACGTTGCTTATGTTGTCTGGTCCACAGGCAGATGAATGCTTGAGATTGTTAATGATGTGCTTCGTCTGGTTGCAAGTGAAATGTGCGTAGTCTGGGTCTGTGGGGAACTGTCTCTTACATCGGATGATACGTCGGTCTTCGGGATGAGGGTTTAGATGGCTGACTTGTGAAAAGTGATTGATGAGAGTGTTTGCTTGTTGTTTGTTTGAGGGTATGGTGCTGTTGTTGTGATAGCAGCGTGTGATTGTGTGGTGTTGCTGTTGGAAAGTGTGATGCTGTTTAGTGTTTTGTAGAGTTTACTGATGTTTGTTTTGTGGTCAAGTGTTTGGAGGTAATTCTTCCAGTTTAGTGTTTGCTGTTCTGATATTTTATTGTTTATCTGAGTGTTGAGTTCTTGTATTTGTTGTATGGTGTCTTGTGTATGGGGTGCTGGGGAGTGTCGCAGTGTGTCCCGTTGTCTGATGAGGCCTTGAATTCCTGGTGTGAAGTTGGGGTTGTGTTTCTTTCTGTTGCCTCTAGGGATGTGTCTTTTGTCTGCGTTTTGTATGATTGTATTGAAAGTGTTCACAGCAGTGTTGATGTTTGTGATGGGTGTACTGTTTAGTGTTTCGAAATGTTGTTCTGTTTCAGCTACAGTTGGCTCTCTTATAATTAGTGTATGTGTGTTTGTGGCCAGCTGGGGTGATTCTGGTTTTGGTAGTGATGATGACTGGGAGGTGATCAGAACCTAGGGTTTTGACCACTTTCCATGATGAAGTGGGGGTGAGGTTTGGGGAGCAGAAGGTGATGTCTGGAGATGATGGGAGGAAGATGGCTTGGTGTGTGATATGGGTATGTTGGTCTAGACTGTTTAATATGAAGAGATGATCTGTCTGAGATTGTAGTACCAGCCCTCTGTCTGTGTCAGGGTTGTTGACATGCCAGGCCGACGACTTGGCATTGAAATCACCACCCAGGATGATGTTGGGTATGTGAGTGATGTGGTGTATCTGTGGAGAGTAATTGTGTGGTACTGTGGGGGACGATTGGGGGGGAATGTATGTGTTAGCGATTGTTATGTGTGATTTGTTACCAGTGCGTATTTCAATTGATTGTATTTCTGTTGTGGTGTCATGTGGGGGGAGAAGTGACTTTGTGTGTGCACTGGTATCTGCAAAGTTGATGGATTTGTGTATCAGGGTGATGAGTCCACCACCACCGCCGTCGGCCCGGTCTTGTCGAATGGTGGTGAAGTTATGAAATGTCGGTGTTTTCTGTGCTCTGTGTAGTTTTGTTTCTTGTAAGATGGCAATGTGTATGTTCTGTTGCTTGATGAACTGTGTGAGTTCATGTATTTTGGTGTTTATGCCATCTATGTGAGTCCATGTATTTTGGTGTTTATCCCATCTATTTTTAACTGATTGTGAGGATACTGTGATACATTTTAGTTACAGGTTTATATTTATGTTGTACAAATACTGAAAACGCAATTATTTCCAATTTGCACACCTGGCTTGCCAAGCTAATAAAGGTTCTCGCATGATTGGAACTGATTTGTATAGACATGGGATTCGTTATCCTTTTTTTTTTTTTTTTTTGCCGTGTGTTCTTACCTAATTGTTCTTACCTAATTGTATCTTTACAGGAATGAGTCAAGCTCGTACTGTCCCGTGTCTTAAACCATATTTATCGTACATATCCTTAAATTTGTGAATTGTTTTGGCACACACTATTTCATTTGGTAGTGCATTCCATTGATCAATTGCTCTGTTTGGGAAACTGAATTTCCTTACGTCTTTATCACCTCTCTTCTTATGCAGTTTTTTGCAGTGTCCTCTTGCTGATGCTTCTCCATATGTTAAGTAATCATTTATGTCTATTTTCTCCTTCCCTGATATGCACTTATATAGCATTATCATGTCACCTCTTTTCCTTCTCTCCTGTAGTGTTGGTAGATTCAGTTTATTTAGTCTTTCTTCGTAGCTTAGGTCCCTTAAGCTTGGTATCCATCTTGTAGCGGCCCTTTGAACTTTTTCAATCTTGTCTATGTGCTTTTTGAGATGAGGACTCCAGACTACTGATGCATATTCCAGGGTTGGTCTAATGAATGACGTTATTATCCTTCTTAGCATGTCTTCATTTATGTATGTGAATGCTATTCTCATATTTGCAAGCAGTGTATACATGTTCCGTACCTTCTCGCTGATGTGGTCAGCCGGAGATAGTCTGTTATTGATGATCACACCTAGGTCTTTCTCTCTTTCTGATGTGTATAGGGTTTTATTTCCTAACTTATAATCCCAATCAGGTTTTTTTCCACTTTTACCAAACTTGATTACATGACACTTGTCCACACTGAATTTCATTTGCCATGTACTACTCCATTCATGAAGTTTATTTAATTCTTCTTGTAGTTCTTTACAAGAGTCTGTGTTAGTAATTCTCCTTTGTATTTTTGCATCATCTGCAAACATATTCAGATAGCTCTCATTTCCAGTGTTACTGTTTATATTATTTATATACACTAAAAACATGATTGGTGTCAGCAATGAACCCTGTGGTACTCCACTAGTCACTTCTTTCCATGATGAGTAGTTTCCTCTTAGTACTGTTCTCATTTCTCTTTTTATGAGAAAGTCTTGCATCGAACAAAACAGTGCCTCGAATTCCTCCTTGATGGTAAAGTTTCCATAAAAGTCTTTGGTGCGGTACTGTGTCAAAAGCTTTCTTGAAATCCAAATAGATACTGTCCACCCATCCTTCCCTTTCCTGTATTGTGTTTGTTACTCTGTCATAGTAGCTCAACAGATTAGTAACACATGATTTTCCTTTTCTGAAACCAAACTGTCTTTCTGTTATCATACTGTGTTCTTCTAGATGATTTACCCAAGCTTTTCTTATAATTTTTTCTAATACCTTGCTTACAACACTGGTCAGTGATACTGGTCGGTAGTTGAGTGGATTTTGTCTATTTCCTTTCTTGAATAAGGGGACAATATTTGTTTTTTTCCAAATATCAGGTAGTTTACCTTGACTCAAGGATTTCTTGAAAATTAAAAATAATGTTTACTTAACTCCTTTGCACATTCTCGTAGTACCCAACATGAAATTTCATCAGGACCACTTGCTTTTCCTCTGTCTAATCTACTTAACTCCTCCTGCATTACTTTTTCTGCTATTTGTATATCTGGTGGTATGTGTGGACATGCATGTTCCACATAGTCCCTCTCAAAATTTTTTTCTTCTGTAAAAACTAATTGGAAATTCTTATTTAGTGCTTCACAAATATCTTTCTCTTGTGTATAAGTGATTCCCTCGTCCGTAATTGATTGTATTATATCTTTTACTTTGGTTTTGCTCCTGATATAGCTGTAAAACAGCTTTGGTTGATCACTACTTTTATTCATTATAGCCTCCTCAAACTGTTTTTGGGCTTCCCTCCTTATTGTTGTATAATCGTTTCTTGCCTGTTTGTAATTATTATACGCCCTTTCACTATTATGTCTTCTGTATCTATTCCACAACAAATCTCTTCTTTCTTCTGATTTTTTACATTCTGTATTGAACCATTTCTGTATTTTCTTATCTGCTTCTTTGTGCTGTGGGATGTACTTCTGGACTCCTATTTAATAAAATTCACAGATTTTTTTATATACAGCATTTAAATCTTGTCCTCTAAGCTTATTTTCCCCATCAACTTCTAAGAAATACTTATTTAGGTCTTGATAATTTCCCTTTTTATAGTTTAGTCTCTTTTTGTAACTGTCATTGCTGTTTACTATGTCATATGCTATCTTGAATTTATAATTTAGTACTGCATGATCGCTTTTGCCGAGTGGAGGGTGATATATTAAACTGTCAATATCATTTTCTTGCCTAGTAAATATTAGATCTAGCATTGAAGGTACATCAAGTCCTCTTTTTCTGGCGGTTTCCCTCACATTTTGCGTTAGGAAGAACTCTTGTACGAGATCCAGGAGCTTTTGGTCCCAACAGCTTTCTTGGCTAATTATATCTAGAGTATTCCAATTTATATTTGTATTGAAATCCCCCCCCACACACACACACACATTAGAATCATGTTCTCTGGCGCCCATGTTTGAGCACTAAAAAAAACAGATGCGATCAATAGCTCATTTACGCTCACAAAACAGTCAAAGCCAAACCATAAATAACTCACACGATGTGAAAGGTCTTTCCTAAGTTGAATAAAATCGTCAGTTAATAACAAGAAACTGTCAAAATCGTCACTGTGGACTACTAACTGTAAAATGGATAAAAGAAATTCATTGTCTTCCTTTCACAACGAGAAGCATGTTCCAGGGTGAGTATAATTGTGTGGAAAACATTTTATAATAGACGCCATCACACTTATTTCATGAGCTGGGATCTTCGCTTCCTGCGTTTGGAAACCCAAACTGTACAGCATTTATTGTTATCACTGAGACTCGTCTTTTGTAGTTCAGGTGTAAATGCCTAACTTCACTCCGGGCAAACAGGTGATGCATAACTCTGTATGTTTATTATAGCACCTGGAAGAAGCTGCGTCAGATTTCCGGTGCGTCAGATTATGGTTAAATTATGTATACCTTTCATCCCTACTCACTCAGCACTACTCTTGAGAACCTGGACCCATCACTGACTAGAGAGGGTCATATTCAAAGAGGTGATTGGAACTTTTTTTTTTTTTAGACAGGTTTGACGCTTCGTCCAGTGATAACACCACTGTAAATATGTCAGGAATTATATGAATTTCGTTCAAAACAAGTACTGCTCCTTCATTTTCAGGCTCAAACTGCGGGGGAGGGGGTGGATGAGAGATGACAAATACCCTAATATGCCATAAAATGTGTGTGGCACTGTTTGTTTTAGAAATCTTGCTCATAAGAGTTGTGCAAAGACTTCGAATGGCACCCCTTTAGTGATTATGTCGCAGCCAACAGGTTAAAGGTGGCTGGTCAAGCTATTTATCTATCTATCAGCACACGCCTGTATCCTGCAAGGGGTGGCTGCAAGCGAAACACTTCTATGTCCAGCTGTCCTCTGCCATCCGGCTCCCCTTTCTCCAATTCACAGACCTCATGTACTGTACCTCTCCAGGCCATCCTGCCATCTTATCCTTGGTCTCCCTCTCCCTTTTCCTTTCAGCTCACTCATTACGAGCGAGCGAAAGTAGCGAGCGAAGCGAGCAAACGTAGCAAAACGATGTTTACCCTATGTTCAGCTGAGAAATGAGCGACTAGACACGAGCCGGCCCGGCCCGACACAACACGACCCAACCACGATGGTTTTCAGAGGCTAATAAGTTTTCTACTACAGTATTTGAAATAGAGATGAGATTCAGCTTTCAGCAGGCAGTTGATACATTCAATACATTTTTTTTTAGGTATATATTTACTGGAATCCCAGCTTTCCAGGGGACTGTACTGGGAGCGTCAAGTGACATGCTCCACTATGAAATCGTTATAAAAGATTTCCCGTGGCAACACTATGTTTCATGCATGAAATCTAACAATTAAATATTGGGTATTGCGCTCATAATTTTACATAGAAGTTTTCTCTATGGTTTTATCATTTGATCAATAGCCAAGCGTTTACCGACTCATTTCATTGACACGACACGTCGAGAGCAGAGAACTGAACATTGCGTGTGATAAATGCTACGGCACCTTGCCATATGCACAGCCAGAGAGAAAACGTGGACGAGAGAGAACACGCGAGAAAGTAAAAATTTTCGCACGGTTATTCTCCTGTTATTGTTCAACTCCCTAAGCAGAAATGCTTAAAGTTTACACCAAGATGAAATTATGATAACAAACGCTCGCTCGCTCTTCACGCTATCACAAAGAGCACTTTACTGGTATACTTTCTCCTAGTCAGTCTCTCATTCTCCATCCTATCCACATAGCCATATCGTCTCAAAGTTATTCTCGTAATGTTTTCTGGCTGATCTGAAGCTAATAAATTACTGAGAAATATATAAGATGTACACTGCAGGAACCACGTCTGAAGATTAGCAAATGATACGAAATACAGAGGATTATTGGAATGGTGGAAAAGCAAATGGTAGATATCGAAAGCTTCTGCAGCTTGCCAACTTTTTTTTTTTTCTTTTTTTTTTTTTTTACAGACACTGTGATATCGTGCAGGAAAATGGCGTAAAAAGTTCAGCCACACTACCTTTGTTCTCACCCTCACTTTCATTCCCCGACTCTGTGTGTGTGTGTGTGTGTGTGTGTGTGTGTGTGTGTGTGTGTGTGTGTGTGTGTGTGTGTGTGTGTGTGTGTGAAGTTCCAGGAACATTTTTACCTCTCTCTTTGGTTTAACGTTCCAGTCTTTGCAAAACGGGTGGAGCTTTCCTACAATTCGAGAGCTAATGGTGAGCGTTTTGGGCTGACTATGTGTTGTGTTTTTGTTGGTTAAAAGATGATATGATGCAGTCTTACAGAAAATATAGCGATTTTTCTGAACCCATCCCTGGAAATATTGTTGGGGTATAAGATGCATTTAAAGAGAGCATTTACACATTTAACCCTTTTTTATCGATTTTTTCGCCTCTGCCATGCTGTTTTGAGACGATTTTGTTCAGTTTGTGAAGGAATACATGTACTGGGTGGAACATATATCCTTCCTTATTATGCCCTTCACCGCAAGCATAATTCTGAAGTTAAAATCGTTCAGAGGTATCACCATCGTGGTATGAAAAACGTCATTTTATTGAAATGGTAAAATGTTTGTGAATTTTGTTGCCATGAGACATATTTAGTACTTAGAATGCACTCAGAGAGCGCATACCTCCGTCAGTGCTATTCCCATTAAAAAGGATCCGGATCCGAATTCTGATCCATGGATATAGGATCCGAATCCGGATCTGCCCCCAAATTTAATCAATTCCTCTGGTCGATGGCACACCATTCGGCAAAATTTCATTCAAATTAATTGACAACTTTTGGAGATATTGTGCGGGATACTCCAGATCCGGATCCGGATCCGCTCCAAAATGTAATCATTTTTTTTCCTTGGCCTGTGGCCCACCCTTCCACAAAATTTCATTAAAATCCATTCATAACTTTTTGAGTAATCCTGCTAACAGACAAACAAACCAACGTGGGCCGAAACATAACCTGCTTGGCGGAGGTAATTAACTGTATGTTTCCTTGTCTCCTATATTATTGTACTGTAACTCTTATGTAGTGGTAGGTGGGGGCGCTCACCATCCACTCACACGATGTAGTGATGCTCTCGGGTGTTTGCCCTTTCCTATCCTCCATTCTTCTTTCCTTCCATCCTCTTCTGTCTTTCTTTCCTTCATTCTTTCCTCGTCCTTCTCCCTACGGGTGGCTTTACATTCCCTCTTCTGTCTTTCCTTCAATCTTTCCTATTCCTTCTGTCTGTGGGTAACTCTACACTGGGTGACAAGCCAAATGGTTTCCTGTACAGCAGGAAACCATTTACTACGCTGGGTGGTAACCATATAACCAAATTTTGGCGCCTGGTGGTTTAGTGGGTAATTATGCCGTCCCAATCTAATTGATCCGGTGAAGGTTAATATCCAAGGGTGGTTAGGGTTTATTGCTCACTTAATGCCACTCAGGGATGAGTGAGGCTGGTCAAACTCATCTTAAATGTCAGGACCAACTTGTCTAGCCCCGGGCTCCTACACTCCTCATGGGGCAATGATGGATGGATGGAATTCTTATGTGAATGGATATATCTGTATATGTACAAACATTAATTATGGACGAGCTGGTGCAGGACGCTTCCTCCGTGCATTAAGCCCAGCACTGTCTTGGTTATGTCTTTGATATCAGAGACTTGAGTCATTTGTTCACTGGCCTGTATCACCTTTTTTTTCTTTAGCATTTGAAATATTCACTTTCAATATTGTGCAAGATTTCATGGTCACTGGTGATCAAATCTATCTATCTATCTATCTATTGCCAGACGCCACAATCCCGTAAGGGGTGGCCATTTGACTTTGAGTTATTTGTTTTATGGGGAGGGGCACTAATCCTCCACCAACCCACTTGTTGACACGTAAGGAGCACGTATGGTTTGGTTATATGGTTACCACCCAGCGTAGTAAATGGTTTCTTGGATTACAGGAAACCATTTGGCTTGTCACTCAATGTAAAGCCACCTGTAAATGAAGGAAAAGCAATAAGAAGTGACAGGAAAGATCGGAGAAATATGAAGAAAGGAGGGCAGACACAGAAAAAGAATGATAAAGGCTAAGGAAAAAGTAGGCAGCTCTGCATCAAGTGAGTGGATGATGGTAGCCACCACCTACCACAAATAATTAGAATAATATAAGGGAAAATTTGAAGGCTAATTCCCCATTTAGTTCAAGATTAGCGTTCTTTTTATCCATTTCAACATATATAATGGAAACTTTTTTAGTCTAGAGCTTGTTATTGTCCTGCATACATAAAAAAAAGGAATGTGATAAGTGGAATATCTAAGTAATTGTAAGCTGAACACCGTAAAACTTTAAAAGGGTGGTTCTCTTGTCGCACTTCAGAACAAGAGGACTGTTTATTTATGAAACATGCTTGTTCTAAATGACAGTGTGATCGTTAATTACTTGCAGACATAATACATTCCGACATTTTTTCACTAATGCAAAACAATAATCTCTCTCTCTCTCTCTCTCTCTCTCTCTCTCTCTCTCTCTCTCTCTCTCTCTCTCTCTCTCCAATATATAAACAGACGTAGAGTGAGAGCAGTGGGAATGATATATCTGAGAGGATCATGTGGACTTCACGGAGAGACAGACAGGCAAATGAGGATGTGAATGCTCGCTGTGGCTTTGATGTGGATATGCAAGAAAACACAAGGAAAACTATTCTGAGATGCTTTGGCTATGTAGAAAGGATGGAGGATGGGAGACTAAGACATTTTAAGTGAGTGACGTGAAGGATGGGTATGAAGAGGGGAAGACCGAGGATGAGATGGAGGGATGTGGTAGAGTTGTGTATGACAGACGGGGTGTGAGCTGGAGAAAGAGCAGTAGACGGTGGAGTACACGGTGACATGGAGGCAATTAGACGATGGCCACTCATTGCTG
The DNA here is from genome assembly GCF_032717465.1 of Coenobita brevimanus. Taxonomy (NCBI): domain Eukaryota; kingdom Metazoa; phylum Arthropoda; class Malacostraca; order Decapoda; family Coenobitidae; genus Coenobita; species Coenobita brevimanus. Next base: position 32,620,542 of record NC_136986.1, read on the forward strand.
GATTCAGGCGTCTGGCAATAGTTATATAGATATTTTTCCCACTGATTTATTACTGTTTGAAAGCAGTGCCTTTGTAGACTTTATCAATTGGATACCGGCAAAAGTGGTAAACAAAACAACAACAAACATCGTAACTACCACTCGCGGAATTGAACTGGGGATATTGTTGTGAAAACCTGGTGTGGTTGTGGGTAAGGTTTTGTGGGAATGAACATTATTTTATCTCAAAACAGTGAAATTTGTGTTTATTAACCGCTGTGGTATTCTAGGTGTAATCATCCTTACTGTCACCATCATCGTCGTCAATGTCGTTGTCAGCGTCGTTTTCATCGTGATTATCTTTGTTGTCATCGTCATCATCCTCACGTCATCATCCATTCCGCTGCAGAACAAAGACTTCTCCCAAATGTCTCCACTCTGACAATCGTTTTTAGTCGTTTCATCACAAACTGCCACACCTACAATACGGGTGTTATTTCTTCAGCGACAGTAATTCTCTGTATATTTTTTTCTCGCTCCTTATCTGGGTTGCTAACCATAAGTTCTACTTAGCAATTCTGTTATCTCTCTCACAGTCACGACTTCCGTCATTCAGGTAGCACCAGACGAGATTATACAACTGAGAGATTTCTTTCAGCCTGAAAGTGTTACGGATGCCACCATTATTCCTACCATAATTAGAATACATCTAGCATTCTACTCCACTTAATGCATAGAGAGAGTTACGGGAACCAATTAGCGTTAAATGAAAAAATTAAGTGACCAGTCCATGGTAAGGATGTTGGTGACTCATGGTGGTGTGAGGTGATGATCACGCTGTTTACCTTGGGTGGAGTGCAGCTCTGTGGCGTCCACCCAGAAACCTCATATTTCCTTGTACTTTGGTTCACCCCTGGCTAGTCGCCGTCTACCTCACTGGGGTGTCTGCCCCCGACAAGGTGTAAACACTGTATTGTACCTGTAGGACGGCTCCAGAGAAGCAGTTACTTACCTGTAGTGGACGAGTTTGCCATGCCAGACATTCCGGGGTCAACCAACAACAGTAAATGTCGTTTGATTTACTTGATATCAAATGTAATCCAATTAATTCATTCCTGTCTCTCCCTTCAGAACTGGAAGGACATACTGATTATAATTCTTTCCTTTCAGAGATAAAAGCAATTAAAACTCTGAGGTCCCTGTTACTCTTTCATATGAATGAATCATCTGGCATTGTCTGGACCAGAAAGTTGTCCCGATTATAAAATAGTTACTGACAACCATAGAAACGCTCCAGCTTTAATTCTCATTCTCCGCTGAATCAAATAGCTTGGGTTTAACAGAATATACGACATTTCAAGAGTTGCACCGACGATGAGAAGGGTCTTCATATCATTGTTCTATTAAGGAAATGCCCAGCATCTAATTCCTATATTTAGCAGAAGCCCACATCCCATTTATATATAATTATCTTTCATACAGCAAACGGCGACCATCCCATTCGTACCTAAGTATCGCTTAGGACTGTGTTCTTCAAAGGACTAAAATGGAGCTACCGGGCAGAAGGGACTTGGGTTTACTCGTAGTCTATAAAGTACGACCAAAGTTTTTATTGCTTTTCAGCTACACAGCCTCAGAGCGGCTCTATAGCTACTGAGGTGGCAAGGTCTGCAGCTTAAATGAATTTACCTGATTTTGTCCTCAGGGATTATATATTTTAAAAAAATCTAACTTTGAGCCACAACTCAGCCCTTCACAATTCAGCAGGTTTGCTGGATTTAATTCGTCAGTCTCAAATCAGGAACGCAATCCCACCGTTTTACTTACTTACAAAAAGCCACCACCATAGACCCAGCTGAAAACAAAAGCCCCTTTTTTAATGCGAGGAAGAAGAAACCAGAAGCGAAGATTCCGCAAAACTGTTCCTTCCAAGGAAAAAAATCACGATCCATTCATTTTGAGATTCATGGATACATTGTATTTAAAAGACTGGACGTCATAGATACTAGGAAACAGACAGAGGAAGACAATTACAGAGTTGACCCATTATATACATGAAGGAGTAGGAGTATCGGTTATCTCTTGCATTAGAGTTCGATAAAAAGGGTGAGAGTTTGCTGCTGTGTAGCCGCTGTATTGGAGGAGGGAGACAGACAGTTCAGATGAGCAGTGACCACTGAAGTAGCGATAGAAAAGAAAAGAGATAAAGATGCAACAGTGCGGCTAAAAGAGGTTAAAGAGAAACATAGTTAATGAGACGAAAGACATTTGTCTCCACCATATTGAGAAGAGCTGTGTGTGGGGAGTCTCCCCACACATGAGAGTTGTATTCGACACATTGACAAATAAAATCCCTGTATAATGTCAACTGCTGTACACGGGTGAAAATGGCACGAAGTCAGCCTAGCAAATTTAATTTCTTGGAAGGAAGTTTTACAAGAGAGGAAATAGGATCTGTCCATAAATCCCGAGAGAACTAAACCCCAAGTGTGTTGAGAGATGATGCAGGATTGGGTTGGATACTGGTAAATATTAACGGATACTTCTGTGGAAGATTTTGAAGGGTTGGAAGGTGTAAGAAATGAAATTTTGATGTATTAAAAACAACATATTTACTTTGACCCCGATCGGAGATATGAACCAGGTCAGAAATTAGGTGTGCATACCTCTCTCCGCGTTTGTTGAAGTAACTGCTGTGATGGATGGTGTGGTGAGCAAATGAAAAGGTGAAGGGTGGATCAGTGTATAAGTGGATAGGGTTAGATGCAGAGCTTAGAAGGTCACCGGTGAGTAGAAGGAGGAGAATTGGTGATAGGACAAAACCCTGAGGAACACCACTCTTGATAGCTGTAGGGGAAGAGCGGTGGCTGTACAACAGCTGCAATACAATGACCAGAAAGAAAACCGGAGATGAAGGCACAGAGAGGTATAAACACTGTAAGAATGCAGTTTGAAAGTTAAAGGCTTGTGCTGGACTTGATCGAAAGCCTTTGACATGTCAAATCCAATGCCAAAGACTTCGACAGAGTTCGATGGTTCAAATGTAGTTTGGAGTCGCAGAGTAGCAGACTCAAACCACACACACACACACACACACACACACACACACACACACACACACACACACACACACAATGGAAGTAGTATGAGCACTTAGGATTGGCATTAAAGAAAAGTACAATACCCGGACCCAACAACTGACGTCATGCACCGGCATTATCTTAACTTTGCCCTGCGATTTTGACTTTCAGCCGATTGCTCTCAAAAATCGATTTTTTTTTTTCATTCTTGCCTGGCCCATCCACCAAGTTGGATCTTAATCTTATCGAAATTGCTTGAGTTAACCTTTCCCTGTGAAATTTACGTTTGAAATTCCTCTGTGCGATTGACGTTTCACTAATTATTCTCAAACTTGAATCCCTTTATCCGAGGCTCACCATGAACCCTTCGACAAAGTTTCGTCTAAATCGAATAAAAACTTTTAAGTTGACCTTACCATAAGACCTTGACTTTAACATATTGTTCTGTTTAAAAAGATAATCTTTTGACTAATAGTAATAACCATGGTCTGTTGTTCAGTAATTGTTTTGAAGTCTTGCTTGCTCTGTTGGTCGGTTTCAATCTAAGATAGGACAAGTTCTCAACAGGAGAAAACTAATTGTACGGTAGTTCTTTACGTGTAGGTCTTTTAGATTACGCTTTTCAAAAGCATAATTACAGACGCAGGTTTCTAAGATATCTATCTGTCTATTGCCAGACGCCTCAATCCCGTTTGGGGTGGCCACAAACAAATCGCCTCCACTTCACCCTGTCCCCTGCCATTTCACTGCCCTGCTCCCAACTCACACACACCCTCTCTCATATACCTCTCCACCCCAGCCTTCCATCTCATCCTCGGCCTCCCCCTCCCTCTTCCCCCCTCCACATCACTCACATACACTCTCTTCGTCAGTCTTTCACCCTCCATCCTCTCCACATGGCCAAACCACTTCAGTGTGTTCCTCATAACACTTCCTATCACATCCACATCCACAGAACAACGCTCCTTTATATCCTCATTCGTCAGCCTGTCTCTCCATGTGACTCCACAGGCTCCTCTTATATAACTTATTTCCACTGCTCTCACTCTTGACTTATGTCCTTCCAACAACGTCCAAGCTTCACTTCCATACGTTAGAGTTGGTATCACAATACTGTCATGTAACTTTTTCATTTCCATGCTCACTTCCCTGTTTCTTATCACTGCTTTCAAAGAACCAGCAACCTTTCTTCCCTGCTGTACCCTTTCAAGCACTTCATCCTCCAAACCTCCATCCTTACTCATCACACTACCCAAGTACTTAAACGTACTCACATTTTCCAATTCCTCACCATCCAACTTCGTTGTACATTCACTGACTTCACCTCTCTCAAAGACCATCACTTTACTCTTCCCTACATTCACCTTTAGATTCCGTTTCTTGCACACTCTCCCAAACTCATCCACCAAGCCTTGCAGCTCCCTTCGTCTTCACTCAACAACACAGTATCATCTGCAAACAACAGTACAGGGAGTTTCCAAACACTATCCTCTCTCACCAGGGCCACTCCAACATCCACTACCCTACCTTGTACCTCTTTTATTACCCCATCCATGAACAGATTGAACAACCATGGAGACATGATACATCCCTGTTTCAACCCAACCTTCAAAGGGAAAAATTCACTTAATTCACCATCCACACGCACTGCAGCCTTAGCACCATCATACATACTCTTCACAGCATTCAACAACATTCCATCTACTCCATATGTGGGCCTCCGCGTCCAAAGGGGGTCAAGTGCCGGCCCTGCCAGTTTTGTGATAGCACCAGAGAGCACTAGTTTAACCCTTCCTCTGATGGTTGAATGTGGAAATGACCCCCTTCCGACACTGGACATAGGGTTGAGAGTCGTATTTCATTCAACATTGCCACGTCCAAACCTGCACGCAACTGCCTTGGCTTAAGGCAAACTCCGCGTCCAAAGGCTAGCATGTCCAGTGTAGTGAGTGCGGCGGAGGTGGTGGTGGTGGTGGGGTAGGTGTCTGTGCAGGTGGAGTTTGTGTTCCTGAAGTTCGGCCACTCATACATGCCCTGTGATTGGGCCTTCAGCAACATCGAAAAGAAGATCAGGAAGACGAACTACCTGCCAAGTACTAACGATTATGCAGATGTTATAGCATCGGCTGTAACAAGGAAAATCCCCATTGTGCCTGGATGGACGACGGATTATGGATAATGAAGAACGACTGTGGCACTACATGGCACAATAGTGTCACACCTCACCTGCCCTGACCACCCCAGTTGACGACCCTGGCCTGGATATTGGAAGATGGAGTATGGATAACGGAGGAAAACTATGGCACTACATGGCACTACTGGCACTGTACTGCATTCTTCACTACTAATGGGTGACTGTGGGCATTAATTTTGTGTAAAGAGATATAGAAAGTGTTAATGTGTGTGGGGGAAGAGGAGGATTGTTGTGTGGTGCTGTAAGTGTTAATGTGTGTGGGGGAAGAGGAGGATTGTTGTGTGGTGCTGTAAGTGTTAATGTGTGTGGGGGAAGAGGAGGATTGTTGTGTGGGGCTGTATTATTGCTAGTAGTGGTAGTAGTAGTAGTAGTAATAGTATCATTTTTGTCCGGTATTTTTATGATGCTTTTATGCTGCCCATGCTATCGACTATTGTTAACATTATTAATATTGATATTATTGTAATATTTCGCAACAGGAGATGCTTGTAAAGTTCAATAACGGTGCAACATTATACAACTGTAACAACAAGCAATAGATACATTATTTTCCACCAAATTCATTATCATCTATCAGATTCATACACTTCAGGTGTTAAGCCGAAATTTGATACCAAAATGAGCACTGGACGTCAATAACTAACGAAATTACAGTTGCAAACACTTTCTTGACCTTTACAAGCCTCTCCTGTAAAATTTTATTTTTGGTGCATGACCCCCTTTGGATGCAGAGGCCCACATATATTCTTAATACTTTCCACAATCCTTGTCTATCCACCCTGTCATATGCTTTCTCCAAATCCATGAAAGCCGCATACAACTTCTTTCCCTTCTCTAGAAACTTTTCCACTAAAGATCTAAGAATGAATATCTGATCTACACAACCTTTTCCCTTCCTAAAGCCTCCCTGTTCTTCTCCAACTAATTCCTCTGTTCTTTCTCTAACTCTGTCAATAAGTATCCTACCATACACTTTTCCTATTATACTAAGAAAACAAATGCCCCTATGATTACCACACACTTCTTTTTCCCCTTTTCCTTTGTACAAAGGAATAAATATACCTGACTTCCAATCCTCCGGGACTCTACCTACCTCCCAGGGCAACCTGCACATCTTCCACATCCATTCTACTACTATCTCTCCCCCATGCTTCAGCATTTCACCACACACTCCATGAATTCCTGGGGCTTTCCCCAATTTAACTTTCTTCATTGCTTACACAATTTCTATCCTACCGATTTCTTCCTGTCTTCTCACCTCCCTCCTTCTCCCAGCCATTCCCCAGCCACTTATACTCGCATTACTTCCATCCTTTATGTGCAACAATTCATTGAAGTGTTCTCTCCATCTGCTCAATTTTTCTCCCTTCTCCACTAGTAATCTACCGTTTTTATCTTTCACTCCCCTGCTAACCTCACTTCCACCCTGTCTTACTCTCTTTACCTCTTTCCAGAGCATTTTCTTAGTCCCTCCACTTTACACTCAAATTCCTTCCAAATTCCTCATCCACTCTCTTCTTACTCTCTCCTACTAATTTTTTCACCTCTCTCTTTCTTTCTACATATAACTCTCTCTTCCACCTCTCAACTTCTTCCACGCCCCTATTTCTCATCCATTCATTGTATGCTTTCTTCTTTTGTGCCACAGCCTGTTTCACGTCTTCAGTCCACTACGCTGTTCCTTGCACCCCCCCTCCGTCTTCTCTTCCTCCCACACACCACATCACATGCTGCACGTATTTCTTCTGTAAATATCCTGCACACACCTTCCACGTCCCCCATCTGCTCCAATTCATATTTGCCCAATCGTTCCTCCACTTCTCTCTTATACTGTGCCTTTTTCTCATCCTCTGTAACCTTTCCACTCTCCTTGCAACTACTCCTTCCTCTCGCCTTTCCCTTCTTCTGTTCCTCCATCTTACTTGTATCCTAATTCTGGCCACCACCAAGTAGTGGTCAGAAAGTCCACTCTCCCAACCTTTATAAGCACTTGCATCCATTACACATCTTCGCATCCTTTCATCCACACACACATAATCAATCATTGCCTTCCTTTCATTCAGTTCACCACTCACCCTTCTCATCACTCGCCATGTATACCTGTGGATCATTTTATGCCTGAAGAGGGTATTGGCTATCACCAACCCCCGCCCAGCACAAATGTCCACTAACGCACTGCCATTCTCATCTATCGCAGCAGGCACACCCCACTCACCAACTATTCCATCCACCTTCACATTCCCTACTTTACCATTCATATCACCGATCAAAAACACTCTCTCATTCCTTCCAAACTTTTCCATGCACACTTGCACATTTGTCCAGAACTCTTCTCTCACTCTTCTAGCACGATCTTGCGTTGGCGCATACACACACACAATCGCCCATATTTGTATTCCAACTTTCAACTTTACCCACACAATCCTTTACCCAACTGATCCATACTCTCTTATGCTCTTCTTCCATCTTTTACTCACAACTATACATACTCTTTCCTTTGCCCTCTAAGATATGACTGCAGCTTTAATTTCGAAATTTTTTGTAAACACCTTTGGTACTTCGTTTAATACAAAATCGTCGGCATCCTTATTAAAACTAGCACTGATACCATTATACCCTCCTGCCAAACCTCTACACCGCTTTCACAGCTTTCATTATTTCGTTATATATGACAATGGTATGACTGTGTCGACTGTTTCTCTATTCCGCACAGATTTTCGATCACGGTATCCCTATTGTAAAATTCTATATAATATTCTTCCTGCTATTTTGGCCATTTCCTTTCTGTTGTTTGTTACTTCTCTGGTAATCTCTTAGAGCAAACATCTGTTTATTTCCTTACCAATTTTCTGCATACTGTATTTGCCTTCAGACTTTATCCACTCATTAAACTTTCTCTGTTTGTGTTAATGTTATGGTTTCAGATGTCTTCGTTTTTTTTTTTCTTTATAAAATTTTCTTTAGTTCAATTGCTTCAGTGTGATCTCTCCTTGCACTTACAATTATGTTCTTTTATTTTAAAGTCTTTTGTGCTCTTTGAAATCTTCCTGTTGTCGCTTCTGCGTTATCTACCTCTTGCCTCTAGAGCTACTTCGTTTACTATTCTCGTAAAGTTTTCATTCTTTTGTTCTCTGCAGGTATTTAATTCATACATCAGTTATGCGTATCTATTCTCAGCTAACAAGCTGAATTCTGCAGCCTTCACCCTCTCTGTTGCATTGTTTGGCTATTTCCTTTACATTAGCCTCTCCTTCTCTTTTCTGAGATCGAGTATTACTCCGCATTTCACCATTCTGTGGTTGCTTCTTACATTTGCTCTGCCCGGTGCACTTAGGTCGTTCATGCATCGATGTATTATTTGTCAATGAGGATGAAATCTGTTTTCATTTTACTTCACTATTTGGTCCCTTTCATTTCTACTTCCCATAATTATAGTTTCCTGAAAGAACGTGTATCTCTCGCAATATCTGTTTCGTGTAGAAAATTCCACTAGCACTTCACCTCTCGCATTCTGCATACCCATTCTAAAAATTTCGTATTGCAGTCTGTTCTACTATTTGGTTACCTACCTTTGCAGTGAAGTCTACCATCACAAATATATACTGAGGTTTGTGCTTGCTCATTGCTTCATCCACATCATAATTTCCTATTTCATCACCATACACTGAGGCTGATGAACAGCCCTGGATTAACTTCAAACAGTATCTCTTCTTCAGTGTTATTACCCCCTCCAAGGAGGTTATGTTTTACCCCGGGTTTGTTTATTTGTTTGTTTGTTTGTAAGCGGGATTACTCAAAAAGCTATGAATAGATTTTGATGAAATTTTGTGGAAGTGTGGGACATGGGCCTAGGAAAAATAAAGTTGGGGGCGGATCCGGATCCGGATCCGGATAATACCGCAAGATGTCTCCAAAAGTTCTCAGTGAATTTCAATGAAATGCGGTTTTGCAATAAAGATTTTTAGGGGGGCCAATCCCCCTCACCATATTTAACATTCTCAGAAACAGTGAAAGGCAGGCAGATACAGCTTTGATATCTGTTCAATGAACTCTCATCCTTAATGCAGTATTTTGGAAGTGTGCCCAAATTTCCATAATTTTGGAGGGGTAAGCCCCCTACGAAAAATAAAAACGCTCAGAAATAGTGGACTCTGAGAATATGGATTTCAAAGGAATTGTCATACTTATCATAGGGTTGGATAAGCAGTTTCCATGTTTTCTCTGAATGCACAGGAGGAAAATCGACAACTACTTTATTGATCTATATTTTTGGTTCTGTACCAGTAATCGATTTTTTTTCAGTTTTTGAAAGATGTCTTGTCGTGAAGGGAAAATGAAGGCTACATCTAACCTCACAGTTTGAAAGGCCTCACTAACGCTAAATAAAAGTACTTGGAGATAGCGAGAATATAATAAAAAATCCCATCACTGGATTAAAACAAGTAACCTCTTCAATCCAGCGACACACTTATGTATCTTTTGATATTAATCTGATTAAGTCAGCGAAGAGAAATACCTGTGTCTGTATTTGTAATAATTCATATTAGGTGTACTGAAGGACCAGGCCTTCTCCTCTGAGGGAGAGCAATAAACTGCATTAGCTCTTCCCGATTCTGGCGACCTAAAAACTAAAAGTAATTTTGGATGCGCGAAAGGCTATGGTCGTTAAGAGAAAAAGGAATTCATAGTGTGAAGTGAAGGCCCGTAGAGAAAGACCTGAACTGTTGGATGACTTTGAGTGCTCTGGTTCAGTGATAAAAGAGAAGCGTGAAAAAGGAAGTGCGTATAGAGAGACATGGTGCAATAAAGCACTGTTGCAGTAGAAGAAAGTGAGAGTCATATGCGTAAATGCCAATTTAGGGGACCCACATATGAAAGGAAACAAAATGAGACGAAAATTATACGTTACTCTTTAAGAAAGGAAAGAAAGGAAGGAAGAAAACCAATTGTTAAAAGTGTTTCTTGATTGTCACAAGCGTCTGATCGATTCAGCTAAACTGTAAATATGGTGTTCACATGTCAAAAAGACCCTTGCTCTTGCAAATGCATGATAATTTATGAATTCTCCAATCCAAAAGAATTTGGTGGACATGTAATACCCAAGTAGTGACACACTGACACACACACACAAAATTACTTCATCCCTAAAATACTTCATTTCGCAAAAATTTTCTTTGTTGCTTACACTGAGAATTTTATGTTGAACTTTTATTCTAGGTTTTCGTTTCTGTTGCGAAAATGCTGAAAAAAAGGAAATATTATTTCCAATCTGCACTTCTTGAACTCTGCAATTTAGTAGCTGGTATTATTAAAAGTGAACTGTTTAGACTGATATGTTTGGTCATTTTTACACTGTGTGTGTGTGTGTGTGTGTGTGTGTGTGTGTGTGTGTGTGTGTGTGTGTGTGTGTGTGTGTGTGTGTACACTCTAATGTCCTTATCCCATCGTACATTGGCTGTCACATACTACGTATACATAAAAAAAAAAAAATATTCAGGGGCAGCACACACATACTGACATGTATTTTTTTTTTTCAATAACGGAAGAGAGGAAGGAATATCAAATGAATAAAAAAAAACTAATCCATACACTAGATTATTAGTGTCCTCTGTTCATAAAATATCTGTAACAGTTGGACTTGAACAGCTGTAGGTTGAAGTTTTCAGGGAATGAACTCTGGGGAAGCGAGTTCCAGAGAGATACAGTTCGGGGAATGAAAGAATTCTGATAGGCAGAAGTTCTGCAATATGGTAGTGTGACACTCCAGTCGCGAGTGCTACCAGATGCCCGTGTAGCACGAGGGAAGGCATGGAGAGGTGGCACGATGGACACAATCTCGTCCGAGCACTTGCCATAAAAATATCTGTAAAATAATGCAAGGGAGGCAACATTCCTTCTTACTTGTAGGGGAGATAGTTAATTAGTAACAGCATGGTTATTAATAATTCCAACAGCTTTGTTCTGAATTTTGTCAAGTTGTTTTAATGCAAACTCTCCACATCCATTCCACAAGCGTGGGTGGTATTCAAGCTGAGAGTGCACATGACTCTTATAAACTATAGCTAACTGCTCGTCAGTGAACAAGTTACGGACTCTGTACAATAATCCAAGTTTCTTTAAGGCAGTTTTAGCAAGTGATCTGACATGAGAGGTCCAGCTGAGGGCATTGTTAAGTGAAACACCAAGAATTTCAATGCTTTTGGAGATGGGAATATAATACCTGTCTATTAGTAAATTGTATATATTGAGTTTTACTAGCATTAAATGAGACAAGGTTGCTTTGTCCCCATTCACTGATCGTAGACAAGTCTTGATTTATGGAGGTGGCTGTACTGAGTTGAGAGTTAGAGATATCAGACTTTGTAAATGGGTGTGTTAGTGTGAATGAACTATGAAGTGTTGAGTCATCTGCATATGAATGGATGGGATTTTGGGTGACAGATAAGAGATCATTAATATGAACCAGGAACAGGGTTGGCGCCAAAACTGATCCCTGCGGCACGCCGGCATTAATTGAGTGGAAATTGGAATATACATCATCAACTCTTACTCTCATTTTTTTGGTCAGTGAGATATGAGGAAATCAAAGGAACAAAAGACTTTAGTCCGGAGCAAGGGAGTTTGGACAGCAGGAAACGATGCCATATTCTGTCGAAAGCCATAGAAATATCAAGGGCTACTGCATGAGTTTCTCCACGTAGGTCGATTGATTGATGGATGGTATGAGTCAGGAGATTGAGTATGTCAATGGTGGATCTTCCGTGGCGAAAACCATATTGTCTATCACTAAGTAAGTTGTTGGAATCAAAATGTTTGACTATGTGCTTATTAATTGAAGTTTCAGATACCATACCAAGAGAAGATGTGACAGCTATTGGTCTGTAATCAGAGGGGTCAGGGGAACTTCCTTTCTTAGGTATTAGGTGGATATTGGCTTCTTTCCATGAAATTGGGAATGAAGAGGTACGTATGCATAGTCTGAATTAATTAGCAAGAACAGGGACAAGTTCTGGGGAACACTTTTTCAAAATAATTGGCGGAATACCATCTGGGGCTGGAGCTTTGTTGGTAGGTGAATTGTCTAGGACTGAAGTATCTTGTCTGTATTTTAAATGGAAAAAATTTGGGAGAGTCACGTTCTAGTACTGGGACGTACTGGCTGGGATTCGCTATGGTAGAATTTCTGGCAAATGTACTTGCAAAGATATTCGCTCTCCCATGCGAGTCATTTGTAATGTTGCCACCTGAAGATTTTAGTGGGGGAATCGATAATGACTTGTTAAAGTTATTATTGAAAGATTTAAGAGTTGACCAGAATATTCTATTGTCATTAGAGTTGTTAAGTAGTTTTGATGCTTGATTTTGAAGAAAGTTTGATTTAGCGAGATCTATTACAGCTTTTGCATGGTTTCTAGCAATTTTAAATTGAGAGAGTGATTCAGATGTTTTTTATTTTAAGTAAGGGATATATGCTAATGAGTTTTGGGCTGTTGCTCTGGCACAGGTGCTATCAAACGATTTTGGAGAGTTCGATCTTTTAGTGAACTGTTGACTTGGTATGAATAAATCCATACCAGCTAGTATTAAATCGCAAATGTGGGACTGGGTAGAATTGGCATCACTAGAGAAGAGAGACTGCCATGGAATGTCAACAAGATAATTTCTAAATCCATCTCAGTTTGCCCTGTCAAAGTGATATCGGGTCACCCTGACAGGTTCAGAAGGGGGAGGTTTGGGGGACTAACTAATGAGGCTTTGATGAGATTGTGGTCGGAGGATTCATGTGGAGACAGTACCTCTATCCTGTATTGATCCTATTATTTGTCAGGAACAGATCTAAAAGATGGGCATTATGGTCAGGATTATCAGGTATTCTGGTTGGTTGCTTTACCAACTGGGTGAGATTAAACGATTCTGCAAACAGCTCGCACTCTAGACCAGCATCGTCAGTCCTGGCAGAATGCAATAATCATTCAACATTATGTATGTTAAAATCACCCAGAATGGTAATTTCTGTGCTAAGGGCAAGGTTAAGGTTACTGAACTGTGTGGATATGGAATACACTGGGTTCCAAAGAAGCATTGGGGGAGCGATAGACTACACAGATATATTTGATAATATTTTGACAGTTTAGTTTATACACTGAGTAATCAAAGCTGGATGAAATGAAGTTTAAAACAGTGTCAACTGCATATTGGGATTTGATATAACAACAGGTGCCGCCCCTTGTTACGGAAGTTTGTGAAGAGATGGTAACCGGAAAAACAAAACGGGGATATTTCAGTTGAGGGTGAGATTTGTGGTTCTGTGAGGAATAGGGCCAGAGGGGATACGGACTGTAGGAAAAAATGAACTGAACTTAAATTGGTACTAAGACCACGGATGTTGATGAAGAATAAGCAGCACCTTCACTTCTCGGCTGACGAGCATAACCGGAAATTGCACTAGTCGCTGCCGGTGTCATATAGAATATTGACCCCTATGGAAAACTGACCCACGGGTCACTTTTCTATTATAGAATTCTGATCCTCCTTATGGAAAACTGACCCACAGCCTAACTTAACAACCTAACCTAACCTAATCTAACCTAACCTAACCTAACCTAAATTTCACAAAAGGGGTCTATATTGTATAGGGTGGGACAGTTTTCTACGATAGAAAAGTGACCCGGGGGTCAGATTTCCATGGGGTCAGATTTCTATATGACACCGGCACAGTCCCTTGATGGCAACCAGGACGACCCTGTACCGCCAGCCCTACCCTGCCCATGGTGACAATCTGAGGTACCAGCTCACTAGAAAGTAATACTGCAGCGGCCATTGCTAATGAGGGTGTGAATGGAAGGTGTGATATCTTACATGCATGTAGTGTGGTGTTGACAGTTGAAGGTAGATGTATTAAGAGAGTATGCTGGCCTACTCTCTGTGTAAATGAAAGCACTGAAAATGTTTAGCAAAGGGAGATGGTCAGGATCAAGTCCTGAGGGCTGGTGAAACGGGAGCTCCAGCTCTCCCTATCACTAATTTGCCATCCACCTCAGGAGTACTGCTCTATTCGACTGGTGCTATAGTCTCCTCCTGTATGGGGACAAAATAACCAAGGCCACCCGCTCCCACTCTCACATAACTGAGGCGGGTTGCACATAACTCTGGGTGAAGGCTAGGATCTTCACAAATAGATTTACTTTGCTGCCCTCTCTCTCTCTCTCTCTGTATGTAATCCTGTTAAGCGTTTTCATGTCTAGAAATTTAGTTGGTACTGAGGCTAAGAAGCGACTTTATTAATATATTTTTTTTCCATTACAACAATTAAAAGCGTTCTTATAGTGGTATCTTGTAGCTGATGATGTTGAACTTTGGCATTATGAAATAATTTGGTCAACCTCGTCACAGTGACATGGTAATGGCTTAAGTTTTTTAGGCTGTGTGCTTCTTAGCATCTGTACTGACGTTTCTAGTGAGTAACTGAATATTCAACTCATGCCATCATACAAACTGCTAAAAGCAAAATCGATGTATCAGATTATTTTTATTGCTTTCAAAATAAGAAGCCTGCCATAACCTAAACAAAACATGGATAATAAAATATAATGAAGGACATCATACTGGATGAGTTTCACTGGCTGTGATTTTCACTTCTTACGCTCGGACACCTAAACTTGTAAAGCATTTATTAACTATCGCTGGGATAAGCCTTCCCTCGTGCAGATGTAAATGAACTTCGCCTTTTGGCATTCGGTGGTGCATGAGCTAACATGTCCAATTTGCAAATGAAAGAACCGATATAGAAATTCTTGCTGGTCAGATTCGTGGGAAAAAAAAGGGGGGGGGGGTCCCCTCATCCCTGCTCATATTTCACTACCCAGGCGTAATATCGACTATTTACCAAAGTCTTCCAGGAGAAGATTAGGACAACATACACTGGCTCTCTACCTTTATGGCCCTAGTGCAGTTAAAAGGCATTTGATCCTAAACATTCTTATTCGTCTACCTTATTTACTGATGGCCCTGTCAAACTGAGGACGGACCTGAACATATTCTGACGCTGTGTCCGTGTGTGTAGGTCGAAACTAAAAATAAGAAAGTTACTGGGCCATGTATGGGGCATTTTCTCTCTCAGTGCCAGACAGACGCAGATGACACTGTGAAACGGAGTGCCCAGAACTTTTTCAAAAGAAACCGGGTGTTCTTATTCAAGCTTTTACTCCGCCCTACACAATCGCATAGTTCAGGTCAAAATAAGTCTGATTCCGACCTTACCGTGAAGAGACCACCCTTACTCTCGGGGTGCGGCCACACTTACCCAACACACGCCATCGACAAAAGAGAGCGAGGCACAGGATTCCGACCAAGGTTCCGATTGCTACTGCAGCAGCAATAGCCATGTGTTCCTTTTTATCTTGTCATCCACATGTTCTGGCAAGTTTAGCCTCACCAATCTGCAGGCATAAAAACCATCAACCTCTCCATAACAAGAGGTCTGTCCATATCTAAGGAAATCTCTAGAGTACAAAATAAGGTGTTTAAGTCACGCAAAGAAGACAATGGAAGAATGTTTTGAGAAGAATTACGTAGGCAGGAAAAGTAGGAAAAATGGAAGGACTCTCCATGCAAAATCTTCCAAGTTTTATCAAGTTTAGAAGAGAATATTACTTTCAACTGCGTAATGTAAACTACAGCCCGTTTTTACCTATTCCTCTCGACATTTACCGCACTGACAATTTCTTGTATGTTTATTTATCTAATTACGAGGCATGAACACCGTCTCACTTAATTTTGATGACAAAGAGACAGTGATCAATGACCTTGCAAGCCCAGTGACGCGGCACTCGTTTTCAAACAAACTTATCATATTGATATGTACATGATTCATAACTAAACAGTTAAACATGGAATCAACATTCGCAACTGTATGTTATATAAAAACATGCATTTAATACAAAAGAGCATAATAGGCTTTAATATATGAAGTAAATCATTAAGGAGGAGGCACTAGAAAAGCCTCCCAAACCGACAGAGAGCCTAGGTAAATTTGATAACCCAAGCTTATACAATTAATTAGCAATCTGAATGCTGATGATACTACCTGATATTATTTATACAATACTGAACCAAGATTCACAAGGAAACCTAAAATTAGTTCCCTCTCGCAGCTAAGACTAGTTTTTGCAGTAGGGACAAGAGCAAGGGGGAGATTCCGCACATCCTTTTCCTCGCCCTTCCTGCGAAAACAGTTCTTCCTTACGAGAGGAAACTGATCGCATATTTGTTCGCCAGTCCAGGACTTGGTGGCTCACATGTGTTAAGAAACTTAAGGGAGCCCTGCTTCTTTCGTGTCAATCGGAGATTCTTCCTCAGTTCTTGGATGCCGAACTAATGACGTGAAATTTTAATCCCATAAGTTTTTGCTGATTATATACAGTACTTGTCATGCAGCGGGGTTGGTAATTATGGTGAAGCTCTGTGCCTCCAAAACAATAACATCAATCTACAACAAGCACGTGTAGCATTCGGAAGTGAAGAACAATTGTCTAGACACTGCAAATTAAAACAATGGTATCATCACTATCATAACGAAAGTCATGCCACTGTTATATGAGCAAAAGCTGTGTTTAGTGCAGCTAAAACCAAGAAAAATAAAGATATGTTAGTTTGAGAAACGGGCAATGCCAGTGTCTCGAAGAAAACAGCTTGGGAACAAGTTGCAAAGCAGTTCAGTACTGCTTTTTCCCGCTGCCCACCCGAAGACAGCACAACAGCTGAAGAGGAGCTGGTATTATATAAAAAATAGATAGGTCAGGTAACGCATTATATTAATTCTTTAGGCCATGTGCTGCTCCTGAAAGAATATTTAGAAAGTCTGGGTAGGTCTACACTAGCACCATGTGTTCACACGATTGATTCAAAATACTTCCTATCAGAACTCAACATATTTTCAGGTGAAACTAGCCTATAGGAAAGCCCTAGTGCACGATTTAAAATTGCCTTTCTCAGTTTTCAAGGAAATTTTTTCAATTGTTCATAATGGTATATCACTTATTTATATTTTGAACTGTTTCAGTATTCACAGTCGTAAATGTAGCACGCCTTGGTCAAACCTTATTTGTGTCATCTGACTGAGTTGATATTTTGACGAGTATTAAGCAGACTTACCTTACTGTATTACCATGTGAATGCCTATATCGATACCCTAAGAAGTACTCAAGAGCCATCCTTGACTCTGTATTTTTACTCCTTAGTTTTCCTTGTTTGATTCTTATTATCAACCGCCTTTAGATGGCGGAACGGTGATGTTTTTGCATGCCTCTGTGTGTGTGTGTGTGTGTGTGTGTGTGTGTGTGTGTGTGTGTATGTGTGTGTGTTCTTATCTTACCTAATTGTTCTTACCTAATTGTATCTTTACAGGAATGAGTCAAGCTCGTATTGTCCCGTGTCTTAGACCATATTTATCGTACATATCCTTAAATTTGTGAATTGTTTTGGCACACACTATTTCATTCGGTAGTGCATTCCATTGATCAATTGCTCTGTTTGGGAAACTGAATTTCCTCACGTCTTTATCACCTCTCTTCTTATGCAGTTTTTTGCAGTGTCCTCTTGCTGATGCTTCTCCATATGTTAAGTAATCATTTATGTCTACTTTCTCCTTTCCTGATATGCACTTATATAGCATTATCATGTCACCTCTTTTCCTTCTCTCCTGTAGTGTTGGTAGATTCAGTTTATTTAGTCTTTCTTTATAGCTTAGGTCCCTTAAGCTTGGTATCCATCTTGTAGCGGCCCTTTGAACTTTTTCAATCTTGTCTATATGCTTTTTGAGATGAGGACTCCAGACTATTGATGCATATTCCAGGGTTGGTCTAATGAATGATGTTATTATCCTTCTTAGCATGTCTTCATTTATGTATGTGAATGCTATTCTCATATTTGCAAGCAGTGTATACATGTTCCGTACCTTCTCGCTGATGTGGTCAGCCGGAGATAGTCTGTTATTGATGATCACACCTAGGTCTTTCTCTCTTTCTGATGTGTATAGGGTTTTATTTCCTAACTTATAATCCCAATCAGGTCTTTTTCCACTTTTACCAAACTTGATTACATGACACTTGTCCACATTGAATTCCATTTGCCATGTACTACTCCATTCATGAAGTTTATTTAATTCTTCTTGTAGCTCCCTACAAGAGTCTGTGCTAGTAATTCTCCTTTGTATTTTTGCATCATCTGCAAACATATTCAGATAGCTCTCATTTCCAGTGTTACTGTTTATATCATTTATGTACACTAGAAACATGATTGCTGCCAGCATCGAACCCTGTGGTACTCCACTAGTCACTTCTTTCCATGATGAGTAGTTTCCTCTTAGTACAGTCCTCATTTCTCTTTTTATGAGAAAGTCTTGCATCCAACAAAACAGTTTGCCTCGAATTCCTCCTTGATGGTACAGCTTCCATAAAAGTCTTTGGTGTGGTATTGTGTCAAAAGCTTTCTTGAAATCTAAATAGATACTGTCCACCCATCCTTCCCTTTCCTGTATTGTGTTTGTTACTCTGTCATAGTAGCTCAACCGATTAGTAACACATGATTTTCCTTTTCTGAAACCAAACTGTCTTTCTGTTATCATACTGTGTTCTTCTAGATGATTTACCCAAGCTTTTCTCATAAGTTTTTCTAATACCTTGCTTACAACACTGGTCAGTGATACTGGTCGGTAGTTGAGAGGATTTTGTCTATTTCCTTTCTTGAATAAGGGGACTATATTTGCCTTTTTCCAAATATCAGGTATTTTCCCTTGACTCAAGGATTTCTTGAAAATTAAAAATAATGGTTTACTTAACTCCTTTGCACATTCTCCTAACACCCAACATGAAATTTCATCAGGACCACTTGCTTTTCCTTTGTCTAATCTACTTAACTCCTCCTGTATTACTTTTTCTGCTATTTGTATATCTGGTATTATGTGTGGACATGCGTGTTCCACATATTCCCTCTCAAAATTTTTTTCTTCTGTAAAAACTAATTGGAAATTCTTATTTAGTGCTTCACAAATATCTTTCTCTTGTGTATAAGTGATTCCCTCGTCCGTGATGGATTGTATTATATCTTTTACTTTGGTTTTGCTTCTGATATAGTTGTAAAACAGCTTTGGTTGATCACTACTTTTATTTATTATATCCTCCTCAAACTGTTTTTGGGCTTCCCTCCTTATTCTTGTATAGTCGTTTCTTGCCTGTTTGTAATTATTATACTATTGTGTCTTCTGTATCTATTCCACAACAAATCTCTTCTTTCATTTGATTTTTTACATTCTGTATTGAACCATTTCTGTATTTTCTTATCTGCTTCTTTGAGCTGTGGGATGTACTTCTGGACTCCTATTTCATAAAATTCACAAATTTTTTTATATACAGCATTTAAATCTTGTCCTCTAAGCTTATTTTCCCAATCAACTTCTAAGAAATACTTCTCTAGGTCTTGATAATTTCCCTATTTATAGTTTAGTCTCTTTTTGTAACTGTCATTGCTGTTTACTATGTCTTTTTTTTTTTTTTTTTTTTTTTTTGCCTATCGACCATTGAGGCCGGAGCCTCTGGTCATTAAGGCAGATATATATATATGTATATATATTGACACATATATACATATATATACAAACATATATATATACATACATACATACATACACACATCCATGCATATGAACATACACACTTTCATGCACACGTACATATATATATAATGTACGTGTGCATGAAAGTGTGTATGTTCATATGCATGGATGTGTGTATGTCATATGCTATCCTGAAGTTATAATTTAGTACTGCATGATCGCTTTTGCCGAGTGGAGGGTGATATATTAAACTGTCAATGTCATTTTCTTGCCTAGTAAATATTAGATCTAGCACTGAAGGTACATCAAGTCCTCTTTTTCTAGTGGTTTCCCTCACATATTGCGTTAAGAAAAACTCTTGTACGAGATCCAGGAGCTTTTGGTCCCAACAGCTTTCTTGGCTATTTATATCTAGAGTATTCCAATTTATATTTGTATTGAAATCCCCAGTTAGTATAATTCTTTCCGATTTCTCTTCCATTTTATGTAGCAAGGATCTTATACTTTGAATTGTACTCTCTGCCAGGTCCTCATATTCGTCTCTTTCCCATGTGTTTGATCTGGGTGGCATATACAAATTGGCTACAATTACTTTACCTTCAGATGTGTCGATCTCTACTGCAATCAGTTCTACTTGTGATGGTATATCTAGGTTTATTTCCTTGACTTTTAGATTTTTCTTAGTTAATAATATTATTATAATTCCTCCTCCTTTTTTTAAATTTCTGTCTCTTCTCCATATATTGTATTCCTCTAAGTTTAGTATGTCATTGGATATCCTTGGTGTTAATTTTGTCTCAGTTAGGCATATTATATGTGGTTCATTTTCTCTGACATAATCATTCATCTCTAGTAATTTAGATACCATTCCATCCACATTTGAGTACATCAACTTTATCATCTTGTTTATATACTTGTCATGACATGGTTCTACTAACTTCCTAGTTTTTCTTCCATCCTGTTTGTGTACCACTTTCGTACCTGCAATCCTATTACTTTGTAAAAAAAATTTCTTCTTGTCCTCTTCTGATCTTCCCTCATTTTTTGTTTTTGCTTCCTCCCTTTTCTCTTTCAGTAATTCCAGCTCCTCTTGTGTTAGACATCTTTTTATCCATACATTTTTGAACTCCTCTTTTTCCATAAGATTCTTTGCATTTTTTAGTATCTCTTCCACAGTGTTTACACTCTGGAAAGTCACCTTTAGAGGTCTTGTCTTGCTTTTCTCGTATTTCCCTAACCTTTTGTGTTCCTCTATGTCTTTACTACAGATTTCCTCTGATACTTCTTTCAGTAAGCTCATTACATTTGCCATCTCCTTTTTGTCTCTAGTGATTTTGTTTTTAATTTCTTCCTCTTCTATACCAGTGATTACTATTGATTTATTTATTTCTACTGAATCTCTGACTAACTTTGGATTGTTTTGGATTATTCTTTTCACTTCCTTTTTAATGTTTTTTCCTCCACCCTTGTTTCTAAGTCTTTCTTTACTTTCACCATTTCAGCATACGTGATTTCTACATCATTTTTGTAGCTTTGCACAGCTTCATTCACCTGTGTTATCTTCTCCTCAATATCACTGCTCTGGTCCATAAGACTGCTTGCTTGTCTAATTGTCTCTGTGTCATTTTTTTAACTCTTCCATAACACTCTCGTGATTAACTACTGTACTTCCCATTTCACTCACTTTCTTCCTAAGCGTATTCAATTCCACTGTTAGTTCACTGATGGTTGTGTCTTTCTTATTGGCCTCCCTTCCCAGTTTTTCTATCTCTTCCTTTTGCAAGTGCATTTGCTTCTTTATTTCATCAATTTCATTTTTGAAAGCCATTTCTAGTTTGTGTACACGTTCAACCAGTCTATTGTGAGTCTCCACTTCAACCAGTTCTTGGTAGAAATCATCATTTTGCTTTTTACTTTTATCCCTTTTCTTTTCCAAGTTTGTTTTACTGAAGTATGGATCCATTTTGTAATACTAAATGAACAGAGTGTGTACTTACAAAGTATGCACGCTTTCCCCGTGTTGCTGTAGTATAAACAAACCCAGCTGACTCAACGCATCGTGGTTCTTTGTTGTTTGACCCAGTCTTATTTAAACTTATTATTTCTTTTCCTTTTAATAATGAAAAATTATTTAGTCTAACCTGGTACAGAGCTTGACTCATTCAAAGATACTTATTTAGGTAATGCCTCTGGCCGTGTTGAGCTGGTATGGAGCGCCGGTAACCGACGTCTACCTCCGACGATGCCGTGTGTGTGTGTGTGTGTGTATCTGTTCCCATTATATCTCATGAACAGCTTGAGCTATCAATATAAAACCTCCAGGGTATCAAAATATGGCCAAAATCTTGGACGAGTTCGAAAATGGGCACTTGGGGTCAAAGGCAAGGCCACCAAAATGGCTGCCAAAGGTCAGCTAGTTTATATCGCCTTCCTTTAGCACCATTATATCTCATGAACGGCTTGACCTATCAACATGAAACCTTCAGGGTAACAAAAAATGGCCTAAATCTTGGACTGACCAACAGCATATTCTGGAAGGGGATTACCTTTCGACTCCCGAAAGCTTTTCTTCATTCTGGATGGATTAGTAAAGGTTGTATTTTATGCTATCAACTTTCTATGACACATGTATGAGCACTGAATGAATGGTAAGCCCAGCTAAGTATATTTGAGCAAGGATTTGCATGCTCCAACATGGAACATTCCATGGTAAAATTAGCTGCATTTGAGCATTGTATTTTTAACCAGGTATTAGGTATATACATCTTTTATTTATCTTACTTCTACGATGGAACACATTCTATCCATTTCTCCTTTCTCTGAAATCTCCATTCTAGGAGATTTCAATATTCACCACCACCTTTGGGTCTCCTCTCCTTTCACTGATCCACCTGGTGAACAAGCCTACACCTTTTCTATTCTTAATGACCTAGAGGAGCTTGTATAGCACCCTACCCGTATCCCTGACCACCTTGGAGAGAGTTCTAACATACTTGACCTCTTCCCTACAACTAATCCTTCTGCTTACATTGTTAATCTTTTCTCTCCGTTGGGCTCCTCCGATCACAACCTTATCACCTTAACCTGTCCTAACGCTCTGGTTCGGCCTGTGGACCCTCCAAAGAAACGTCGTCTGTGGCACTTTGGAACTGCGAATTGGGAGACCCTCAGGCAGTACTTCTTTGATTTTCCACAGAATGATTATTGCTTCCATGGCCAGGAGGCATCTGAGTGTGCCTTGCGCATTACGGAGGTTATTCTCTCGGGAATGGAAGCATACATTCCTTTCTCATTTCCTTTGATTAATGCAAGAAAGCCTTGGTTTAACCACGCTTATTCTAAAGCTGTCCGAACAAGGAGAGGGCCTATAAAAGGTACTGGAGAAAATCCACCCCAGAATCACATCTTTTATACGTTTCTGCCTGGAATCGTGCTAAGTCTGTTCTTCGCTCTGCTAAAAATAATTTCATCCGTACTAAATGCTCTCAACTCTCCAGCTCGAATTCTTTCTGCTCCATCTGGCACCATGCCAAAACTTTTCTAACAACTTTACCTCATCATCCTTCCCTCCTCTTTTGTACTCTGATGGCTCTGTAGCTATTTCTTCTACAGATAAAGCAGACCTCTTTGCTCAGACTTTCTCCTCCAATTCCACCTTAGACGATTCCTGTGCTGTTCCTCCATCACTTCCCCCCCTCTGACTTCCTTATGGGTGACATTAAAATATCTTCAGCTGATGTATTTTCTGCCATCACAGGACTCAGTACTAATAAGGCATATGGGCCTGATGGAGTCCCTCCTGTTGTTCTCAAGGACTGTGCTTCTGTGCTTACACCCTGCCCAGGCAAACTCTTTCGCCTTTGTCTGTCAACTTGTACCTTTCCTTCTTGCTAGAAGCCAGTCCCAAAGAAGGGTGACCATTCCCAACCCTCTAACTATCGTACAATTGTTTTAACATCCTGTATCTCAAAAGTTTTTGAGTCAGTTCTTAATAGAAAATTTTTAAAGCATCTTTCTTATCACAACCTTCTTTCTGATCGTCAGTATTGGTTCCGTCAGGGACGCTCCACTGTAGCGATCTTCTCACCTACCTTTCAGACACCTGGTCATCCTCTTTTTGGGACTTTGGCGAAGCTTTTACCATTGCACTTGACATCTCAAAGGCTTTCGATCGAGTCTGGCATAAATCTTTAATTTCCAAACTGCCATCTTACAGTTTCTATCCCTCTATCTGTGCCTTCATCTCTAGCTTCCTCTCTGGTCATTCTATAGCTGCTGCTGTAGACGGCCATCGTTCTTCTCCTAGATCTATCAACAGTGGTGTTCCTCAGGGCTCTGTCCTATCACCAACTCTCTTCCTTTTATTCATCAATGACCTTCTAAGCTGTACATCTAACCCTATCCACTCATACGCTGATGACTCCACCCTTCACCTTTCCATTCGGTTCCCGCAACGTCCATCTTAGCATTTACTTCAACAAACAAGGGATGAGGCTATGGCACACCTAATGTCTGACTTGGCTTGTATCTCTGACTGGGGTAAACATAATCTGGTTGCTATTAATGCATCGAAGACTCAGTTTTTACACCTATCAACGCGACAAAATCTTCCACAGGTATACCCACTAACGTTTAATAATATTCAGCTTAATCTTGCATCATCCTTGAACATGCTTGGGGTTTCATTTACTCGGGACTTATCTTGGAAAGATGATATTACATCTCTTGTAAATCTGCTTCCAAGAGATTAGCTGTGCTAAGCCGACTCCATTCCTTCTTTACCCCTGCACAATTGATGGCTCTATACAGGGATTTTATCTACCCCTGTGTGGAATACAATTCTCATGTGTGGAGAGGCTCCCCACATACAGATCTTCTCAATAGGGTGGAGTCAAAGGATTTTCGTCTCATGAACTCTCCTCCTCTTACTGACTCCCTTCAACCTCTGTCTCTTCGCCGCACTGTTGCATCTTTATCTCTTTTCTATCGCTATTTTACAGTGGTCACTGCTCCTCTGAACTGTCTGCATGCATTCCTCCACCTCTATGACGGGCGCATAGTACCTGTTTAGCAGCAAACTCTCATCCCTTTTCTGTCCAACTCTCTAATGCAAGAGTTAACCGTTACTCCCAGTCCTTCATTTATGCAACAGGTGAACTCTGGAACTGTCTCCCTCTGTCTGTATTTCCTGCTTCCTATAATCTCCAGTCTTTCAAACGCAGTGTGTCCAGGCATCTCGAAATGATCGGATCTTGAATTTGTCTCTCTCTTGTATTTTATTTTTCTCTTGAAAGGAACAATAATAGCGGGCTCACGGCCTTTGGTTCCTTCTTCCTCGCATAAAAAAATATCCCTGCTAAATAAAAAATGCAAGACAGTCATAAATGCAAGTCAGCCAGCCATAACCTTGTTATTTAAAATCCCCAATACACACACACACACGCACACAGATTCATTCATTCATTAAGTAGTTGAAAGTGCATTTTCTTAAAACTGCATATAATAATTTTTTTTTTTTTTTTTTTTTTTCCGTCCCTGTTAGTGTGGTGTGATTCCAAACTAACCCTTAGACTCCAGTATACCTTCAGGAAGAGTGTGTGTGCAACTGTGATGGACCTTCTGGAAGATGGTGGGATATTTTGAATTTTTTACAAGATTATCTCTGCCTATCTCTTGTTACGCTCGCTGAGGTGGTCGCCTGGATCCCTCCCGGGCTGCATAAGGTATTGCATTGCGCCCGTCCGAGTGTCACTGTCCTTCACAGAGTAAGGATAGAGCCATGCCCCTTTCAAACACTCATCCCACTTCCATCACTACCTAACAGGGCAGGAAGCAAGCCTAGCTGCCTGAGTGGTGCCACATACCCTCTAGTGACAACTCTGACAACATTTGCCAAAAGGGAGGTAGGAGTGAGGAGAAAACTGCAATAATTGGAGCACATCCTCCTGCCACTCTGGACCCTGCCTTGATTTCCCCTACCCTACCCTGCCTTTCCTTGACATTCATTTTCTTTCCTTAATTTACCCTCTTTCTTCTTACCCTACCCTGCATCTCCCTCCCTTTCCCTACCCTGCATCTCCCTACTCTACCCTGCCTTTCTGTACCATACTCTGCCTTTCCCTAACCTATCCTGGATCTCCTCACATTATCGTGCCTTTCCCTACCCTACCTTGCCTTACTCTAGCCTACCCTGCCATTCCCTACCCTACCCAGCATTACTCTAGCCTACCCTGCCTTTCACTAGCCTACCCTGCATCTCCCTACTTTACGTTGCCTTTCCCTGTCATACCCTACCCTCCTTTTCCCTAATATACCCTACCCTCCCTTTCCCTGTCATGCTTTGGTTTTTCCTATCCATCCCTGCATCTTCTTACCCGACACTACATATCCCTATTCTGTCCTGTCTTTCCCTACCCTACCCTAGATTTCCTTACTCTATCCTGCCTTTCCCTATACTACATTGCCTTTTCCTGCCTTGCTCTATGTTTCCTTACCCTCCCATGGCTTCCCCTGCTATGCCTTGCCTTCACCCACCCCACTCTGTCTTTTTCATACAAAGCAAACGCGAATGCTTCACGAGATAAAGTAAATACGCATAAAGACCCTGTTGGTGACAATGGCAAGTGACATAGTAGTGCGCTACACACTAGCAAATGATATGTGACGCTCAGTACGAAACTCTTCTGGTTTGCTATAGGATAGAGAAAGAAAATATCCTATGTTGTTAACTGGTGGTAGAAACTAAGTAAATAAATGACTACTTGGGTGTTAAGAGTTCCATTATTTTCTATCATGCGGCATCTCAGCATAATTATGTTACTTCACTATATTATAAGTGACACTGTAGTAGAAAGAGATAATAAGTGATGTATTATTTAGAAACAGCTGGGAATAAAAAGAAATCGATTTCTGCCACGACAGTTACAATTACGCTCACGTGGCGTATTACTGAGCTGCTTAAGAAATATATCTACTTGTATTTGGCAACAAATGTCTATATGAGTGACTATTGGGGTATTTAGGTAATTTTCATTTTTACATAAAATATACAACTTGAGGACTAATTTATCCATTTGGGCGTGAGAGAGGTTGGCCGCACCATGTTCTTTTCCCCCCAGGTGTTCAGCATAAATATTGGAAAACGAAATTAAACTTTATTCAAGTTGTCCTCAACTTTATTTTTTACATTTCCTTCTTTTGTAAGCTGCCCGCTGATCTCATAAGGTAACTAAAATAAGCCAAACCATCCCATACATGGGACTTTCAACATAACTCTGCCTTCCGTACAAAATATTTCAAGATAAAATATACTATTCCTTGACAAAAAGGAACAACTATTCTTTTTCGAAACCAGTGAAAGAAACTCAGCTCAGTCTTTCTTATTTTCATACACCCAAAAGTTTTGAATAACTATTGCTAGTGTAATACCAAAAAAATTTGTTACAAAAATTATGTAAATGTAACATACTGTAGTAGACTACTTCACCTAAGAAATGTGGAAAGTGACAGAACAATTGCTCTTTTTATTGAGGTATAAGTTTACCTTGCACTTTATACACATGATTTTTGTTGTATCCCTGCACCCTGGCCTTTTGCTCATCCTTCTTATTTCTCCCTCAGAAGGCCAGTGACCAACCTGATCACATCGAATGGGTTTATTGGGCAGGGTTTGCTTTGGCTTTCCTACTTTGGGATTCTTGCCTCTGCTCTCTGAAAGGGATGGCCCCCCTCTTTTGAGTCTGAAAATTTTCTTTCTTTCATGAATAGAAATGAAACTTTGAGTTATAAGGACGCCAATGGTAGGACTTCTGATCTTGGCAACCGAAGGTTGCCTGCATCTCCTCTATACAAGAGCCATCTGTTCACTATAAGCATATCTACCATAGTGGAATATCAGCCGATGGTAATTTTTCTTTGACCTTATGTTTATTCTGTACAGAGCTATTAGACAAACTGCCAAATAACACCTCCCATTGAGCTGTTGTACCGGCTGATAACGTCTGGACATTGAACTTCAATCTTATGATAGAGCTTGCTGTCATACCTGGAAACTGTCAAATGTTGTCACCAGATTGACTGTTCTGTTATACAATTCGACATAGGTAACATCAGCATCAGAAAATATTGTTTTTACTGCTGCACATAAGCCCCTGACCTTTTTCATTAGCTCTTTTTCTGCATCTACCCCTTTCCTTATGCCAGGTAAGCATGGTAAAAGTACTGTCCCACAGCACCAACTACCTCTGCTCACAAGGTATGTTATCAAAGGCAAGGAGTTAAACCAATTATCAGAAAATAATAAATAGTTAAAGTGTGAAGGAATTACTTGGGATAAATGTAGTACAGTTAGAAATTGTCTTGAGGTCTGGTAATGCAGGATCATCTACATGATCAATCTTTCCTGTATAGGGCATAAAATCTTAAGTCATATCCTCACTGTCTGCTAAAACAAGCAACTTATAGCTCCGTTTGTGTGGCTTACTTGGGACATAATACTTCAGAGAACTGTGCCCTTTGAAGGGTACCATTTGTTCATTAATGA
Organism: Coenobita brevimanus; assembly: GCF_032717465.1. Classification (NCBI taxonomy): domain Eukaryota; kingdom Metazoa; phylum Arthropoda; class Malacostraca; order Decapoda; family Coenobitidae; genus Coenobita; species Coenobita brevimanus. The sequence continues at coordinate 32,648,948 of NC_136986.1, forward strand.
ATAAATTTTGTATCACAGGAATTGGTTGATACTTAGCAACGTGATCCACCAATGAACGCACTTTTAAAAGCTTATCAGTGTTACCGCCAGGGTTTGTATCAAGTCTGGTGTTATCTACCATATGAAACTTGGTCTTGATCTCTTCCCAGCAGTTACGGCTCATCACATCGGCTACAACATCTCTAAGGGGACTTAACTCCCTAGACCAATGCATCCTAACATTAGGCAACTTACTAATGGAAAAATTAATGCATAAACCTAGCCACCGTTCCAATGCACTACGATATAAGTTCATGGGTTGTTTGGGATTGATCAGAACAACAAAGATCTGTCTGTGCCACAATAACATCTAGGAGGCCATTATCAAGGAACCTACGTACATATTCAACTGGCTGATGCAAATTATCTGTAAAACAAAGTTGAGGACCAAGATATTCGTGGATTGTTGTAGTATCATCAGTGTCAACATGTAGCTATACTGATACAGTCCTCCTTGATGCAGCCCAAGATGTCCTTGAAGACGCTTAACCCGTCACGCCCCGAGGTTTTCCGCACCTCCGACATCCCCCAGTCCCGAGGTATTTTTGAAAAAAATTTTTTTGGCTAAAACCTTTGCTTTTGGTGAGAAACATCGAAAATTCATAGAGAAATCGCTCACCTGAGGTTTAAAATACCCAATCCAGGTAGGAGTTCCTCCTTATCTGACTGGGTTTTCTAACATGCTGGCACCAAAGAAAACGAGTTCTATGGGAGGGTAACTATTTTATCCACTCATAAACGGTATTTATTTATTTACTTGGTACGAATGTATATGTAGTATGAGAGTATATTGGTTTTCAAGCAGTAATAAAGGCATTATAAGCATTGTTTCACTCACTAACTAATCACCATACCTGACCTTTTTTTGCCACATTACCTGATCATTATTTCTGGCTGTTTCTTCTTCTAATGCTATGTAAACATTGTCCTCCACACTGTCATCGATTGGGGAATCACTCTGGCCCTGAATATCTTTACTAGCCAGGTCACTGGTAACAGGTCCTTTGCCAAGACAATGGCGTGAGGGGGGGAGGGGGGAGGTTATGTGGTGTAAGGCATTGTCCCTGCTTGGCATCTTGTAGAGGAATAGAGGAAGGTGTCCCCTGTATACATACGAAAAATCACGCTCGAAACTTGAAACTTGTGCAAATTAGGGACCTTGCAATTGCACGACGTACTGGTACGTCGCCGGGACTGGCAAATGCAAATCGTTGCAACGTACCCATACGTCGACGGGACGGGGCGGGTTAAGATGTACTTTCATCCCTGTCTGAATAGCATTAACTTGTAGCACAACAAAGTCACTCATCAAAGGACCGTGAAATATTAACAGCTGCTTCATCAAGAGTGGATCTGTCACTGAAGAGTATTGCATCAACTTCGGTGTCTGTGGATAAACACAAAGTTGAGACTAGAAGTGTATGGTGACAACGGTACTGCAGTATGAAAATACATAACATTGCATGAAGAATCATTCATTTATGATAGCTATAAATAATCAATTGTTTCTCTGCCGGTTCTACGGCTGCTACAAGGATACACGAACATAAACCTACCGTCTTCAGCACAACCTTCTGTAAGACTTTCTGGCTGAGAACCTGGATTATCTGGATCCTAATCAGATTCCAAGTCACTCTCTACTTTATCAAGCGCTACCACTTGTACATTAGCATGATGTAGTTTCTGATGTCCAATGCCATAGAACAAAGTCTTCGAAAAACCTGTGAAAAAACAAAAATGGCTCACTGAAAGAAAAGCCAAATGAGATTATCCATCATCCACTCACTCAATGTAGAGTGATGCCATATGAGCTCTACACTGAGTGACAAGCCAAATGGTTTCCTGTACCCAGGAAACCATTTACTACGCTGGGTGGTAATCATATAACTGAGGTTTCTGGCAGGGTTAAGTGTCCCCCAGATTCCCCTATCTAAAATCATTTAATCATGGCAGTCGTTTCAGACAGCCTCAGAGGGCCCAATACCTGCCCAGGGGCCCAAACAAATGGGCAGACTAGCGTGGCCATGTGGAATGTGAGAGGAGTGAATGAGGAGAGGAAGAGGGTGGACGTAGTGAATGTGTCCAAGAGTGCGAGATATGCTGTGATGGCACTGTGTGAAACGAAGATGAAAGGAGGCGAAGTCTAGGAGTGGGAAGGTGTGAAATGTGTAAGATTGGGAATGAATGGGAGAGGAAGATGTAAATAAGGAGTTGCTTTGTTGATCAATGAAGTGTGGCAGAGTGGAATGAGAGACCACAAATGTGTCAGCTCGAGGTGTATGTCAAGTTCAAGTTTGAGAAGGTGAAAGTGGCAGTTATTGTAGCATATACACCGTGTGAGGACAGGAGTGAGAGAAAGAAAGACAGGTTTTGGGATGAGATGGGTGAAGTAGTGGGAGAAATGCCCAGGAGCTATTAAATGATTGTGATGGGGGATATGAACGGAAGAGTAGGCACTGGTCCAGAGGATGACATAATGGGTTGTTATGGAGTACCAGGAGAAAATGATAATGGGAATCGACTAAAGGATATGTGTCAGGAGAGGAGGTTGTGCATTTGTAATTCGTATTTCAAAAAAAAAAGATGGACATAAATATACATGGTATAGAGGAAACAGGGATCGTGTTGAAAGAAGCCTGATTGATTATGTGCTCGTAGAGAGGTCGATGATGGGAATGGTTGCTGATACGAGGGCTGTGAGAGGACAATGTGGAGGTCTGTCAGATCAAGCTCAGAGGAGTGAGGTGGATCAAGAGAGAGAGGAGCAGTCAGGGTGAAAGACTGAAAATTGAAAAGCTGAGGATCAAAGAAGTGGCAGATGAGTACAGGACCAAAGTAGAGGACGAGTTAGAATCAGTGAACTGGAATGAGTGGGATCTGGACAACCTGTGGAATGCATATAGGGACTGCTAAGTTAGGAATGCTAAAGAGGTGTGTGGTGTGGCAAGAGTATCAACAAAAGAGAAGGGTACGGCATGGTGGGATGAGGAGGTTAAGAGAGCAATGGAGGAAAAGAGGAAGAAGTGTCTAAAGTGGTTACAGGATAGGGGTTCAGTTGAAATAAGAACTGAGTATATCGAGAGCAAGAAGCACGTAAAGAGACTGGTGAAGAGGAAAAAGAACGAGGTAAATGATGATCTAGGATGAAAAATGACTGCGAACTACTCTGAAAATAGGAAGTTATTCTGGAAAGAGGTGCGGAAATGTAGAAGTGAAAGCGAAAAGAAATGTGATAGTGTGAAGGATGCAGGTGGTAGGTTACTAATCCATGGAGATGAAGTAAGGATCAGATGGAAAGAATATTTTGAAAGACTGATGAATGGGAAGAGAGAGAGCAGAGCGGCTGTAAACATGATTGGTTTTGGGGGTGTGCAGAGAAGGAATGCAGTGCCTGGAGACGTGACACTTGCACAGGTGAAGAGCGCTATGAAACAGCTGAAAAATGGGAAAGCAGCTGGGGTTGATGAGGTGTATGCAGAGATGCTTAAGTGTAGTGGAGAGAGTGGAATAAAGTGCTTGTTGGAGATATGTAAGATCGCATAGATGAGTGAAACTGTGCCTGCAAAGTGGTAAAAGGCTGTGATTGTACCCTGTACAAAAATAAAGGTGAGCGAAGTGAGTGCAAGAATTATCGTGGCATAAGTTTGTTGAGTGTGGTAGGGAAGGTATATTGAAGAATTATTATAGAGAAAGTAAGAGAGATATCAGAAGTCCTAGTGAGTGATGAACAGGGTGGCTTTAGGAGTGGCAGAGGATGTATGGATCAAGTATTTGCAGTGAGACAGATAGCAGAGAAGGATTGTGAGAAGGACCATTAGGTGTTTATGGCATTAATGGATCTGGAAAAAGCATTCGACAAAGTAGACAGTGAGGGATTGTGGAAATTTTTGCTCATGTGTGGTGTAGATGGTAAGCTGTTAGGTGCTGTCAAGAGTTTTTATGATGGTAGTGAAGCATGTGTAAGGGTTAATGGGCATCTAAGTGAATGGTTCATGATCAGTGTGGGTGTGCGACAAGGTTGTGTGATGTCCCCATGGCTGTTCAATATTTTTATATATGGATGGGGTGATGAGAGAACTAAAAACACGAGTAATGGAGAGAGGGATGGCGTTGGTAATGAATGGTGATAGATGGAATATCTCAAATTTGTTGTATGCTGATGATGCAGTACTGCTTGCAAGTACTAGACAAGAACTTGGTAGGCTAGTGCAGAATTTTGCTGATGTCTGTGAGCGTCGTGCCTTGAGAGTAAATGTAGAAAAGAGTAAAGTGATGGTTACTGAGAGAGAAAGTGACTCCCAGTATAATGTTGCAGTGAATGGAGAGAGACTGGAATTGGTGAGAGAGCTCAAGTACCTGGGTACAGTGATAGAAAAGGGAGGAAAATGTGCAAAAGAAGTTGCAAGTAGAGTGACACAAGGAAGAAAAGTGGCTGGTGCAATGAAGGCCTTGATAAGAAACAGAGGCTTGAGTGCTGCAGCCGCACGAGGCTTGCATGAGGGAGTGTTAGTGCCAACTCTAATATATGGGTGTGAGACTATGGTGTGGCATGAAAATGAAAAGTCAAGAGTAACAGCAGTGGAGATGGGACTGCTGAGGAATGTATGTGGAGTACAGAGGGTGGATAGGATACGAAATAATGTGATTCGTGAAAGGTGTGGAGTGAGGAAGTCGGTGGACACCAGAATCGAAGAGAATGTCCTGAGATGGTATGGTCATGTGGAAAGAATGGAAAACAATAGACTGGTGAAAAAGGTATACCTGAGCGAATTTGAAGGAGGGAGGAGGCGAGGTAGGCCAAGGAGAAGGTGGAGAGATATGGTGGATGAGTGTGTGAGGAAGAGAGGTTTGGAAGTCGCTGAGGCTAGGGAACTGACAAGAGATCGAGCTGGCTGGATGAATGTTGTGAGAAGTGCATGATCAGGGATTTTGGCACCCCTTGTGAGCGTGGCAGCGTCCGGATTGACTCAATCGGATACGTTTGTGTGAAGCTGCAGAATGTGGTGAATGTTTTTTTTGCGTATCCGGTAGAGCCAGGATTCCGGGAGCTTGAATGATGAGTGAATGGAAGTGTGGCCTATTTGGATTGGGTAAGTTTGTGCTGTCTGGACATTGCTACTCCTCATCCTGCCCTTGGGTAGGAAAGGAGGTCCGGATGATGATGATGATGATGATGATGATGATGATGACGATGATGATGATTATAATAATAATAATAATAATAATAATTATTATTATTATTATTATTATTCGTCCACTTGGGCAGTAAAGGGTAGGCAAGTATAGCTCTGCCATGCCTTACCTTTCCTTAGCGTACCCTGCCTTCCCCCTTTTTAATGCAAGGAAGAAGGAACCAAAGGCCAGAAACCAGCAAGATTGTTCCCGCCAAGAAAAAACAAAAACAAGATAACAGAGAGCCAAATTCAACATCTGTTCATTTCGAGATGCCTGGACACACTGCATTTGAAAGACTGTAGGTCATAGGCAGTGGTAAATGCTGACAGAGGGAGACAATTGCAGAACTGACCTGTTGCATAAATGAAGGAGTGGGAGAAATGGTTAACTTCTGCAATAGAGAATGGGACAGGAAAGGGATGACAGTGTGTTCCTAGAAGATGGGTGCTATGTGCCCGCTGTAGTGGTGGAATGATGCAAGCAGACAGTTCAGAAGAGCAGTGATCACTGAAGTAGCGATAGAAAAGAGCTAAAGATGCAACAGCGTGGAGAGGAGACAAAGGTTGAATGATGCCAGTAAGAGGGGGAGAATTAATGAGACGAAAAGCCTTTGGTTCCACCTTGATGAGAAGAACTCCTCCCCACATATGAGAGTTGATCTCTACACGAGGGCAAATAATAGCCATGTATAATGTCAACAGCTCTTTAGAGGTAAAGAAAGCATGCAGTTGGCTTAGCACACTCAATAGCTTGGACGTAAATATTAATGGAGAGATAATATGATCTCTCCAAGATAAATTCCAAGAGAATGAAACCCCACGTGTTTCAAGATGATGCAGGATTTGGTTGGACATTGTTAAATATTTGTGGATATTCCCGTGGGAGATTCTGATGGCAGAAAGATGTAAGAACTGAATTTCTGAAGCATTAAAAACACCAAGATTACTTTCCCCCCAATCAGATACTTAAGCCACGTCAGACATTAGGTGTCCATTAGCCTCATCCCTTGTTTGTTGAAGTAACTGCTGAGATGGACGCTACAGGAAGCGAATGGAAAGGTAAAGAGTGAAATCATCAGCGTATGAGAGGATAGGGTTAGATGTACAGTTTAGAAGGTCGTTGATCAATAGAGTGAAGGGAGTTGGTGATAGGACATAACCCTGAGGCACACCACTATTGATGGCTCTAAAAGAGTGATGGCCGTCTACAACAGCAACTACAGAACTACAAGAAAAGGAACTAAAGATACCGGCACAGACAGAAGGATAGAAACCGTAAGAAGCCAGCTTGAAAATTAAGGATTTATATCACACTCCATCGAAAGCCTTAGAGATGTCAAGTGCATTGGCAAAGCTTTCACCAAAGTCCAGAAAGGAGGATGACCAGGAGTCTGAAAGGTAGGTGAGAAGATCGCCAGTGGAATTTCCCTGGCGGAACCCATACTAACGACTGGAAGGAAGGTTGTGATAGGAAGGGTTAAATTTTTTTTTTATTAAGCATAGATTCAAAAAGTTTTGAAATACAGAATGTTAAAGCAATTGGGCGATAGCTAGAGGGCTGGGAATGGTCACTTTTCTTTGGGACAGGCTGAACGAGAGCAAACTTCCAGCAAGAAGGAAAGGTACAAGTTGCCGAAGGCGAAATAGTTTATCTAGGCAGGGTGTAAGCAGAGAAGCACAGTTCTTGAGGATAGGAGGGACCCCATAAAGCCTATATGCTTTGTTAGTATTGAGGCCAGTGATGACAAAAATTACATGACAATTTAATGTCACCCATAGGGTAGTCAGAGGGGGTTATGATTGAGAAACAGCACCAGAATCATCTAAGGTAGAATCAGAGAAAGTCTGAGCAAAGAGTTCTACTTTATCATTAGAAGAAACAGTTACAGAGCCATTAGAGTAGAAAAGAGGAGGGAAGGATGATGAACTAAAGCTATTGGAAGAGTTTCTGACAAAGAACAGGAAGAATTTGAATTGGAGATTTCAGAGCTTTTAGTACAAATAAAATTATTTTTAGCAGAGCGAACTACAGACTTAGCAAAATTCCGGGCAGAGACATAAATGAGATGAGATTTAGGGCAGGGTTGGCCATGGTTCCTTTTGTAGGCCCTCTCCTTTTTTGTGGACAGCATTTGAACAAGCCAGATAAAACCAAGTTTTTTTTGCATAGGTCACAGGATAACAGAAAGCAATGTATGCTTCCTTGCCTGAGAGAGTAACCTCTATATTATGCAGGACACACTCAGATGGCTCTCGGTCATGGAAGCAATAATGATTCCAGGGAAAATCAAAGAAGTACTGTCTGAGGGCCTCCCAATCACCAGCTCCAAAGTGTCACACCTGTTGCTTCTTAAAAGGGTCCACAGGCCTTCCTTGAGCAATAGGATTAAGAAGGTCATTTGAGTGATGCTAAAAACCGCTTAATTGAGGGTTAAAACACTAAATATGCATGAAAGCTACAAAAAATGCAAGTTGAAGGAACACAGATAAGGTGATAAGGCCGTGATTGGAGGAGCTAACCATAGAGGGATTGATTGTGAGTAAAAGGTCAAGTATGTTGGAAATCTCCAAGTCAGTCAGGGATATATGTAGGGTACTGTAGAAAAAGCTACTCTAGGCCACTGAGGATAGAAAGATGAAGGGCTGTTCACCAGGTGGATCAGTGAAGGGAGAGGAGAGCCAAAGTTGGTGGTGAACATTGAAATCTCCTAGAATGGAGATTTCAGAGAAAGGAGAAATAGATAGGATGTGTTCCATCCTAGTAGTAAGATAGTCAAAGAATTTTTCATAGTTTGTAGAATTAGGGGATAAGTATACACCACAGATATAATTAGTCACAGAATGATAGGAAAACCGAAGCCAGAGAGTAGAAATTTCAGAAGAATCAAGTTCAGGAACACGAGAACAAGATATGTCATTGGTACAAACAGTATACACAACAACCACCTTTGGCTTTGAAATGAGCAAAGAGAAAGTAGGAGGATACAGAGAGGGTTTGCTGTCAGTCGCCTCAGACAGCTGAGTCTCAGTTAGGAAGAGAAGGTGAGGTTTTGAGGAGGAGAGGTGGTGTTCAACAGAGGGAAAAGTATAGGAAAGCCCGTGAATGTTGCAGAAATGAAGAAGTGAGTCAGACAGTGTTCCAGGCATTTTGCTGGGTCGTCACCGGGAGAGGGGCAGGTGGTGGGGTTTTGATGGTCATCCCCCCCACCTTTGGGACTCCGAGGCTTGGTTTGTTGATGGCATTTATTTATTTATTATTTGTGTTTTGTTGAGATGTTGAATAGGAAGTGAAGTGTGTAATGTTTATGTAGTTTGGTGTTGACGGAGAAACTTGTATTGGAGAGCAGGCTGGCCTACTCTGTGTTACTGAAACACTGAAAAAGTTCAGCAAAGTGGGATGGTCAGGAGCAAGTCCCGAGGGTTGATGAAACGAGAGCTCCAGCCCTCCCTGTCATCAGCATTCCATTCGCCTCGGGAGTACCACCCTGCTTGGCTGGTGCTACAGTCTACTCCGTTTTAGGCCTAACGTAGTTATAGGCTAAATATTACTTTCTATCGATCTATCTATTGCCAGACGCCTCAATCCCGTTTGGGGTGGCCACAAACAAATCGCCTCCAAGTCGCCCTGTCCCCCGCCATTTCACTGCCCTGCTCCCAACTCACACCTCCCTCTCTCATATACCTTTCCACCCCATCCCTCCACCTCGTCCTCGGCCTCCCCCTCCCTCTTCCCCCCTCCACCTCACTCACATACACTCTCTTCGTCAGTCTTTCACCCTCCATCCTCTCCACATGGCCAAACCACCTCAGTGTGTTCCTCATAACGCTTCCTATCACATCCACATCAACACCACAATGCTCCTTTATATTCTCATTCGTCAGCCTGTCTCTCCATGTGACTCCACAGGCTCCTCTTAAATAACTCATTTCCACTGCTCTCACTCTTGACTTGTGTCCTTCCAACAACGTCCAAGCTTCACTTCCATACGTTAGAGTTGGTATCACAATACTGTCATGTAGTAACTTTTTCACTTCCATACTCACTTCCCTGTTTCTTATCACTGCTTTCAAAGAACCAGCAACTTTTCTTCCCTGCTGTACCCTTTCAAGCTCTTCACCCTCCAAACCTCCATCCTTTTTAGTCCGACTATTTTCCCTGTGGTTAAATGCACTTCCTTGTGTTTGGTTGCTCTGTAAGTGGGAAATGTCAGTGGAGGAAGCTTTCAGTCTTAACCTTTTGTTTTTTTCATTAGGAGAGCTGGCATCTTCATAGTTCCTTTAAGTATGGACCGTAAGTTCTTTAGAGCTTCTTCTTTACCAAGTAATTCTCTCTCTCTCTCTCTCTCTCTCTCTCTCTCTCTTCCTTTTTCACAGCCCTGTATCGTGCATCTTCCTTCCCTCCTTGACTTTCCTCTTCATTTCCTTCCTTTACCTCTCTGTATTTACTTCCCCATCCACCATACAGACTGAGCTCCAGCCAGTGCGGAATGGTGCAAGGTTTCCGAGAAAAAGGAGCATCACTGCAGTAACTACATACAATAAATTTCAGATTACTGGAGAAGTAAAATAAGAGCCCCATGAAGCACTGGTTGTGGAGGACTCAATCATCCGTGGTCAGTTGGCGGAATTTTGTGTCAGGGCACCCTCTACACGAAAGCGATTTTATATTCCCAGTGCAGGAGAAGATGGCGTAACAGAGGCTGAGGATGACGTTTTTGAGAATGCAGAAAATGACAGCCTTGTTTTTATTCATACAGGTACTAATGATGTTGTGCAAACCCAGCCGGAGAAGCTGATGGAGAAATACAGGAAGATGATTCGGGTATACAAGGAGGAAACTAACAACAGGCATACTCTCAAGGACTGATGCAGCAAATGTCATCTTCAGTAAAGCAGGCAGTATACATAACAAAGGTCAAATCACTTTGCTTGCGTGAAGTTCATCAATACATAGAACCACTTTTACGAGCAGCAAACGCTATTTGCGAATGATGGACTATATCTGAACGCCGTCTTCTCTGCCCGTATCGGTCGTTTACTTAGTGATGCAGTACGCTTTAGCTGGAGAAAAGGCAATCTTCACTTGAGGCGAACGTAGATATCAGACTATCTGATAAATCAATAGGTAATGGAAGCTCTCCACATCAGAAAGGAAACAAATTGAAGTTCGTCTTGTAAATATTTGTTGTATGCCTATTTAAAGTTTCTGGTTTAGATGCTCTTGTCTTTACTGAAGCTTATGATGTAACTGGTATAACAGAATTGTGACTAAATACTGAGCAAAGCTATTTTCTAGCGGAGCTTAATTTACCAGGCTATCACATTTTCGGTAGTGAAGGGAAGAGTAGAGCAGGGAGCAGTGGTTGTTATATATTAAATCAGGATTTCATCCAGCTGCAGTTATCATGCCATGTATTGAAAATATTGACACTAATTCGGCTTGGAAATGAATCTTGTCATAATATCACACTTGCATTAATTTGTTGTCCACCTGGTCAGTAACTCAACGTTGACAATGAAATCTACAGTCAAATCGCCGAAATCTCTTAATGCAAAGCGCCGTAATATTGGTAATTTTAAAATACCAATTCTGAAATGGGGAGAAGCCCTATCCTCACACACAGGGTTAGATCTATATACAAACTTGCAGGAAAGTTCAATGCATCAGTTTGTAAATTACCAGACACGTGGACCTCAAATCCTAGATCATGTCTTAGTCACATCAGAAAATTTAGTGCATAACATTATTGTGGGAGAAGAATTAAGTACAAGTGACCATAGCATAGTTACATTCAACATTAAATTCAGTGAAGACAATGTCAACACTAATTACTAGAAAGTGGCCAAGTATAAGATGGTTAATTTTAACCACTTAAAGGCAGCTGTAGGTGTGCGTGACTGTTATCGCACTGTCGAAACTTTAGATATCAATAATGCATAAAAATTTTTAACAAAATTATCAACAAAGTAAAGTTATGTATTGCAGTGTGCAACAGAAGGCCTGCCCAAAATTCTAAACCAAGATGGTGGAACTCCAATATTACACATTGTCTGATAGCAAAAAAAATCTTGCATACAATAATTATAATACCACAGAGTCAAAACCAGTAAAACAAATATAATGCTCTTCAGTGGAAAGCTAAATAATTAAATAAATCAGTAAGAAAAACCTTGAGGCTTATATTGCCAGTATCAGTATATCAAATCTCAAAGAATTTTTCAGTTATATAAGAAAAAAGACAACGCCAACAAGCGGACTCTCAATCACAGATAACAGAGAGCACAGTGATGATGAAACTAAGTTGATGAACATTCTTAATACTTTCTTCACGTCAGTATTTGCAATAGAAAATAAACATATGGTTCCCGCAGTTTCCCCAGTTCTTATAGTAGAGGGCAACATAATCAACTCTATTACAGTTAGTGATTGCAATGTACTACCTGTAATTAGCAAATTAAAGTAGAATAAAACACCGGGACCGGACAAAATATATCTTTGAGTATTAAGGGGTTATCAAAGTTTTATCGGAACTTTTTAACTTACCACTAAAGAGCAGTAAGGTGTCACAGGAATGGAAGCTTCCAAACATAACCCTGATTTTCAAAAAAGGGTAACAAAGCATAGCCAGAATACTGCCCAGTTAGTTTAACATCAGTGGTTTGCAATTTGTTTGAAACTATTATCAGATACAAGTTTGTGAGACACTTAGAAACAAAAAATCTCATCAAAGATTCGTAACGTAGTTCTCGGAATAATCGCTCTTGCCTCACGAATCTGTTGGACTTTTTGAACGATACATTGAACATGAACGCGAGACTAAATCTGTTGACGTAGTCTGCCTCAATTTTCTAAAGGCTTCTGGCAGAGTTCCACACAAATGACTCCTTCAGAAGTTATAGGCATGTGATTTCAGTGGCAGTGTGCTCAGGTGGAACGAAAATTTGCTCACCGGGTGAAAGCAAAGAGCTGTTATGAATGGAAAATAATCAGCCTGGATAAACATTACAGTTTGAGTGCCACAGGGTTCAGAGTTAGGTCTTATTCTTTTTATATTAATGATATTGATGAAGGATTATTTTGTAAGATTTCAAAATTTCCAGATGATACTAATGTCGGTAACAGGGCAGATACAGCGCTGCAGGGGCAGGCAGTCGAGAGTTATCTTGATCAACTGTTTAATTGGGCCCAAACATGGCAAATGGATTTCAGTATTGACAAATGTATAATGCTAAACACAAGCAGTAAAAACGTAAGGACCAGTTATAATGTGAATTATGTCCTACTTGTTAGGGTAAACCATGAAAAAGCCTTATGACTTATAATAACAAATAATTGGAAACCAAGCATGCAATGTACAGAAGTTGTTTAAAAACCCAGTTAACTGACTGTATTATAGGTAGAGCATTTGAATATAAATCTGAAAAAGTCGTCCTTGCTTTGCAGGCTATAATTCCTTATTAAGCCCGTATTTGGGGTATTGAATTCATTTCTGGTCACTGTATGATGAAAAAAAAGTAGAAGGGGTACCCGGCATTGCCTTGGTAAAACACTATGATCGTGCATTACCTATGACCCTAGATGGCCACTCCTTGTGGGAGAAGACCCTCAGGTTCCCATTTTATCCTTGGGCCCATTTCCCAAGGATTATATTCGCCATGGACCTATTCTTACCGTGGACCTATATTCTCACCACCCACCAACCCTGCCCACCCATCCCACCATTCCATCTACCCATCTGCCCTGCTGCAGCAAATAATATGGCTATAGAAGTAACAATATTCTACGGTGATTGGCTACCATCTTTTCACCGTGTTGACTTGGGTATTTCTGATTAATTATAATCTTGGCCATCAGAGGAGCCACTTTAGCTTAAGTAATGTACTGTACATGTTTAAAACGTTTAAATTCATTGTGGGAAGTGACACTAGTCACAGCTGTTGAAAGAGTTCTATATGCATCCCCCTTGATTTCCATAGAGGACAGACAGACAGGCAGACAAACTCTCTCTCTCTCTCTCTCTCTCTCTGTGCAGATATGAAACTCCACGGAAATGCACCACAGCATTTAGTGTCATATACGATATGGACGTGTGTTAGTTTACAACATTTTTGTAACCGTAGGCCGATTGTACCCGGTTTCCTAACGCATTATTTAAGTTGGCGCATTTTAGGTACGTTGATTCTAAATTTCTTGCGCTGTAATGCACCGTTTCGTCTAATCTGAGGGTACAAACAGACAAAAAGGTTAACAGAATGGGAATATTAGTAGTATTCGCTTAATTATTGCCTTTGGCGACCTCTGCTCTATGTCAAAAGGCCAGAAATGAGTCATAACTGGGGAACCAGTGACCCGATTGGACTGGAAATTGTTTTATTCTTCAAGTTAAAGCATTTTAACAGTACCTTGCTCTAACAAAAAATGTGCTACGTTGCGCCCGTTTTGCTGTGTTACGTTAACAAACCAACAAACAAACAAACAGAAATCAGATCATTATAATGTAGATATAGATATGGAGAAACTTGAGAGAGTACAGCAAAGAGTGACAAAGATCATACCTAGACTGAGAAATACACCATACGAGGAGCGATGCCCAGAATCTCTTTAACTAAACGGAGGTTACAAGGAGGTTTAATTCAAGTATTAAAATATTCAAAAGACACGATAATATGGCCATTGATTAATACTTCACAGCTGCTTCCTCAAGCTATACTAGATGTAATGGGCATAAAATTATTGGCAAACGATTTTAGTTACATGAAGCTAAGTATTTTTCCCTTGATAGAACTGAACTGTACATATATGGAACAAACTGCCATCAAATGTAGTAAACTGTGATGCAGTACTAACCTTTGAAAATCGTTTGGATAAGTATATGTCATCTAACTCCCAGCTAAGTATGTTGACTCCTGAACAACACATTATTGTGTATGTTGTTTTTTTCTTCTTCCTTTTCAGAGCCTGGCAGATGCGATCGCAGAACAACATCGATGAGCACTGGTGACTTAATGTTATCCATACTTTTAGGGAGACACTGTTGAATAATTTTTCATTTCCCTCCCTCCTATGAAATTCCCACGACAGGTTTACTATGGTGCGTGGTGGGCCTTCGCACTATTTCCTGCCGGCTGCAGCTGGAAAGTTTGGTGGCCAGAGGGGGAACCTTCCTGCTCTTCTTTCCTTGTATTTATCTGATAAGTTAGTTTTGTTAGTTATAACCTTCCCTACGAGAGGACCAAAAGGTCTGTTGCTGTTTGCTTTCCTCTGTACTCCTTTGTACTTTGTACACACACACACACACACACACACACACACACTCTCTCTCTCTCTCTCTCTCTCTCTCTCTCTCTCTCTCTCTCCCTCCCTCTCTCTCTCTCTCTCTCTCTCTCTCTCTCTCTCTCTCTCTCTCTCTTTATATTCATTACATTACATTACATTATATATATATATATATATATATATATATATATATATATATATATCGTCACCCTCATAAAGAAACTGTAATTTTCTCTACTTTTCGGGAAATCGAGAAAAACCAGTCTCATTTTCTTAACTTTCAGTGACTTTGGCAGAAACTTGAGGCGCATTTTAGACCACTCACACCCTAGACCTGGCAAAGGCAGCTATACCAATAGGTGCGCCACGTGATGAAGGATTGATTTAGGCAAAAAAACAGAAATCGCCGAAGAATGACTTAGGCAGTTTTTCTTTATGAAGGTGACGATATATATATACGTTCGTCATCACCTGAACTTTCATTCCTACTGCTTCAGCCTTTCCTATCTCTTTTTTTTTTTTTTCCACCATTTCTATTTTCTCTGCGCCTCCTTTTTCTTCCATATTTTCATCCATGTCTTTTTTCTCCGACTTCCTTCCTTCTCTCCCTCATGTCTCTCCATGTTATCTGTGCTTCAATGGATCCCTCCTTAGTTCTCCCTCTTCCCTTTATTTCTACCCCTGTACCTTTAGTTTCCCTCTTTCTCCGAATTTCACATGTTCTCTTTCTCCCCGTCATCTCTCATTTTAAAATTATACATGTGCGTTCTTTAAATCCTTTTTCCCCTTGTTTCTTTCAGTTCAGTCTATTTCAGTTTCTCTCCCTTTCTGTATTTCTTCACTTCTTGCCTTTCATTTCTAATCTCTCGAAATAATAATTATATTACTTCCTTATATCCCTTTATTCCCTCCATTTCCACTCTCCTATCTTTTCTCCCTCCTAACCTATCTTAACCTCATTTTCTCTTTCTTCACTTCTTTTGTTTTTCCTACTCTCGCTGGTCTATTTTTCCTTTGCTCTCTTCATTTCCAGTGTCTCTACTCTTGTTTCTTCCACCGTTTCCCATCCCTGCTTCCACAACACTGCGTTTTTTCTCATTCTTCACAAGGCACCTGTCTCCTCTCGACTCAGTTATTATATTTAGTCCTTTCCTACGTTTCCTTTATTTCTACTCCGGTTTCTGTCACTCCCCTCTTTCCACCCCTTAAAATGGTTTAGCAAGACATCACACCATATCATTCCTCCTCCCCTCCCCTCCTTTCCATTCTCTAACCCATTTCCCCCCTCCAACCACATCAGCTTTCAGGTCATTAGAAACATTGGACACTTCCCCATATCTTGTCCCTCAGCCTCCCTTCCTTCCTTTACATTTCTCTACTTCTACCCTCCCTACTTCCTGCACCCTCATACCTCCATATATTCTTCCTTCCTGCTCCTTCCTTTCATTCTATCTATCACTTCCTTTACTTTCTCTCCCCTACTCTTCTTTCCTTTCTCTCTCCTCCTCTTCCTTTCTTCCATGCCTCCGTTTACGTCCTCCCTACACACCTCACCTTCCACACCTTCTTACATCCATATCTTTTTATTGCCTGTTATTCCTTTTCCCTTTATCTGTCTCCTACCCTCCTTCCTCTCTCCTTCCCTCCATTCCATTACTTTATAATAATTTCTTCAACGTCATTAGCTCTCTCTCTCTCTCCTCCCCTCCCTTACCTTCCCTTCCCCATCTACACTCTGTCACCCCACCATGCTCCACTACTATCCCTACGTTGGTCCATATGTTTTCTGTTTACTTCGTTCCCTTCCCTTTTCTTTCCTTTCCATTCTTCTCTCTCCCCCCCTCTCTCTCTCTCTTTCTCTCTCTCTCTCTCTCCAATATCTTGCCTCTTTTCTCCCTCTACTCCCTTCCTCCCCCCCCCCTCACTTTTCTTCCAATTCTATCTTTTTTACCCCCCGCGTCTCCCCACTCCAATATCCTCTCCTTGCTTCTCGTTCAGCTTTCTCCTTCTGCTCTTTCTCTCTTACCTCTCTCCTCTCCCCGCATTTATATTTTCTCTCCATTCTCTCTCTCTCTCTCTCTCTCTCTCTCTCTCTCTCCTGTCATTTCTACCCTCCAAACTCTCTTTTCCCTTCACTCTCCTTCCTCTTTTTCACCTCTACCCTCCATACACCTCTTTCCTATCCTCTCCCTTTCCCTTCTTTTCTTCAACTTCTTTCTTTCTTATCTACGTATGTTTTCCCCTATTCCAGTTCTTGTCATACTCCCTTTGTATTGCTTTCCATCTACACCATCTTCTCTGCCTTTCATTCCATACCGGTACTTCCTGTTCTATCTTTCTTCTGTTTTTCCCAATCCTATTTTCTTCCTCTCTTTCCTGTATACCTTTCCGTTCCTACCCATTCCATGCACGTTGTGTGTACTATACAGGATACCTAAACACTGTCTTCTCCTGAGTCGCATCCTCCTTTCTGTTACTATCCATTTCCTCAAATTCTAATCCTCTTTCTTTTCCACCTTTCTTTTGTATTTTTCTTTGCTTTCATTTCCTCCCATCTCTTTGTCCCTGACTCCTCCTCTTCCCTCCATCACAGACCAATATTCGTCACATTGCAAACCACCCTTCCGTATCTCCTCTCCTTCCTTCTTTCCCCTCCTTCCATCTTTACCTTCCCTGGCTATCCTTCCTTTTTTTTTTTTATAAATCCGTTTGTGTACAATTTCTTTCCCTACATCTATACCCATCCTACCATATTTCTCTCAAGACCATCACATTCATCACACAGCACCCTCCATGTTTTCTCTCCTCTCCTGCCTCTTTTCTACATAGCTCTCTACCTCTCTCTTCTCCCCTCTCCTCCCTCCCTGGCCTTCCTTCCCTCAGTCTCTTCCTTCCCTCCTTACTTTCAGCCCTTTGATTTCTACCCTTCCCGTTTCTTACTCTTTTAACTCGCTTGCCTTCCTTTTCCACCTTGCTTCAATTATTTGTCTCTTCCTCCCCCGACCTTATATTTCAAGTTTAACATATCCTGTCTCCATATATTCTCTCTGTCTTCCTATTTTTCATTTTTACCCCTCTCCCCTCCCCAACCCCGCTCCCCCACACCCCCACATTCCCATAGTCTCCCATCCCTACTCCGTTTCCTTCGTTCTGCGATATCGGAGCGTCTCTGAGAGTGGTTGGGTTAGTCAGAATCGCCCAAGGATTTTCATACAGAGGTGATTCGCTCTAGCGAAGTTCCCCATGATGCTTGGCTTTGGCAGCCTAAGAAATGTTACACGCAAGGTTCTTCAAAGCGAAACGCGTATGGTGCTTGATATTGATGAAGTTCCATATGTCCTGCAACTATTGAGTACTTCTTACTGCTTCACAGAATTGGCTTTTCATCTCCATATAGGCTAATCGTTCGTCTTTTTCGATTCCTCCATCACTACTTCTCTCCCTTCCCTTTGCCACATTCTGATATCTTCATCTTCATAAATCTTCTCCCTCCCAGCTCCTCTCCCTATTTCTCTCCTCCATCTCTACCCTCCTTGCCTCCTTATATTATCTCCCAGTTTCTTGTTATCTCTGTGTACTCTCCCTTGCCCCTTTAGGTTCATGTTTACCTCTTCCACTCCCTCCCATCCCTCAGAATCCCTCCTGGTATTCAGCACTTCCATTTTCCAGCTCGCTACCTTTATATCTTCATTATTTCCTTTCTTTTCCTCAATATTTACCTGCCCCCCCCCCAAAAAAAAAAGGCAAATCGTGAGTGGAGCCACCCTAAAGGAGTTATTTGGAGAAGCTGACCTTGTTTTCTGGGCCAGACTCTTGCTCTTTCATCTGCTTAAACCTTCCGTCTGGCACACACACACACACACACACACACACACACACACACACACACACACACACACACACACACACACACACACATTCCAGAGGATGCCTGCCTTGGAGAAGTACGCCATCATCATCCTCGTTATCGTCATTATTATTATTATTTTCCTCTACCGCTATCAACATTATTATCAGCGTCATTGCATTTATTACTGTGGTTATTATTTTTTCATCGTCATTATCATTTTCTGTCTAGCAGTCTACTTACCTACCCCTCCATCTATCTGTCTGTATCTACCTACAATATCTATCCATCTCACTAAATACACTTTGTATTGCTTGACTTCTGCCTGTGTGTGGAATGGTCTTGGTAAAACATATCTTCGGATATTTCAGCCCGTTCTTATTAATTTTCCACCTGCTAACACACGCCACACTCCCTCATAATCTTCTTAGTTCTTCATCTTGTTCCTGCTTTACTTCTGATTTTTTTCCCAAACATCTCACTCTCATGGTCTCTTCGTCAGTCTCTCACTCTCTGTGCCCTACACATGGTCAGATGTTCTCAATGTTGTCTTAGTTTTTCACAGCACGTTCATATCCACTCAACATTTTCCACGACAGCGTGATCTGCTATTTGACGGGACAAAAATTCGGTCTCAGTCTAGAACAGGGACATCAGATGATTTGAATTTCGATGTAACAGTCTTTCCGAATCTTCCACAAGATTGACCACCACGCCATTAATTTATCCCTGCAAATATTCCTGCACCAGTCTTAAATGAGACAGCACTAGTACTCATTAAATATGGATGGAGGACATTAGCGCCAAAATGGTGACACGCGAAGGTGTTCGGTACATAGAAGACCTTCTGGGGTTTGAGGAACTGGCTATCAAGTCTATGGCCTGAGTTGGACTCATTAACAATATCTTGTCACGGCACATGCAATTTTAAAGTAATTTACACCGAAGGCTCTCCCTCTGAACTTACACCACTTCAACATCGTTTACTCTTCTTCCATCGTTATTCACAAACACCTTCAAATTCTCCATTCCTGTATTATTATGTCACACGCTAAAACCTGTGGCCCTTTCAAGCATCATTGCTTTGCTCTTAACTCCAGGACCAATTATTTTTATATTATAATTTTAATACATATTCGAATCCCATTGTTTCTGAGGGAGATAGGCCTACTGTGGAGATGTGATACTGGTAAGGGATGGTAAAAGTTTCAGTATTCTTCCACATTCCACCAACATGCAATGGAAATATCCTTGCTATTAGTAGAACATCGTAATGCAAGGACCTTCCCAGACTTAAGAAATGCTTTGAGATAGAAACATCTAAATGGTGGCATAGGGAGGTGCAAAGTAGTTCCACCGTTGTTCTAAGGAATGGTGGGCTTGGGAATGGAGTAAACAGCTATGTGCAGCGTCAAATGCCTAAAAGAAAATTCTGTCAGCATTGTATCATCTGTATGCACAAGTAAGACAGCCTGCCATAAATTCCTTCATCTGTTCTGAACTCCCTCTCCCCCACTGTTTCCAAGTGTATTCGCACTTCCATTTACATTATTCCATTTGCATACACACAAAACATCCATGGTGACGACCCAGTCCTGCTTCAATCCAGATTGACGTCAAAGCTTTCACTCAACACACTTTCTGTCCTCACACCTGCTTTTGCTCCACTGTACACCCGAAAGCACTAATTCCTTCCCCCACACACACCCGGCAGCTGCAGTTGTGGCCAGCGACTACCGGGCAATCGAACACCCTACACCCACCTCCCCTACCCCAGCACCAGTATAAACATGCTGGAGAGATGTAGAACGGCCATTCCTCGTCTAGCAGCGGTGGCAGCAACATCTCCTCCTCTCCTCACCATGGCCTCTTCTACTACTGCTCCAGCCTACGACCCGTTGAGGGGGGCTAACGACAGCAGTACTGAGCCAGAAGGAGTGCAGTCCATCAAAGGGACCGTGAAGTGGTACAGCGTGAGGGCGGGGTACGGGTTCATTTGGCGCCAGGACACTGGTGCCGATGTATTTGTGCACCGCTCTGGGATCGCTGCGCCCTCTTCACGGTTCCCCTCGCTCTCGTTAGGCCAAGGCGAGACGGTCGTCTTCCACATCATCTAGACACCGAAGGGTCCCGAGGCTAAGGGCGTCACCGGGCCATGAGGTGCTGCTGTGAAGGGCGTTGCCCATTCACTGCGGCGCCCCTCGGCCCGAGGAAGCCGGCCAGAGGATCCTCGATGTTCGGGAGATGTGTAAACGATCGTGGCTATGTGCATCGCGACGGCAAAGGCTTTCTGTGGCGATGATAAGGCGGCACTGCTCGTTCTACTCCCCCAGATCTTTGAGAAGAACGGGCTGCCGTGCCTTATCATCCCTCAGAGCTTCGCTCGTGATGCTCGGCCAGCCCTTAGTCAGAAGCGTCTTCCCACCAAGCTGCAGCCTCTCCAACCTCGCACAACACCGCGAAAAAGGCTGCAGCTCGATGCTCCTTTAAACAGAGCGAGTGCCTCCTCGTCTACCACCACCTCTGCCCCGCCCATGGACGCCTCAAACCTCAGCAACAGCCGCCTGCCATCAGCAGCTGAGAGGAGGGCCGCCTCTCCCATCCCCTCCATCCACAATGTCGATGGCGACCACTCCTCTCCTTCACCACCAACAGCTGCTGTTGTTGGAGCCGCCGATCTCTATACTGACCGGGCACCAGCAGGAGACCTCCAGGCCATCATGGAGGCTCGTCCCTCTCCCTCACCCCCTCCACCACTCAAGAAAAAGAAGAAGAAAGGGAAAAAACCAAGGCTGCATCCTGCAGAAGAGATGGAGACTGAGCAGCTAAGTCTTCCACCCTCTCCCTCTTCCCCTTCAGATCATCGGCAACGTGTGACGGCCGCTCTCTAGCCTCTAAGTACCGGGACTCGCGAATTCCTCCAGTCCCTTACCATGGACCAAGTTCATGAGCAGCAGTCCCGGTACTTAGAGGATAACTTCGCCGATGTCATCGAGACCCTCTACCGTCTCCATACGCCCTCTGACTTTGACCACCTGCATGCAGACTGCCTCCTCACCACCTGCCAGACTCACCCCGAAGATGTGGCTGCTGTAAATTACATCGTCTCAAGAATCCTCCGTCACTGTAGGTTAACTGGCTCAAGCCAGTTCCTCCCAGAATACGTCAGCATCTGAACGCCACTTCTCTGACGGGCTTCCATCATCTGCCCGTGTCCACTCTTCTTTGGAAGGTGGACGAATCAATACACACACACACTGTAGAATGGCCAAAGCTGGTGATGTTACAATGTGTCATGATTGCTTATACAGACAATCAGAACCAGTAGGGGTAAGTATACAAAGATATTTAATGTTTAAAACTGAGCTGTTATCCACAACATATGGGAAAGGTACAAAAATGAAAAGAAGACCCACAATGTATTGTGTATTATTTTCCATTTACTGATGTCATATAATGTTACAAATAAGTATAGTGTAGTGAAAAATCATCTGTGTAAAGATATCATGTCTTTTCTCATCCATTCTTGCTCTCACCTCCACCACCCTTCTCTCTGGGTTTCATTCTCCACCAAATGCCTTCCATACCAACTCGTCACCCACTCCCACCAATCGTTAACCAACATACACAAAGATAATGATGAAATGATCTGTCAGGTATTGATCATATTATATTATCATACACCTCTGTAAAAAGCACCAACATATCAATAATATACAATACTTAGCTATGCCTGCCAACTATTTCATCCTGTTGCAAGCTGTTACGTGACTTACGCACTGCAAGTTGGACATTATGTTACAAGGACATACGATTGTTCATCGTTATCACAGGTTATGTGTGGTATTGGGCATCCATTAATTCATATTAACGTGACAATTTAAGCCTTATATTATAAACACGTAAGGTTTATGTTCCTGTCATAACTGCATTATGCAAACGAATCAGGGATTGGCTCTGATGAACCACAAACTCCGCGCTAACGAAAATATTTCGATCTCCTGTCACAACAGTGACACAATATCATTATGTATACAATTGACCCCCATTCAGTCGTGTACATAGTGATATTGTGTCACTGTTGTGACAAAAAGTCAGAATATATTCGTTAAAGCAGAGTTTGTGGTTCATCAGAGCCGATCGCTCATTCGTTTGCTTAATGCAATAATGGCAGGAACAGAGACCTTACGTGTTTATAAAATAAGGCTTAAATTGCCACGTTAATATGACTTAATGGATGCCCCAAACAACACATAACCTGTGTTAACGATAACAACCAGATGTCTTTGAAACACAAGGTCCAACTTGTAGTGGATATGTCACGTAACATTTTACAACAGGATGAAGTAGTTGGCAGTTATACCGAAGTATAGATCTTTCCCACGTGATGTCACGGGTCATGTGACATTTGCTTACGACGCCATACTGGACGGCAAATTGTCGGAAGTCTAGAGAGAGAGAATTGCAGATTCCACAATGGTATTCCACTGTTGTGCCTTCGGCTGTATGATATGGCAGAAAAGTGGAAGTGGGGTAAACTTCTGCCGGTTTCCAGCCAATGATGAAAGGCAACAGAAATGGATAGCTGTTGTTGTTGTTGTTGTTATAGATTTATCCACCTGTAGGTCAGAGTGGAAACGGGCAAGTGAAGCCCGTCAGAGTAGTGGCGTGTGATTATACCTGAAGTGGGCTATTTGGTGAAGGGGGGTACGTGGAAACAGCTTGAAGCAAAGTAGATGTGGGGGTGAGGAGTACTATTTCAACAGCTAGGAATGCTCGTGATGGATGATTGATGAGGCTGGATCCAAGGGAGGAGCGAAGAGAGGCGGTGGCAGGGCAATTAAGAAGGTAGTGTAAGAGGGGATGTTCATCAGATGGGTGGCAGTGTTGGCAAGGGATGGGGTCAGTCTCCGTGATCTGGGAAAGGCAGGGATAGCCCACCCTGAGCCTGCAGAGACAGACTATGAGTGAATTAGGAGTGATTGCTGGCATTTGGAGAGGGTTGTAGGCCGTAGCCCTGGCAAACCAGGTGGCGGAAAGTGAACCCTCAGCCACTCGGTTTTCGTGGTCAGTTCTGGTCATGTCATGGGTGGATCGTTTAACTTTGCACTTTATGCGCAATAGGCTGATTGGGAGGGGAAAGCTGTCTTCCGGTAGGGTGGTGGCAGCCCGAGCAACATGGTTAGCTCGTTCATTGCCTGCTATGCCAACGAGACTAGGAAGCCAGGGGAGGAGAATTTCACCCCCTTCCTGCATGATGGAGTTAGCCACAGCCAGAATTGAGGTCAGCAGGTGAACACTGTCTCTGAAGTTTCTTGTGCAGAGACCGTGTAGAGACAAGAGTGAATCTGTGTGTATGACGACACGCTGATGAAGGTGGTGGAGTTCAGCTTGTCATAAGATGCCGAGGATGGCAACGAGCTCTGTCTTGTACGTGGAGGTCCCTGGGGGGAGCCTCCAAGTCTCAACAAGGTCTCCAGAGACAAATGCAGCACCTGCTGATCACTTTGGTGTGACGGATCCATCAGTGAATTAAGTGACTGAACCAGGGTTATGGAGGGATGAAATTCTCTCCAGGCCATCCTGATGGAGGAGAGTGGGCAATTATGCGCGGGGCAATCGTTGGCAAGGGTGAGGCATCTGGAGGCATGTGGTTTCCAAGGTGGGGGAGGAGAAAAGTCGGGGCTAGGGAGGTCAGGGTCTTCTAGGAAGGCCTCAGCCAACCCTAGTTGTCTTATGGTGGAAGTAAGGGAGAGTGCCCAGACCTTCCTGGGATGTGGATGTGGAAGTCAGGAAAGGATGGTGCAGAGGAGAGTGGCAACGGGGAGCTGAGGACTAAGTCGGCAAATCTGAGAGGTGGTTACTGATGATCGACCCCAGGTTCTATGCTGGAAAGAGGGAAGGCCACTCTCAGCTCTGAGGTTCTCAAGTTGCATCCATGGAGGAGCTCCTAATATGACTCGGACCGCAGAGTTTTGCAGGACTTCGAGGGAATGAGATTGCGCCTCTGAGAGTCC
The DNA here is from genome assembly GCF_032717465.1 of Coenobita brevimanus. Taxonomy (NCBI): domain Eukaryota; kingdom Metazoa; phylum Arthropoda; class Malacostraca; order Decapoda; family Coenobitidae; genus Coenobita; species Coenobita brevimanus. The sequence goes on from NC_136986.1 coordinate 32,673,302, forward strand.
TACAAGACACATGGTGCTGTAGTCAACTAGAGAGCGCATGGCGTGGGTATAAAAGGTAGTGAGGACACGGCTCGAGGCACCTGAACTGTGGCGTGAGAGGGCTTTTAGTGCTGAGAGTCTGGTGGCAGCATGCTCCTGCAGGTAACGTACATGAGTGGTGAAGGTCAACCGACTGTCAGACCACACCCCCAGGTATTGATGTCTGCAAACGAAGTTGAGCTGATGTCCTCCGAGATAAAAAGGGTGTTCAGGAGGACAGAGGCCAAAATGCATGACCTTGGCCTTTTCACAGCTGATTTTCAGACCTAGTTTGCAGCATTGACCATGGAGACAGGTTAGAGCAGTTGTGGCCTGATTGTTGCAGGACCTGCAGGAGAACACTAGTGCCAGATCGTTAGCATAGCAGAGTAGTGTTATTCCCCAGCCGAAGTTGATTGTCAGTAAGCTCTCAACTAACATGTTAAAAAGGAGAGGACTGAGGATACTCCCTTGTGGTGTGCCATTGACGTGTGGAAAGGAAGGGGAGAGCCTACCCTGAAAGCCGACACAGGCAGCATGGCCCACGAAGAATTCTTGTATCCAGGAGAGGAGTTTGCCATGAACTCCTCTCAACTAGTGCTGCCAGGACGACTTCAGGGTCAGCTAGCTCGAAGGCCTTCTCCAGATCAAGGAAGACTGCCATTCCTCATCAACTCATCAGCTCTCCCAGAAACGAGGCATGGCACTGTGGGGCACTCTTCCTTGGGAGGTAGGCGAAAAGTTGCAGGTGCGATGAACCTAGTCTCCAGGAGACACGAGGGAGGACGAATCTCTCAGCTATTTTGGCAATACAACTGAGAAGGGATATAGGCTGCATGGCTAAAGAGTCTTGCGGTCTGGGAATGGGATGGATGATGGCACTCTTCCAAGATCTGGGGAGGAGTCCTTCTTCCCACGAATGATTGATGAGGTTAAGCAGCAAAGATCTACCCCTCTATCCTGATCTTGCAAGGAGAGAGAAGGTCAACCCATCTGAGCCAGGGGTGGTGTCTTTCTTACCATGAAGGGCACTCTCCAGCTCTTCCATAGTGAAGCTGTGGTCTGTGTCATCATGGAGTGAGCGGGTGGCGTCTATAGATTCCCTTCTGGGGCCTCCAAGGCCCACCTGTACATCCCTGACGGGCTGGGGAAGTTGGCTGGGGAGGTGCGGTCGGCAAATTGGGCTGTAAGATGGGTTGCCTCATTTGCAGGGTCAGGATGAAAGGGGGGCTTTCGGTGGAACATTGTGGGTGACGTGCCTGTTCTTTGTCAGCATCTCCTTGAGCGAGGAGTATGAATCAAGAGATCTACACCACCCTATCCAGGCCTCGTCCCTCAGGTTTCGCTTTTCTTGCATAACATGTCGCGCCACTGCAGCCAAGTATTGCATGGTGATATCAGAAGATCCTCTCCTCAAGGCTTTATGAGCTGTGTTGAGCCTATAATTTAGCTCCTGCACTCTCTCGTCATAGAACCAGTGGTCCCTGGCAAGGGAGGTTGGGAGTTTGGAGAGGGGAATACTGCCTGCAGCGGCACTCCTGAAGGCATGAGTGATGGCCTCGGCATGATCCTCAAGGAGTGGCGGAGGGGTGTTGTGTTCTAAAAAGGCCTCCAATGCTCTCTTGTACTCTGACCAGCAAGCCTTACATAAGTTCCAGCGCAGAGGGGGTGGTGGAGGAGGGGGGTTGCAGCAATTTTTAATTCTGCCACCATGGCAAAGTGTTCACTGGTGAGAAGCGAATACAGGAACCACATAGCCTTGCTGGCAAAAGTAGAGGAAACGAAGGAAAGGTCAAGTCTGCTGCCTCTGATTTGAGTCGGCTCTGACAGATCATTTAGTACAGACACACCGGCTTTATCCTCGATGACAACAGCGAGGTGCCGCCCAGCTTCGTTGGCAGGGTGGGGTGAGGAGAGGATAGAGTGATGGGCATTCAGGTCGCCACCCACAAATGTCAGTTCAGCGGTGGCAAGGATCAAGATCTCATCCAAGGATCAAGACCTGTATGATTCCCATACAGGTTGAAGATGTTGAGAGGGAAGTCCACAAGTTGCAGGACAATGCCCTGCACTTCGACTCCCTCACCACAGTGTATGGGGGGGATGATTTCCCTGTGAGGGATGTGTTCCCTAAGAAGGATGGCACATCTCCTGGTAGCACCCTGGATTCGGGGAAGAAAGTGACCCCTGAAGCCTCCAAGCCTAAAAGTGGAGTCCTTGGGAAGAAGCATTTCCTACAGGAGGATGACAAGCACATCCTCTCCGACAGCCACCTCTATGAGGTGGGGAAGTGTGCTCCTTGCACCTAGGCAGCTCCACTGCAATATTCGGAGGGAAGGAGTGGGGAGCGCGATGGGGGGAGGGGGGAGGGCTTGGCCTCCTGGGGGAGAGGGAAGGCATGCCCTTCCACCTGGGATGTTGTCCTGGGGGGAGGGGTTGCTGTGAGGCAGCAATCGGCCGCTGGCAGGGTTGAGGCAGGGTAGGGATCGGGAAAGGCAGGGTGGTGGAGGCAGGTGCATGCGCACCTGGGATGGGGGGGTGGGGGTGTCTTGAGCTTGGACTGCACCAAGTCCATCGTAGCCTGAAAGGACTCCGCACACTTACCCTGTGGGCATAGGAAAGGAGCCCTAGCAATGAATCCAAACAGCAGTGATCATTCCACATCAGTTGTTTATTTTCCCCTCCCAGCCATCATAATCAGAGAGATGAAGTATCAACCCATAGTGCTTTCTGTGTAACTACCACCTAGCCATATTCTTCCTACTTACTCATTGGTCCTACAGAAGGAGTTATCTACTCACTCAGCCATTATCTTAAAATTTTGATTATGATCCATTTGCACCGCTCATATTTGACTTGGATGCAAAGAACAGGAAAGGAATGCCAAAGCTGAGGTGGAGGGATGTGTTGGAGAGGAATGTGAATCAAGGAGATATGGGTTGGAGGTAGAGCAACATGATGATAAAGGACACAATGACTTTTCTTTTTCTTTTTTTTTTGAGGAGGGGACCGCTCGTGGATTAATGCATCTGGCTGTAGATAAGCAGGTAGATGGTAACATTGTAGCAGATGATGATACAGATAATTATGGTAGTCTATCTATCTCCCTATCTATCTATCTATTGCCAGGTGCCTCAATCCCGTATGGGGTGGCCTCAAACAAATCGCCTCCACGTGGCCCTGTCCCTTGCCATTTCATTGCCCTGCTTCCACCTCACACTCCCCTCCCTCATATACCACTCCACCCCATCCCTCCATCTCATCCTCGGCCTCCCCATCCCTCTCCCCCCCTCCACCTCACTCACATACACTCTCCTCGTCAGTCTTTCACCCTCAATCCTCTCCACATGGCCAAACCACCTCAATGTGTTCCTCCTAACACATCCCATCACATCCACATCCACACCACAACTCTCCTTTATATCCTCATTTGTCAGCCTGTCTCTCCATGTGACACCACAGGCTCCTCTTAAATAACTCATTTCCACTGCTCTCACTATTGACTTGTATCCAACAACGTCCAAGCTTCACTTCCATGTATTAGAGTTGGTATCACAATACTGTCATGTAGTACCTTTGCGGAAGGTGGTGGCTCAATAGGTAGAGAGGTGGCCTGCTGTCCTACAGGACCCAGGTTCAAATCCCCGCTGGGGCGGGGAACAGTTTAAGGATTTGAATTTCATGTACAGCAGACTTTACCGATCTACCAGAAGACCCGCCAACATGTCGTAAAAATACCCCCGCTAATACCAATACACCAGTCCTGTATGAGACAGCCCTAGCTTGTATTCAATATGGACAGTGGGTGTTAGCACCGAAGTGGTGACATGAGGAGGTGTATGATATGTAGGAGGACTACTGGGCCTTGGGAGTAGGCTGTGAGGCCTATGCCCAGAGTCGAACGCATAAAAAAAAAAAAAAAAAAGTAACTTTTTCACTTCCATGCTCACTTCCCTGTTTCTTATCACTGTTTTCAAGGAACCAGCAACCTTTCTTCCTTGTTGTTCCCTTTCAAGCACTTCACCCTCCAAACTTCCATCCTTACTCATCACATTACCCAAGTACTAAAACGTACTCACATTTTCCAATTCCTCACCATCCAACCTCACTGTACATTCACTGACTTCGCCTCTCTCAAAGACCATCACTTTACTCTTCTCTACATTCACCTTTAGATTCCGTTTCTTACACACTCTCCCAAACTCATCCACCAAGCCTTGTAGCTTCCCTTCCTCTTCACTCAACAACACAGTGTCATCTGCAAACAGCAGTACAAAGAGTTTCCAAACACTACCCTCTCTCACCAGGGCCACTCCAACATCCACTACCCTTCCTTGTACCTCTTTTATTACCCCATCCATATACAGATTGAACAACCATGGAGATGTGACACATCCCTGTTTCAACTCAACCTTCAAAGAGAAAAATTCACTCAGTTCACCGTCCACGTGCACTGCAGCCTTAGCACTATCATACATACTCTTCACAGCATTCAACAGCTTCCCATCTACTCCATATATTCTTAATACTTTCCACAATCCATGTCTATCCACATATGCTTTCCCCAAATCCATGAAAGCCGCATACAACTTCTTTCTCTTCTCTAGAAACTTTTCCACGAAAGATCTAAGAATGAATATCTGATCTACACAACCTCTTCCCTTCCTAAAGCCTCCCTGTTCTTCTCCAACTAATTTCTCTGTTCTTTCCCTAACTCTGTCAATAAGTATCCTACCATGCACTTTTCCTATTACACTAAGAAGACAAATGCCCCTATGACTACCATGCACTTCTTTTTCCCCTTTTCCTTTGTACAGGGGAATAATTATACCTGTCTTCCAATCCTCCGGGACCCTACCTTCCTCCCAGACCAATCTGCACATCTTCCACATCCATTCTACTACTACCTCTCCCCCATGCTTCAGCATTTCACCACACACTCCATCAATTCCAGGGGCTTTCCCCAATTTGACTCTCTTCATTGCATCCACAACTTCTATCCTACTGATTTCTTCCTGTCTTCTCACCTCCCTCCTTCTCCCAGCCATTCTGCAGTCACTTATACTCACATTTCTTCCATCCTCTATGTTCAACAATTCCTCTAAGTGTTCTCTCCATCTGCTAATTTTTTCTCCCTTCTCCACTAGTAATCTACCAGTTTTATCTTTCACTTCCCTGCTAACTTCACTGCCACCCTGTCTTGCTCTCTTCACCTCTATCCAGAACAATTCCTTACAGTCCCTCTACCTTACACTCAAATTCCTTCCTAAATTCCATATCCACTCTCTCTTCTTTACTCTCTCTTACTAATCTTTCACCTCTCCCTTCCTTTCTATATACAGCTCTCTCTTCTGCCTCTCAACTTCTTCCACATGGCCATGCTTCTCATCCACATTCACTATATGCTTTCTTCTTTTTTTTTTTTTTTTTTTTTTGTGCCACAGCCCGTCTCACCTCTTAATTCCACCACGCTGTTCCTTGCACCCTCCTCTGTCTTCTCTCTTCACCCCACACACACCACATCACATGCTGCACATATTTGTTCTGTGAATATCCTGCACACACCTTCCACGTCCCCCCATCTGCTCCAATGCATATTTACCCAGTCAGTTCCTCCACTTCTCTCTTATATTCTGCCTTTTTCTCATCCTCTCTTGTAACCTTTCCACTCTCCTTGCAACTACTCCTTCTTCCCGTCCTTCCATTCTTTTCTCTATTTCTCCATCTTACTTGGATCTTGCTTCTGGCCACCACTCAAGTAGTGGTCAGGAAAGTCCACTCTCTCCCAAATTCTCTGTAAGCTCTTGCATCCATTAAACATCTGGCGCATCCTTTCATCCACACACACATAATCAATCATTTGCCTCTCCTTTCATTCATTTCACACTTACCCACCCTTCCTCATCACTCGCCATGTATACCTGTGGATCATTAGTGCCTGAAGAGGTATTGGCTATTACTTCAACCCCCTCCCAGCACAAATGTCCACACGCACTGCCATTCTCATTTATTTCCAGCAGGCACACCCCACTCACCAACTATTCCATCCACCTTCACATTCCCTTCTTTACCATTCATATCACCGATCAAAAACACTCTCTCATTCCTTCCAAACTTTTCCATGCACACTTGCACATTTGTCTAGAACTCTATTCTCACTCTGCTTGCATGATCATGCATTGGCGCATACATGCACACAATCGCCCACATTTATATTCCAACTTTCAATCTTACCCACACAATCCTTGACTCAACTCATCCATACTCTCTTATGTTCTTCTTCCATCTTTTACTCACAACAATACACACTCCTTTTGCCCTCTCATTCTCACCTACTCCTGTACATATACTCCATCCATACTCCCATTCTCTCACACTGTCACCTCTCCATTTAGTTTTAGTTACTCTACATACATCCACTTTCGCTCTCTCAAGCACCTGGACAATCTCTCTCTCTTTCACCTCATCATTACGCACCCCTTACATTCCATGTTGCGATCTGTACCATGTCCTTTGTCCAATGGTCCTTGGTCGTCATCTTTTTGGTCAGTCCTTGTCCAAGGCTTCCTTGTTCGTCTTTTAAGTTAGTTTTCCGGGGAGGGGCAACTAACCCTCCGCAAACCCATTTAGTCGCCTCATACGACAAGCAGGGATACTGGGGGAGTATTCTTGATATAGCCCCTACCCCCAGGGGGTAGTGATAATGGTAAATGTAGCAGTTTTGGTATTGTTAGGGATGCAGTGTGTGTTGTTGTAGTAGTAGGTAGTATTAGCAGTACTACTAACAGTAATAGTATTCATGTTAATCATGCTGTGATAAAAGTGTTGTGAATGGTACTAGTTATGGGACTTGTTATGATACTAGTACTCATTTTGGCAATAGTGATGAAGATGGTCGTAGTTATGGCAGTGAAGTTGGTAAATAGATGACTTTTTAGGTGTGATGTAGTGCTGTTGCTGGTGGTGGTGATGGTGGTGGTGCTGCTGCTGATGGTGATACTATTTTGTTTTTAGACATATGAAACGAACTAAATCCATGTAAAAGTTAAATCTCATTATCACCAGCCTAGTGAAGCAATAATGTAATTGTGTGTGTGTGTGTGTGTGTGTGTGTTCCCAAAATATCCTAAAATCTAATGGGCAAATTGTATCCAAACTTTCTGAGCATTATCCCGGGATATATCGTTTGTTTGTTGATAATTTTGGCGAAGCTTCGATGATATGTCTCCGATTGCTACAGGATTTTGCAAGAAATAATAACTTCTAACTTTTTCTTTTAGCTTGCCATTATTAACCCATTTCTGTTGTACCTTCAACGAAGAGACCGGCTACGTAAAGGGTAGGTATTTAAAATTCTTCAAAGACCTGTTATACTCAAAGATTTTCACATATTTAATACCCCTGTCTGCGGATTTATAAATGTTAGGATGATAATTAACTTAGCAGGAGTAAGCAAGGGGATTCTAAGACTTTTTTTTTTATTCTGAAGAAGCTGTGATGATATACCTCCGATTGCCTGAGGATTACGGATAAAGTTTTTTTCGTGACGGTGGGCGATACGCATTGGTGGGCGAATGCTTTGGCTTTTGTTTATCATGCTTTAATGCAGTGACGCTTGAA